>NC_053491.1:188660613-189010613 GCF_905171775.1 Rana temporaria
CTAGCAGCACAGACCATGCTCAAGAACCTCTCACTGCAGCTCGCCGAAAATAAAAGGTTTTTTCTGCAGCAGAGACATTTTGAGGAAGGGGAAAACACCGGCCACTTGCTGGCGATTTTGGCTAAGTCACAGCAACCGCCTTCACAGATAATTGAGGTTAGAAATACTAGGGGGGAGGCGTGCCACTCCACACAATCCATCATTGAATGCTTTAAAAGCTTTTTTCAGGATGTTTATACATCGAAGGTTAGCCCCACTGTAGCCCAGATACACGCATTTCTGGATAAATACCAGATGCCGTGTCTCCCAACTGCGGAGATGGCCTTGCTTAACGCCCCTCTTACCAGGGAAGAGCTGCTGGAAGCATTGGCACTAGCACACAAAGGGAAGGCACCTGGGGCTGACGGGCTTCCGTCTGAAATCTACAGTAAGTACTCGGAACAACTCATTCCAATTTTACTGAAGGTCTACAACACTGCTCTTGAAACTGGACGGCTCCCACCCTCCATGGATGAGGCTCTTATAGTGGTCCTGCTGAAGCCGGGGAAGGACCCTCTTTCCCCGGACTCATATAGGCCAATATCCCTATTGACATTTGACGTGAAACTATTGGCTAGGGTGTTAGCTACTAGGTTATCTAAGTGTATCCACCTAGTGGTGCATAGGGATCAATCTGGATTCATCCCTACTAGATCAACCGCACAGAACTTACGCAGGCTGTTCCTTAACTTACAAATACCAGTGGATAACCCGGGTAATAGGGCCATCTTCTCCCTAGACGCCGCCAAGGCATTTGACAGTGTGGAGTGGCCATACTTATGGGAAGTGCTAGATAGATTTGGTGTGGGTCCTTCCTTCCTGAAGTGGGTCCAATTGTTGTATAGCTCCCCGAGGGCTAGAATGAGAATCAATGGTGAAGTTTCAGAATCTTTTCGGTTGTTCAGGGGGACTCGGCAGGGGTGCCCACTCTCTCCCCTGCTGTTCGCCTTGGCACTGGAACCTCTGGCGATTCATATGCGTGCCTCGCCGGGCATAACTGGTTTTTCCAGGGGTGCCGGGCGAGACGTCATATCCTTGTTTGCGGACGACACCTTGATTTATCTAGGAGACACGGGCGAGTCACTGAAGAACGCGATGTCGTTAATCGCGGACTTTGGGGGCCTGTCCGGGTTCAGCATCAATTGGAATAAATCAGTTCTCATGCCTTTAGACCCGATAGTGAGCCCTCTCCCTGAATGTGCTAAGGATGTATTGGTGGTGAAAGAATTTAAGTATCTGGGGATACAGGTCACTCCCGACCCCACGCAGTTCCTTCAAATGAATCTGACCCCACTATTGACGCGGTTTAGACAGAAATGCGCGGTTTGGAAAAAACTCCCCCTGTCGGTTACGGGTAGAGCTAATCTTATTAAGATGGTGTGGGCCCCGCAGCTCCTGTATGTCTTCCACAATTCTCCAGTCTGGATCCCGCATAAATGGTTCGCACAGATTGATGCCCAGTTCAGGGATCTGATCTGGGGCGGAAAGGTTGCTAGAATTAGCCTCAAAACACTGCAGCTTGCTAAAGATCAAGGGGGCATGGCGGTTCCGCACGCTAGGTACTACTTTGTAGCATCACAGATACAACATTTGGGACATTGGGGAGAGATAGATGAGGGGGACCCTGTACGGACACCACTAATACCCAAGGGATCTGTTCTCCCGGCGGTATCACATCTAGAAGCAGGGCTATCGCACTTGGACCAATCGCTACCCACTGTCACCTTGCTGAATACCCTATGGAAATATATAAGGTCCGCATTTAATATTAAAGGAGTGTGCCCCTTTACTCCCATTTGGAAGAACTCCAACTTTCGGGAACTTTCTAAGTTAGGGGGTTTCAGGCAATGGACCGAGGCGGGAATTCACTACATCGCCCAGCTGTACGCAGGATCAGTTCTAAAGTCCTTCACGGACCTGGGAGATGAGTTCCCATTAGCTAGAACACAGTTCTACAAATACCTACAGCTAAGACACGCTATCCAGAGTGAGAGTAGGCTTTCCCCCCTCTTGTTAGTGAAACACCCCCTCCATACTGACGTTCTAGCGAATAGAGACAAGAAGGGTATGATCTCACAGGTTTACTCCAGACTGATTGGTATCACCCATGACGCTACGACATTGCCATGCAGAAAGGGGTGGGAAAAAGATTTGGGACCCATAGACGGGGATACATGGGAAATATGCTTGACCTCCGCCCCTTTGGTATCGGTATCAGCACAACACAGACTGTCACACTTATTTCTGCTCCATAGGGTGTATAGGACACCTACTCGTCTATTTAAGTGGGGTCTGAGAGACTCTCCACTATGCCCAAAATGTAACGCGCAGGAGGGGGACTTGCTACATATGATGTGGAAATGTCCGAAACTTTTTAGATATTGGCAATACATCACAAACACTATATCACAGGCATATGGCTTTCCGGCACCGCATGATCCAGTGGTATGTCTCCTTGGAGCACTGGAAGTGCCCTCTCTCTCCCCACATGGTCACACGGCCGTACTTCGGCTGCTTTATGTGGCCCGGAAGGCCATTGCTAGATTCTGGATCACCCCCAGGGTACCTACAGAAGGACTTTGGGTGAAGATGGTAAACAGCATGTTGATAAGGGAGAAAATTACATATCAGCATAGAAATGCATCAAAGAAGTTCTATTCCTTATGGCAGCCTTGGCTAGACACCCCTGGGCTGGGTCCGGCGGAGTTGGTTATGGATAGACTTTTACAGGGCTAACAGGTAGTACTGAGAAATGAGGTAGGACAAAAATCAACTGAGAGGTATACAATAAGTTGTACTATGGATGGGGGTCCAGGTTTATAGTACGTTGTGTTAACAGTATGACAGGATTTACACTAAAGGCGTATGGGCGCATAAGAAAGACAACTGTAATATTTGGTTAGACCGTGTGTTTAAAGTTAAGCGGGAGTTCTCTTTTTCTTAGTCATAATGTTCTAAAGACACGTAAACATACCCAAGTTTGCCTAGATAAAGTGCGTAATTTCTGCTTGTATCCTTGATCTTTGATTAATATCCTACTATTATGGAATTGTATGTTTATTTTGTCTCAATAAAATATTTTTCTTGATTAAAAAAAAAAAAAAAAACCAAAAATAAGTTTTATATTTCAGTTCAGTTCAGTCATTAGATAAGGTAGCTGCATTAATTTCCCTTTTCCTTTATGTTCACGTATTAATCCTGAATTAACACAGGGGTTGCTTTACTAAAACTACAGCCCGATTCTTATCCAGACGCATCTGTGGTACAATGATTTGAATCCTCGGCTCTACACAAATTATGCACACAGCACCCACATCTCACTTCATCTATTCGTATGTCAAATGCAGTCATTCAAACATGTCTCCAGTGATGCGCAATCCAGACAATCATAATTTCCAGTGGCACATCAGTCATTTTACCGTTTTCTGCCTGCCATTGTTGCACCAGGTTGGACATCACTTAAAAAAAAAAATACTGTCACATGTTTATTTGCATTACACTCTGTTTTCAATGGGCAACCCTTCACCTACGCAGACAAGACCGCCAAATGTCGAGTTAGCGGACAGTGCAAACGTTGGTACGCCGAGCATATGTCACAAACTACAGAACACAACATTCCTACTTAGGCCATACCAGACTTCAGCTTCACACCCCAGTACGTCTGGGGCTCTGTTTTCACAGGTCTGTGCTCAGCACAGATGGGCACCCAAGCTATCAGTGACCTGGCAAGTCACCTCCTGGCTCACCTCGGTTGCCATGCACTCTTGAGCTTTCTAAATTTCCATTCAACAGCGTTCGAATGCAAACCGGCTTCTTCACTAGGCCTTTTGTTCTTTTCTGTCCTTATCCTTTTCCTTCTTATTGCTTTTTCCCTTGATACAACTCTGCTCACTATAGTACCCTTTATGACTCCCTCTTACACATTCACCCCCTCTCCTTGCCTCATGGCTGCTAGAGGGAGATTGCAATCGGCAGTTTCCTTCTAGTTGCATATGGGATATGAGCAGGTATCTTGGGGTTCTATAGTGGTTCATCAACTCCTTCCCTTTCACCTTGTCTCATAGCTGGAGCCATGTCGCAGGCCGACACTGAAGACTGCACCTCCGCCCCTCTGTCACCCTTTGCAGGTTCAGAGTGGGGCAACGTGCAGTCCCTCAGGGGAGAGACCATCCCCAAACTCACAGCGGAGCCGTGGCATAGGGACATTTCTTAACCCCCACAGCCAGTAAAGCCAAACTCGTCAGGCTGCTCTTTCCACCGCCAGCAGCACCCAAGCCCAACACCCAGCAGGCATCCCTGCAGTCGAATCCAGTCACACCGGCGGAACAACGGTTTGTCTCCTTGGCACCACGTCTCGGTTCTATCTATCATGCAGCTTACTACAGTTCGGTTTCTATTGTGAGACATCTGTTATAAGCTATTAATCATTACTCAGACTTATCCACTTGTACGTACTATAACTCAGCCAATACTATGCTTCAAGTACTCTGTCACCTTATTCACTCATTCCACTGCCCGATCAGAATCTAGTCACGTCGGCGGCGCAACAATCTGAATCCTCGGCATAACACTACACAATTCCATTTTTCACACAGTTCCGCAGCCCGATCTCCATCGTGATGCAACTGTCACAAGCCACCAGTCGTTACTTAGTCCATCCATTCGTACATTCGTACATACTCTCAATCTTAGACTATCATAGACTATATGCAACTCAATTTCAACTATGGGACTTGCAACTTTAGCCAATGCTGGCTGCTTCACCATTGTGAACAGCACAACACTTCATGCTAGGCCAAGTGGAGGTCTGGTGGCTGGGGTTTTTACCTTTCCCCACACTCAAACTCCCTCAATGATCGCCTTCTTGGTACACACATCAGCATTCCAGATTGGCCTCCAGATCGGTGAAAAGTCCTGTTAGGAAACCGAACCGCAGAAAAACCAGACATCAGACAAACTAAATGTATGAATAGCTGATTATTGCTTCATGCTTCGCACCATCCTAACATGAAATAGTTAATAGCTTACAAATCGGAACATCACAAGATTAGTATTACATATTAATGAGCATGTTGAATATTCAGTTTGACAACCATATATAAATCAAGAGCTTGAAATAAAATGGGGAAGTAACTTTTTCTTCACAGAGCTGTGTGGATAATTTACTTTTACTTTGTGTGCGCGCATACGCTTCTTATCAGATTTGGCCAGGAAGCAGATACCAAAAAACAGACACTTGGCTCCTTTCCAAAACAACGCTACCCTACTGGACCCACGAGTGCAGAAACCTTCTCTCAGCGGCCACTAGGGATGAACCCGATGTTCAAGTTGAACGCAAGTTTGACTCAGAACATCGGGTATTTGCCGAACAGTGAACACTATGTGGTGTTCGTGGCAAATTCGAAAACAGCCGCAGAACACTGTTTAAAAGTCTATGGGACACTAACATGAAAAACCAAAAGTGCTAATTTTAAAGGCTTATATGCAAGTTATTGCCATAAGATATAAAAAGTGTTTGAGGACCTGGGCCCTGCCCCAGGGGACATGTATCAATGCAACAGTTTTAAAAATGGCAGTTTTTTCAAGAGCAGCGATTTTAATAATGCTTAAAGTGAAACAATGAAAATTAAATATTCCTTTAAATTTTGTGCCTAAGGGCTTTCTATAGTATGCTTGTAAAGTGTCACATTTTTCCCGTGTTTAGAACAGTTCCACAGCAAAATTACATTTCTAAAAAGGAAAAAAGTAATTTAAAACTGATCGTGGCTGTAATGAATTGTTGGGTCTCGGCAACATAGATAAAACTCAGTGAAAAAAACACCATGGGTCTCCCCCAGTCCATTACCAGGCCCTTTGGGTCTGGTATGAATATTAAGGGGAACCCCAAACCAAAATTTAAAAATGCCTGGGGGTCCCCCCAAAATCCATACCAGGCACTTATCTAAGCATGCAACCTCGCAGGCTGCAGGAAAGGGGGGGAGACACCTTGTCCTCATGTTTATGGGGACAAGTGCCTCATCCCCACAACCCTTGCCTGGTGGTTATGGGGGTCTGTGGGCATGGATCATATGGGAATCTGGACGCCCCCTTTAACAAGAGGACCCCCAGATACCCTCTATGTGAATTGGTAAGGGTACCCCTACCAATTCACTAAAAAAAAGAGTCAAAAATAATAAAAAAGACAGGAGACACATCGGAACGAGTCCTCTATTAAAAAATAAAAAAAATTAAATGTCCCGCCGATGTCCATTCATCTTCTATCACACCACCCGAAGAGCCGAAAAAACAAAATAAGCCATCACAGATCCAAATCCTTGGGAGGCTCCCGCTGAATGACACTTCTTCTCGGTGACAGCTGTTATATAGCTGAGGGTGGGGCCACCCGGTGACAAACAAATGACCCCGCCTTTCTCTGATGTCATGTGGCACCAAGTCGCTCGCCATCATGTCCTTCCTACGCAGGCTGGTGCAGTTGTCCCTGCAGCATCAATTTAACCTTAACAGCATTTGTGTCTGGGGTAAGTACAATGTTGCAGCAAACACATTGTCCATTATTCAGCAGAAACCTGGAGCTGACCCAACCACTTCTCCGATCCCATCTTGGTTGCATCTGATGGTGAGTTAAAGACACACCTTCACAACGTGACCCATCTCATTAATCAGTCTTTCTTCCACAACACACTAAAGGCCTATCACCTCGCTTTAAACAGGTTACTACAGGTTTCTAGCCGCATTCCCCGGAACAGTGGCAGGAGACATCAGACATGTCCTAGCCTTTATATCGCATTGCCACACACAGCTGGCATGTATGTAAGATTTTTGATTCAAATATCCTTTTTTCTGCCTCAACATGCTTGTGCTTAGAAAATTGTCAATCATATTGCTTTGCAGATGAACCACAAGTAAAGATAGCTTGTCTTTATGTACCTAAAGATATTTTTTTTTATCCAGAAAAAAAACTTGTATTAAAGAAAAAGAATACAGCCCATAGAAAAAACATCCATCCATAATATTGTTATGACATACAAGCACAATAAGGGTTAAGAACATCTCCATTTATAGAACAAGTACCACTTGGGAAAGTTTCCCATATAAAAGGTCAAGCATACCTAAAAACAGGGCTTTTTTTCAGGGGGAACTAGGGGGAACTCAGTTCCACCACCTTTGGCTCAGACCCTTTGGTGCCTGCTCACCACAATCACTTGTAAACACAGAAGTCTGGTTTCTGTGTTTACAAGTGACAGCTCTGCACTCTGTGTGTAACCCCCCTGAACTCTGCACTATGTATGTAATGCAATTCTGGTATTTAATGCCCCTTTAAGACCCTTCTACTGTTTGTGAAATCTGAACGGGGTCGTGGTTGAGTTCCTGCACCTATTTTCTGAGAAAAAAAGCTCTGCCTAAAAACATTACAGGACCATAGTACCATTATAGCAACAATAACTGTATTGAATCATCATCCGACATTAAAACCATGAAGCTTGTCCATGACCAGATCTGCCAAAGGCAAGCCTGGGTACACCAAGCCATGGGTCCCAAGTTTGTCATATTTTCATGAGCATCCCCTATGCTGATAAAAAAAAAAAATCCTTCTTAAGTGTATTACCTACAGCAGTGATCCACTATTTTTACTGTGGGAGGGCTTTCCAACTTCCAATGTGTCATTATTAACTTGCAAGCTAAAAATATGGATCTACTAATTGCCTCTCTAGCATAACTGTCCCATTCAAATTTGTCCAGTAGATTAAACAGGCAAGGTTTGGGGTCTAAAGGAGGACACACCTGAAACACCCTGGTCAGAGTGCCCACCACCCCCCTCCAGTAGGAGTGCAGCTTTGGGCACCTCCACAACAGGTGGATAAAGTCCCTGTGATCGTGTTTGCATTTGGTGCATGCCGGGGCAGACATAAGACCCATAGTGTGTAGTCTGTGGGGAGTGCAGTACACATTCAAAAGGATATATATTTGCATTAATCTCTGTGAAACATTTAAGGAGCATGTTTTCACTGATTGGAGGGCTTCCTCCCATTGTTCCCCAGTGAACTGGCCAAAGTCTCCCTCCCACTAATCTAGCACTCACAGGGGATGTTTTTTCCTGACTAGATTAAACAGCGGTATCAGAGACAGAGACCACTCTGAGGATCTACCCTGAGCTACTCTGGCATGTAAATAGTTGCAAGCAATAGAAGCGCATGGACGATGGTAGACTACACGCCTCCTGCAGAGCTTCAAATGATAGCAGAACTCCATTGTGAAAAATCTGTCTTAAGTACACTACTCCATGTCGCTTCCACAATGCTCCATGTTACAGCTTGGCTAGTTCATGGTATGTTTTATTCGACCAAATGGGGCTGAATTCTGTAAATCCTTTCAATCCCTGTAAATACTTAGTTTTATTCCATACTTTCTGGATATGATTATATGTTGGATACGTCTTCTGTGGCTTGCCAAACGTAAAGATATTTTTAGCAGGATTGATCCTTGTGATAGATTTGATATGAGGTATGGATTCATTGTCTGACATAAATCTGATATAACTCAACTATTAATGAATGCTTATAGATCTTGGGTAAAGTGGGTTTATTAACCACTTAAGACCCGGACCAATATGCAGGTTAAGGACCTGGCCCCTTTTTGCGATTCGACACTGCGTCGCTTTAACCGACAATTTCGCAGTCGTGCGACGTGGCTCCCAAACAAAATTGGCATACTTTTTTTCCCACAAATAGAGCTTTCTTTTGGTGGTATTTGATCACCTCTGTGGTTTTTATTTTTTGCGCTATAAACAAAAATAGAGCGACAATTTAAATTTTTTACTTTTTGCTATAATAAATATCCCCCAAAAATATATATAAAAAAAACATTTTTGTTCCTCAGTTTAGGCGGATACATATTCTTCTACTTATTTTTGGTAAAAATAAAAAAATCACAATAAGCATTTATTGATTGGTTTGCGCAAAAGTTATAGCGTCTACAAAATAGGGGATAGTTTTATGGCATTTTTATTAATATATATATTTTTTTACTAGTAATAGCGGCGACATTATGGCGGACACATCGGACACTTTTGACAAATTTTTGGGACATTGTCATTTTCACAGCGAAAAGTACTATAAAAATGCACTGATTACTGTGAAAATGACAATGGCAGTGAAGGAGTTAACCACTAGGGGGCGCTAAGGGGTTAAGTGTGCCCTAAGGGAGTGATTCTTACTGTAGGGGGGCATGGCTGGATGTGTGACGTCACTGATCGTTGTTCCCTATAACAGGGAACAGACAATCAGTGACACTGCCACAGAGAAGAACGGGGAAGGTGTGTTTACACTCACCTCTCCCCATTCTTCAGCTCCTGTGACCGGTGGCAATCGGGTCCGCGGGTACTGCGGGCGCGGTCATGGAGCTTCGGACCGGGTCGTGCGCGACCCACGTCTGGGCTCTTAAAGGTGATGTACCTGTACGTGCCTGAGTCCAGCCGTGCTATTCTGCCGACATATATCGGCGTTAGGCGGTGCCTAAGTGGTTAAATATAGTTCTGTTCACACTGAGCATTCTATTTCAAGGGCATGCCTAAACATATTTTGCCACCTATTTAGACAAATAGGAAGGTCTCAATGTAAAAGCTGATCATTTAAAGCAGGTTCCTTCAAATTGTGAGCAGAGGTCAACATTACACACTTACCTGCACAGGTTTTAAACCTCCCACAAGCTTCTCAAGAGGAATAATCTGGAGGCTACATCACCTCCCACCATTCTCCCAGCAGATACAAGTATCAGTTGAAGTGGTTTAGAGTGCAAAAAAATGTCCTCTACTTCTGTGCTACAACCTTTTGAAAACATGCAAAAAATCCAGAGGTTGGGGGGCAAAAGGGGAAATTTTACTTTCTTATGTATCCCTTCTTTATTTCCCGTTTAATAGTTTCACAAGGCTAATTAGTGTTTTCTTTATTGATTCTAAAAAGTCTATATTTATTTATTTATATTTTCAATTTTCATTTATAATTACAAAAGTTTGCTTATTTTTAAATGCAACTAAATGCATTTTGAAACTATGCACATCAAAGAATTACAGGGATCATTTATCTTCCTAGCATACCAAAAGCTGCAATATCAACTAGTGTTGATTTTTAAATGCAACTAAATGCATTAAGAACTATCTGCATCAAAGAATTAAAGGGATTGTGTATCTTCTTAGCATACCAGCAGTAGCAATATCAACTAGTGTTGAACTTTAATTGTCTTATAAAGGTTAATTCAAGCTAATTTTGAATAGTGTGGGGAAAATTAAAGTTTCTGTATTTTTTTATTTCTGTCTATAATGTCATTGGTGAGATTTACCCTTACTCTCTGTCCCTTTAAGGCCACTGACACCAAATGTGAAGATCAGTTTCCCTGGGCACAGAGAGCAACACAAATATATTGCAAATTTTAGGGTGTTCAAAAGACAGAGCGTGTCCATGCACTATGCCTCTGTTAACAATAAATAAATTTATATGGGCGGACAAAAAACCAAGGTATGGTTATGCTCTTCTACACCGCTGCAAACTATGGGTGGACTGGGACTTCCAAATCTTTGGCATTACTACCTGGCCACCAAACTAACTCAGATCTCCCAATGGTTCCCTCCCTCACATGACCTACCATGGAAGAGATTTGAGACAATCTCAATCCTCCCTTTCTATCTTCAGGGCACAATATGGTCCAACAACATTACATATAAGAAGGTTTCTAAACTTAATTTAATAGTGGCACACTTGATCCAACTCTGGCTGAAAATCAGAGATACATACCTTCTTTCCTCACCCATCTCCCCCTTACCTCCTTCCTGGGGGACCCTAGGTTTAAACCTGCTTTCGACAACAAGCAAGGATTTTCCCTTTGGATCAATAACAATCTCACCACACTCTCCTCACTTCTGAATAAGTGGGTATTTAAGCCATTTACAATAATCCAGAAAGAAAAAGGCCTCCCCCCATCAGAACTTGAAAACTATGAAATGATCAGATCCTTCTATGCCCAATACTTCTCTCTCACTATCCCCTCCACAAACACAGTCTTTGAGAGAATATGCATATCATCTTCCAGAGATAGAGGGATGATCTCCCGCCTATACTCCTACCTCAATTCCCTTAATCTTCAAGACAAATCTAATCAAATGCTTCACTGGGAAAATGATCTAAATATTACCTTTACCACTGACACCTGGTACTCCATGGCAGAAAATCTAAAAAAATGCAACAAGGCCATCTCCTTCAGAGAAACCCCAATGAAACTCTTCACTAGAAAGTATCTTACACCATCCAAGTTACACACATTTTATCAATCAATCCCCCCAAACTGTTTTAGAGGTTGCACAGAACCGGGCACTCTAATACACACCTTCTGGAGCTGCCCTCTCCTGAAACATATCTGGAACCATGCAGTTACCAGATTTATAAACTCTTCAGGTCATACTTTCACCCCCACCCCTCAAATCTGTATTTTATATGACAAAATACCAGGGATCCCCACCCACTCCATCAGACTATTTCATTCATTGTGTAGCTCAATTCAATGGATGATTGCACTTAACTGGAGATCCAATGTAGTCTCCTGGTCACAGGTTCTGGAAAGAATGGAAACGGTCAAGCTATCTGAGAGGGTATATCATACGCTTAATGACAGCATTCAAATATATAACACAAAATGGTCATGTTGGAACACCCCACCGTACAATTAACCATGCCTTATTCATTCCTTGATGTGCCTTAACTAGTATTATCTTACTGAGCAACTTATTGTTCCAGCACTCTGCAATATCATCATTTGCAATATACTTCTATTTTGTATTCCTTTCTCAATCATCAACCCTGTAAAGATGTTTGTCTTGGGGCGTGGCCTGGACGGAGACCAAGATGGAAGCTTAAGCCTTGAGCTCCTGCGATCCAGGGATAGAATCTTGCCTTTTGGGGAACCCACAACCCGCCCTTCGCCATGAGCAGAGCCACCCGAAGCTCGTCTACGTCCAGGGCAACAGGTGAGCCTATTACTCAGCTGAGCAGGAACATCCCAGAGATATTCCGAACACAACGCATGGCGGCACGCGCGGCCTCACAGGCCCAAACCCCGAGCCCGCTAAGCCTGGAATCCAGCCTGCAGACCTTGGAGACAGTTTCGTCTGCAGGACGCACACACCCCCCTAGCCTATTTGACTTGGAAACGATGACCGCGGACATTAAAAATGCTGTCACGGCGGCGGTGGCTGATCTCAAAACGGAGATCCGTGCAGTAGCCCATCGGATCGATGAGGTGGAACAAACCACCCAGGCTCACGCGGCTGCACTCCGCCAAGTTCAAGGCACCTATGACGCCCAGCTCCCTCACCTCCTGGAGCTCCACAGACACGTCGAGGACCTCGACAACCGGGGTCGGAGGCACAACATACGTGTGAGGGGTCTCCCTGAAAGTGTGGAACCGGGGAACTTGCAGCAATCTCTCCAAGCCATCTTTAATGACTTAATGGAGCGCCCGGCGGACTCGCCCGTCGAAATGGAGAGAGCCCATCGAGCGCTGGGTCCCCCGCCTAGAGACAACGAACCCCCTAGAGATGTGATCTGCTATGTGATTAACTTTCAGCTCAAGGAGGAGATCCTTCGCAAAGCAAGAGCGAGAGGACGAATCCTCCATGATGGGGTGGAGGTGAAATTATTTCAAGATCTGTCCCAGATCACGCTTCAGAACAGGCGCGCCCTGCGCCCCCTGCTGGAGGCCCTACGCGCAAGAAACATACAATACCGTTGGAAGTTCCCCTTTGCGCTGTCGGCGTCACCCAGGGGTCGCTCCGCTCTCCTCCACACACCCGAGGACCTTCACAACTTCTGTGAGCAGCTCGATCTACCGCCCGTGGACCTCCCGGACTGGTATGCTTTCTACTTCCCCTCGGAACCATGGCTCCCAGTCTCCATGAATCCGTCCCCGAAAGCCCAGCGCCACAGATCCCGCAGGAACAGGGCAGGTCCGTCCTCCCCAGGTAATCACGCTTCTAGACGCGATCTCTACCAACACAACCCGGGCTCCCCCTCGACGCCACCAAGAGGTAGAGACCGGATCGAGGCCTGATGCACAGATTGTTACGATTCCTTGTTATGTGTCGCCACTCCTGTTCTCTTTGGGACTCAAGCTTCAGCCCCCCGTGTGTGTGCAGGTTTTGCATGACTCGAGTGCTCCTCTGGCGTTCTGCAGCTACTGACCAGTTGTGCCTCTGTGCGCGGTATAGCTGACACTGACTTCCACTCGATGTTGCTGGTGCATGTGAGATGTCAGGATCATGCACTTTAGCCCCCTTTTTCTTTTGGTGTTATTTTTTTTTATTTTTTTTCCTTTTGTCTCTAATCCCCCTTGCCCCGTGCATGTGCTGTGGGACTTCCTTGCATGTAATATTTTTTTGTTTTTTGTTTTTTCTTTCTTCCCCAATGCTCCGTCTTCCTCCCCCCCCCTTTTTTTTTACAGACTTGGACTTCCATCAGGTCTAGAACCTTTTGATGCAATGCCTCTGAAACCTACAGGTCTGATACGTACTCCTCAAGGGCATGTCTGATGGTCTTCTGGGCCCCTCCTCAGCTCCCACGTCTCCACAAGGGTAACCATGGGGTACTGCTGAAGTTTTGTGACCTGCTTTTGTCCGCTGTGCTATACCCGTCTCTGCGTGGGTCCCCGCCCTTATCTCCCCCTGTCTCACCCCCGCCCTCCCCTTTCCCTTCCCTCCCCCCTTGTTATCCTTACCTTCCCCCGCCCCCCTTCATCCCTCCCTTCCCCTCCTTCGCCTCCCTCCCCTTCCTCTCCTCCCCTCCTTCACCCCCCCTTCATTCCCCTCGCTCCCCTCTCCTCTCCTCCCTTCCCCTCCCCCTTTTGGCCCCCGGCCCCCATCCTCTCTTCGCTTACCCCCTGTTAGAGATACTCTCAGCTGGCTCACATTGGCTAATTCTCTGAGGGGGGTGGCTCTCCCGTTCCCACTGACCTGGCGCTGGTCCCAATGCTCCCTACGTCCTCCCCTTGGAGTCTGAGATTCTTCCTTCGCTATCTGCGGGGGTGGGGGGTGGCCGGGGGAGAGGGAGGGAGGAGGGTGAGCTTTAATTGTATTGTATTTTGTGGTCCTCCAGACATTTATTTCATACCTTTTTAACCACACGGGCTTGTTGCATGTTATTATGTTAATCTTTTTCTGTCCCTTAGTAACTTTACGCCCATAAGGGCGCTGTGATATAGATATGTGGCGATACTTGTTGTATCTATGCTGATACCGCGTAGACTTATCTGCACTTGTTTAATATATATTCATTGTTCTCCCTCTCTCCCTGATGAGACCACTGTTTTGTACACCACCTACCACTCACCTCAGCCCTTGTGCTCCGCATACTATATAGGGCTGCCCTGCACCTCATCTTTATACAATTCACGGGTTCCCCTCAACACCCTTTTTTTTATCATACGTCCTAATTTCTATCCCTGGACCGCTTTCCCTTCGAGGTTTCTGTCCCTGATTTCGCTCCCACACAGCTATCCCACTGGGATTCTTGCTGACCCTCCAGACCTTCTCCCTTTTTAGGTGATTTAGCAGGCCTAATATCACCTCTGGTTCATATTTTCTCTGCCTCGAGCTTCCCTCTACTCTTCCTGTTCCGATCCTTTACTTTCCCTTCTCTTCCCTACCTCGACCCCTCTATTCCCATCGCCCCTCCTCTTCCCCCCTCCCCTAGCCTTTTCTTCTTCTTCCCTACCTCCCCTCTCTTCTTGATCTCCCTTCTTCCTGTGCCTTCGACTGGGTCCGTGCCTGTCCTCCCTGTGGTTCTCCCCGCCGTTTCTCCCCCTTCTAGCTCCTTGATCCTCAGGCCTATCGTTCTCAACCTCATCCCCCTGATACCAGACCCTGCAGCATTGACCATTAGCTATGACACCCCTATCCTTGAAATGTGTATCTCTTAATGTTAAAGGCGTCAACTTACCAGAGAAGAGGTCTCAGGTTTTATCTTCGCTCTCCAAATATGGAGCTCATTTTCTTTTTTTACAGGAGACCCACTTCCGTTCGGACGCCATTCCCAAACTCGCTAATCATATCTATCGGACCGCGTTTCACGCTACTAACCCCAGCTCCAAAACGAAGGGGGTCTCCATCCTGGTGTCCAAACGTGCGAATTTCACTCTGGATGATTCCCTTATCGACCCGGAGGGTAGGTACATTTTCCTTAAGGGGTCTTATGAATCTAAACCTATCACGCTGGCCAATATTTATTGTCCCAATGACCACCAGGTGGCCTTTTTCAAGACTACATGCGACCTTTTAGCGTCATTCAAGTCAGGTCTCTTGCTTCTAGGGGGGGACTTCAATGTCCCCCTGAACCCCCTGCTGGACTCCTCCACCAGTACCTCCACCTTGACCTATAAAGCATTGAGGCAAATCAACTTACGCCTCCAGAATCTGTCCCTGCATGATGTCTGGCGCATGCTGTATCCCTCAGATAGGGACTATACCTTTTTTTTGGCCCCCCACCAAAAGTACTCTAGGATCGATTACTTTTACCCTCTCCCAATCGGACCTGACTTACCTCCAGAATACCACAATCGAACCGATGTTTTTATCGGACCACCACCCGATTAGTGTTACCTTTTCCCGAAACGTCCTCTAGAACTAAGACTTGGCGTCTGAATTCTTCCTTGCTTAAGGATCTATCTGTTACTGACCAAATCCGCACGCGCATCCAACAGTACTTCACAGAGAATTCAAGCCCAGAGGTCTCCCCAGTTTCCCTTTGGGAGGCGCACAATTGCGTCATTCGGGGAGAGCTGATCGCCCTGGCTACGAAAGCCAAGAAACAACGCCAGGAATACATAAACTCCCTTATGGCGATGATTAAGTCGCTCGAAGCATCACACAAGAAGTCCCATGCCCAGGCCACCCTACAAGACTTGACACAAGCTAGGACTTCTCTTATGGAGGAGCTGGGCAAACGCGCTAAGAGGCGGTATATTCTCGGGCAGAGGATCTTCTACGAACAGGGCAACAAGAGCGGGCGCCTTTTGGTGCGCTCGGTACAAAACTCTAAGCCTACTTCCACGATTCACCACATTCAAGGCCGAGGTGGTACCCGGCTAGTTAAGAACGGAGACATTGCTAAGGAATTCGAAGATTTTTACTTGAAGCTGTATAATCTCAATCCCCAAGCTCGCTCTCAGTCCAAGATCTCTTCGAGGAGATCGCAGATTAAGGACTTTCTTTCTCGATATGGCCCCAACCCAATTTCCCCACAAAAGTCGCTGGCCCTGGAAAGCCCCATGACAGCTGCGGAAGTGGAGATGGCTGTAAAACAAATGAAGCCCGGGAAGGCCCCGGGCCCGGACGGCTTCTCCCTGCAGTACTACAAGTCTTTTGGCGGGGTACTCACCTCCAAGCTCCTGAACTTATTTAATGCCCTGTCCGAGCCTCAGATTAAGCCCGGCAGCATGCTGACAGCCCACATAACGGTGATCCCAAAGGAGGGCAAGGACCCTTCTGCAGTGGCCAGCTACCGTCCGATTTCGCTCCTAAACGTGGACATAAAAATATACGCGAAAATCCTTGCAAATAGGGTGGCGCCCCTAATCCCAGGTATTATCTCATTAGATCAGGTGGGTTTTGTCCCTGGACGGGAGGCCAGGGACAACACCATCCGTACTCTGAATTTACACCATTGGCTCACGTCTTCAAGGACCCAAGGATTTTTTCTTTCTCTCGATGCTGAAAAGGCGTTCGACAGAGTGGCCTGGGACTACATGCAGGAGGTGCTAGTAGCTTTGGGCCTGGGGCCCCGCTTGTTGTCGCATATCTTGGCCCTGTATGCGGGTCCTTCGGCCGCGGTTAAAGTCAATGGCCACCTGTCGAACGTCTTTCCCATTAGCAACGGGACGCGACAGGGCTGCCCCCTGTCGCCTTTGATATACATTCTTACACTGGAGCCCCTTCTCAATAGGCTGAGAGACAACCCAGATATTTTGGGGATCAATGTGGGGGGGAGGGAGTTCAAGGTGGCTGCCTTTGCAGACGATGTTCTTCTGTCCTTGCGCTCCCCCAGGATCTCCCTTCCCAATCTCCTTAAAGACCTAGATCATTTTGGCTCCCTCTCAAATCTAAAAATTAACCATACAAAATCTCAAGCGCTTAACGTCTCCCTTCCCTCCATGGAAGTGTCGCACTGTCAGGAATTTTTCCCCTTTAGATGGACTCAGGACTCCCTCACTTATCTTGGTATTCAAATACCCCCCAACCTGGCGGACCTGTACTCAAAGAATTTCCACCCAGCCCTTCTTAAAGCTCAATCATGCCTTAGAGATTGGATGGGTCTGAATGTCTCTTGGTTCGGTCGTTCGGCCCTGATTAAAATGATAATTCTGCCACGCTTACTCTACCTGCTACAGTCCATACCCATCTCCTTGCCTTCGGGATTCTTCACATCATATAGAAAGGCATGCTCAACCTTCCTCTGGAGGGGGTCCCAGCCACGAATAAAGTACTCCAGACTCACTTTACCTAAATCCAGAGGGGGCATTGGCCTCCCAGATCTTCAGAAGTACCATAGTGCATGTCATCTCACGAGGATAGCAGACTGGAATATCCACGCCTCAAGGAAGCTATGGGTCCTCCTGGAGAGAAGCTTCTCTCCAAGCCCCCTACACCTACTCCCATGGCTACCTCCCAGGAATTGGCCCCAATCCTCACAGACTTATCCATTCATTTACCCTTCACTTCTAGTCTTCAAGAAAGCTTCAAAGTTAGGTCCCCTGTCCTCCCAACCGAACCCTCTGACGTCCCTGCGGGGGAATCTAGATTTCCCACCTGGCGTGGATTTTTTGAGTCAGGAATGGCCCTTTGAGGACATACTGGCCCTTCAATTTTTCTCCGCTGGGAGACCTCTGTCATTTGAAGCCTTGAAAGCCGGCTCTAAGACATCTCATTTTCGTTCTGGACCTACAGACAGATTCGACATTTTCTCGCGTCCGTGGCGGACCAATCGCTCTGGACGCGACAACTCACGCCCTTCGAGTCTCTGTGCCATCGCAAAACGCCGCAAAGGCACTTGATCTCTCTTTTGTATACCATCTTAATGGAAGGCCAGCCGCAAACACCATCCCCGCCACAGCTCGCATGGAACAAGGACCTTCAGGCCTCCCTGTCAGCTGAGGACTGGCACACTATTTATGAATTCGCCCATAAAGGCTCTGCGAACGTGGCTGTTCAAGAGAACGGTTACAAAGTGCTTACCAAATGGTACAGAACCCCGTCGCGCCTTCACAAATTTTCCCCTAATATCTCCGACACTTGCTGGAGATGTGGTACGGGAGTGGGAACTATGCTCCATGTGTGGTGGGATTGTGGCGCCCTCCAGCCTTTTTGGAGGGAGGTCCACGACCTCATCTCACATGTCACCACCTACACCCTGGATTACACTCCTTCTCAATTCCTTCTGCATCATTCTTCGATTCCCAAAAAAGATTATTTCAAGTCCCTGGCCATGCACATGGTCAATGCTGCCAGAGTTTGCATTCCCAGACATTGGCGCTCTACCGATGTCCCGACAATAAGAGAATGACTGGCCCGGATCTCTCTGATAAAAGAAATGGAGGAGCTGATTCACATTTCCCAAGATAGAGTGCAGAAATTCTCCTTTACTTGGGCTTGCTGGAACCATTTTGTTACCACTGACTGCTACCGACAATATGTTTCTTGAGCCGACGGAGTTGAGGGAGTTCCCTCCTCCCAACGGTGTGGGGGGGAGGGCAGGCGTGGACCCACTCCCTCATTCCCTCTCTCCCTGTTCTTTCCCCTCTGCGCTTCTGCTTTGGCTTTATTTACCCCCTTTCACTTCTCTTCTCCCCCCTTCCTCCCCTAGCCCTTCCTTTCTTTCCTTTCCGTCCTTTCCTTCTTCTCTATGTAGACACTTGCCCCATTACTTACATGATATGACACACTTTAAATTTTGACCGAGAATGAGGCCTTACATCACCTCCCCTTCCTGCGCTTGGCGGGGAGGGGTGCGGGGGGAGGGGAAAACAGAGAATTAAGATCCTCCGCCCTCTTCCGCTTATTTAACCTTCTATGCCTCATTCATGGTCTAAACACGTTGATTGATGCCTTTCTGTGGTGTTTTGTATTATGCAGTCTTCATGTTTTTCTGTCTTGTGATAATTACCTTGTCATGTATCTCATGATATGTTTTGCATAAATAAAAATCTTTTATGGAAAAAAAAAAAAAGATGTTTGTCTTAGTCAACTTTTGTATCTGACTGTAAATCACCATGTTTTTTTTTCTAAATTGAACTTTTCAATAAACTTTTGTAAACAAAAAAAAACAAGAAATAAGCCAAACTGGTTTAAAAGTAATTAATAGATATTGACAGGTCATGCCCCATTGGTGGGGCAGTATGAGTAGGAAAGAGATATCTAGGTTGTAAATTACATTGATATATGATATGAAAACCTATTGTTTGTATGGGTTAAACATTGAGTGGGATGTACATTGCGTTATTAATAACAGCTGATAAGGTTTTCTGAATAATTTGTCTAACAAAAAGGAGATAATTCAATCACCTCTCGTTTTATTTATGTATTTATTTTACATTTCCATAGTTTTATTCATAATTTTTATCTCATTATTGTCGCATTATTGCTATGAGACAAATCTTTTTATTTACTGTTCAACCCCAAGTTGCCCACTAGATGGATTCTCTGTTCAGTTACCATATATGATTTATTATTATTGACCACCAGAGGGAGTCTAGTTATGGCATTTTAAAAATATATTTTACATTTCATTTTTATATTTCGAAATGGATATAATAGATATACCACCACGTTGTTGTGTTTTTAAAATTAAAAAATTATTGACTGATTGTGAACATTAGGGAGAGTGTTTTTATTCTAATAAATTCAAATTTTATTTATTGTTTTACATTAAGCAGAGCCTTCATTTTCTTTCATCATGATTTTACTGATACATATTCTGTGGGGTTAGCTGTGAGGTTATTGAAGACCAAACCTGAGGGGCTTATTAGCATCCATTTGACAATTCTTTCTCTGACAAGCATGTTTATTCCCCTACAGCAAAGAGTCATATAGTTTCGGGGGTTCAAGAGGCTTGATATCTACAATATGTTGATGGAGGAAATCGTCATCTAATCAGCTACGCACAAAGATCTTGATTTCACAGCTTTATTCATGCTTTTGGAAGTGGGCCTTATGAATATTTTTTCAGTTTTGTGTGTCATTATTCACTGCATGGTTTCACATTTGTATTTGTTGCACTGATTATATGTGCAAATGTATTGATCTTTTGATTTTCATGTTGGTTGTTTTGTATTGACACTGGTTCTTTTAGGGTAGCACAACACTTATAGCAATACAAACATTGTTAGATGTTGTAACCTTTCCTTACTCTCCTAAAAATTGTGTCTGTATTGCTATTGGTGAGATTTTGCAATATGTTCTGTCCTGTCCCAATCCAGTGTGCTCTTCTTTGACTCTATGGTCTTAATCATGGAGGAGTTGCTTAAAGCCCAACTCCAGGAACATTTTAAATGTTAATTGATCAAGTTGTCTATGAGGTAGGAGAAACAATTTTACCTGCCTAATCCGACATATGGTACCTTCCCACACCCAAGCAGTGAACTGTCCCTAAGCCCTTCCAGCACAAGCACAGCCCCAGTTGGGCTTTAAAACTGAACTAAACCCTTTTTTTCAGCAAATAAAGCTGCCATCTTAGCCTCTGTTTGATCTGCCACGGTGCTGCACATTTGATCAGTTGCAACTCCAGCCATTTAATTGTTTGGCAGTGTCAGGTCACACCAAGTCCAGATAACAGATGCACACTGTTGAGGTCAGGAGTGCACCACTATGGTAGTGGACCCTACGGCTGACTGCTGCGGATGGAACTCTGGGTGGTTAAGGAAGGCAGGTCCACTGGAGAACCAACACCGATCCCACAGGGAGCTAGAGCATAAGATTTCCCAGGGCAGCAGGTGTTCACCAGAACCTCTAGTGGTGAGGATGGACTGGGCTGCAACTGGCCATGCCTGCATGTCATTGTTCAGGCAGGTGGTCAGGAGATGGTAGAAGTTTGCCCAGTTTTGCCAAATGCAAATAATACTAATTATTTCACTGCAGAACTGTCCAAAAAATATAACAAAAAATAAAATATTAATTTGTTTCTTTAGAGTACCGTATATCTAAAGAATAAACTGTTTATTTTCAATTTTAAAATAGTAGTGATTACATTTTTTTGCCTTATGTGTCTGATTTTCGTTCAGTTCTTGCCCTGTGGGCACAACAGAAATGTTGACTTAAACAAGTTTCCCCAATGGAAATTTTTTCAATATTGATGTTTACTAGAGTAAAAGTGTGCATTTTCACTCACGTACAGCCCCAGTAGCAATGGTTACCAGAACACATAATGAGTACTGTACATTTTCCCCCAAATGGGGTCATAGACAGCAATTAATATCTAACAGGGGTTTTAATCGCTTATAGGTTTAGATATACCTGAAATAAACCCTTCTATATTTTTCAAGCTATTCATGCTGCCATCTTACATTCCAAAGACAGGCTGGTGGGTTAATTGGTTCCTGTCCAAAAAATTGTCCCTAGTATGTCCATGTATGCATGTGAGATAGGAACCTTATATGATAACCTTCTTTAGGGTAAAAACTGATGTGGCTGTACAGTATATAAATCAATACATACATTGTTGATTCTATATAAATACCTGTGATAAAAAAAAAAATAAGATCTTCGGTTGCCATGGTGTAACCATCTGAGGGCTTTAAAGCTCAATTGATAGCTGACATAAGCACAGTGGCAAATTTAACAGATAACACCAAAGGCTCGCAATAAATGTAGCATGCACTGCACATGCATGGAGTAAGTAATATTTAACTGAAAACACTGGAATACATCATTGGTACAGTATGTTTGATTAAAGATGCAACAGCATTTATTAACATTTCTAACTTGAGTTTTCTTTGGTAACAGTTAAATCAATGGATTTGGATCTGCTTTAAGTACACTTTGGCTAACACTAAACACACACTAAAACAGTTTTTATGCAAAATAACTATAATTATTACACACTCTATCCATATATGTATTCCAAAATCTAAGGCATGCTTTGAGAAATTGTCACTCTTCATGCTGTATTTACATCATCTTTTCAAGGTTGCAAATGGGTTTCTGTTCTGAAATTTACAAGATGCTTATTTATAAGTTTTGCTGGATGGCTTGTAGTTATTCAATTGAGTCTATTTGCTGCTGAATTTAGCTGTTGAAATATGTATTTTTCTGAAAACAAAGCAAAATCAATGTGTTGCAGCAAAGCATTTTTGTGAAAATATATGCCTTACAAAAACAGATAGATAAATCCTGGCTATCAGCACTGACCAGTTCATTCCCTGAGAAGGCAGCTTCATTTCATGTTTGTAGCAGGCAGCTTAGAACAAAAAATGAAACTTTGAAGCTTAATATAGATGACATTGATAGGTAAGAGGCAGAAAAGGGTAGGAACTATGATATTCTTCTACGCTTACTTTGACCAAATAGGTTGAGCATAGAATTACAAAGGTACCACATATGGAAAACTCAATTTATGCTAGTAGATTTTTGGAAAGGTAAAAAATATTATACATTAGCAATGACAACAAACTTTGAACCGTGTAATAGAACTGTTGTATTAAATACTGCCTGCTTCAAAATATCATATAATAAATTGTATGATAGATTAATCATTGAACCCAATTCATTAAAGAGGGAACATTTCCATGCACTATTAACTTCTGAAATGAATGTGAAGTTGTACTGTAAGACAGTCATAGGCTGCCTATTGCATTAGGGTGTGTACCCCAAAGCTCCAACACATATGCATTTGACATATTTACCAGCCTCTTCCCCACTCTCCATCCTGAAACAATAGGAGAAAGGGGGAGCAAGGGAGCACATAGGGGACCCGGGCAACAGAAGGAAGAGGAACAGGGAAAGAAGAGGTGGCATATATTAGTACCGGTCCCCTATATTTTCCTCCTGTGTCAGCTGAATGTTGACAAAAGTGAGAGGAGGAGAAGGATACTCTCAGCTTCTGCAGGAGGAAAATACAGATGTGGTTCCACTAAATTCCACCCCCTGCCGCCTCTCCTGTCCAGGTTATGAGGATCGGCAAGGAAGAATTGCGGTTTACCTGTCACCTACCCACCATTGACAGGTTGCCAACCCCAGGATTAGGGTGTGCCCAGGCACACCTGACACACCCCTTGCGCACGCCTATGAAGACAGTACTCTTATCTTGGATTTTTATTTTTTTCAAATGCACCACCCTTAATGTTATGAGCTTACATCCCATACATACAGTATGTGCCATACCACATAATGGGCTACCAAGCTTGTCATTATTTACCAATTCTATATATGTGTTTTTGTCATGTACCTGGTTGAGGTCGAGCTGACAGGAGGGATTTCCCTTATACCTCCTGTCTTGGTTCTCCTGAAGGTGGTGACAGAATATAACATAGCACAGAGTGGCAGGGGTGCCTAGTTGGAAATCCTGGATGGAAGGTACTTGCAGCAGGTGCCAAACAGCAGGCAGACTTGTGGACTGGCAGATGTGGATACATGCCAACAGGTGCAGAGCAGCAAGCAGACTGGTGGACTGGCAGGTGCAGGTACACAGCAACAGGTGCAGAGCAGCAGGCAGCAACCAAGCTGGAGAGCAGGCGGATGCAGGATCTCAGGTGGTCAGGCAGGCAGAAGTCAGCGACAGCTAAGCAGCAGAGGTACAGAATCGGGGCCAGAGCAGGGTCAGAACTAAGCCAGGGTCAGTATCAGGCGAGCTGAGAAGGCAAACGGAATGGTAGGCAGAAGGTAGAGTCAGGTCACAAACCGGATCAGCAATAAGGTATCAGGAACACGAGTCAAACAGGACAAGTATACACAGGAACAAGCACAGGATCAGGTCATAGACTGTAACAGCTGGGGACCACTCAGATCTTCTGGTCTATGGAGCCATTTTAAATAGGCAAGAGAGTGTTAAGTATTCAAGCATGCTCACGCTAATGCACGCATTCAGATACATGAGCGAGTCAGTACACATCTAGTTGTCACTCGCAAATTATAATGTGCATGTGCGCGAGTTAGAGAACTTCTAGTTGTCTCTCGAGAATTTCTACTAGCAAGTGCACATCTTTGTGCATGACTGTGCATATGATTTCCTTGACAGTTTTTGTCTGAATTTCTCCTTCATTGACATCCTCACCATGCATGTACACAATCTGGGGCCCACTGCACCACCATTTGGTGCAGATACATATCCATTTTATTCCTGGTCTCCCATCTGGGAGAACAGTCAGACAATGCCCTTCTGTACCCTGTGCCTGGAAGTTAGTGGCCCCCATTCAATCAATTAAAGTAAAGGGTTAGGGGTGGTGGTGCTGTCCTACCTATACGCTACCCGTGTCAGATGGTGGGTAGGGTACCCAATTGGGTGAAACAGGTAATATTCAAAAGGTATAAGAAACAGATGTGTGAACCAACTGTGTGTGTGTATAAAGTGCATACAAATAGCTCTAAGAGCCAATATCTAGGTCCTGACACACAGTGAAAATAGTATATACTGTACAGTGGAGGTAATAAATGAATACAAATACACAAAATATACTACAGCTGTAATCTAACAGCAGTGATGTGCAAATAAAGAGCATATATATATATATATATATATATATATATATATATATATATATATATATATAAACATATATACTGCGTGCAAAACTGAATGAGTGGTTAACCACACTAAGTGGTAAAAAAGTGATATAAAAAATTGATAAATCAAAAAATATAGTAGGTGATAAAAATCCCAAAACAGTGGATGGTATATGGTCCAAACCGTGGTAGAGCAGTCCAAAACAGTCCTTCAATAAAGCTGCACTCCACAGATAAAAATCATAATAATAATAGAAAAATATATATAGATAAACATTTATTTTATTCTTTCTTTCTTTCCCATTCAATCAATGGTTGACCCCCCCTCATCTTGTTGGCATTTCCTCCCCACCCCCCATGGGAGAATCTCAGTCCATTCCCTTTGAAACTGTTTGCACAAGCTCCCAACCACTTCACTATAGCCTCTAATCCAACCCTTATGGCTGGATTTTTCTGTGCTCTGATTCAGGAACGTATAGATCTCTCTCTCTCTCTCTCTCTCTCTCTCTCTCTCTCTCTGGAACACGACCCTGCAGGACTGTCTTCTTCACCTCAGTCCCCTCTCTAAACATATATACAGTTTCTCCCTGGTAATCCATCTTCTGAATATAGCTAGGAGTTGCACCCCTATAAAATAAAAGTCCACCTCACCCCCCAAGATGGGTCACTGGATTAGGTCTGTGAATGACACCATGACATCTCTGACAAATGCACCAACTTAATGGACTCCAGCCCAGATTAGTGATAATATAGTCCCCTTTTATTTCTCTTTCTCCCCACTTTTTTCTCTCTTCCCTTCACTCTGTCTGCTACCTAAGGTAATATTGAAAAATCGATGGGTATTTTTCACCCTGTCTGACACATGTACCCTGTCTGACACATGTACCATCTGCTACCAGATTCCCCTTTCGCTCTCCATCCAATCCATCAAGATATTCCTGCAGGTGTATTCTCATTGAACAGGTGATAACGCAGTTATCCCAGGTACTCATTTTCTGTCCTGTTTATATTGTCAATTTTCTGACCCATGAGAGTGTAACTTCTCTGTCTTTTTTTAGTTCTGTTAGTAAAATCTTTGTTATATGTTCACTGGCTTGGGTGCATGCACATTACAGTGTACAGTCTCTGCCCATTCCTGACATCTGACATGCTGAAAATAGAGTGCAGTGCTAAGATAATGTTACTCCAGTACACAAATGCACACATGTTACATCATCAGTGACCACCAAATGACTAAAACAAGAAGGCATCAGTTTGGGAGGAAAATGGCAGTGACAACATAAGAGTGGAGATGGGAAGATTTGGACCACCATTAAAGGAAAGCATGCTCATGGATAAGTAGGCCATAATGTGCAGGAATGCTGTGCATTTTATGGAAAATTCTGCTGGCCAGCCATCCCACCCCTTTAAGTCTAACTAAATGAAAACATTAATTACTGAACTGGATTCTTTGTAAATTATTGTATGTTTTCATGCTTTGATTTGATAGGGTGGCGTTTTAATTAATTTAAGATATATTTTTTTTATATTATAATGGTATTTATTCTCCTCGTAAGTTCAAAAGACAGGGGATTGCAATTGGTTTGCATATATCCCAGCATCACAACTTTTACATCGGGGATACAGAGTACCTTTCTGTGGGAGATGCAAATGCTTCCAGTGCTGAAATTATCACTTAGAAGATACCGAAAGAAGTATTTTTTTTAAAATGCTTTATTTAAAATATTTATAGGATTATATACTTTATCCCATTTTTACGTTTTAAAATAAACATGTACAAGAGAATGGCTTTATGTAAATAATTACCGTATATACTTGAGTATAAGCCAACCCGAATATAAGCTGAGGCTCCTAATTTTACCACAAAAAAAATGGGAAAACATATTGACTCGAGTATAAGCCTAGAGTGTCCATCTGCATGCCTCACTGTGCCTCACTTTGCCTCACTGTGTCCATGTGCATGCCTCACTGTGGCCGTGCCTCACTGTGCCCATGCCTCACTGTGCCTATTACTAGACTAACTTTTAACATGGGAGTCTATGGAAGGGGTGCCCGGCTTTGAAAAATCGGTGCTCCCCAGCCGTAGGTTCCTTAGACAACAAACTTTTCACACTTGTAGACAAGAAATGGGGCTACAGGTGAGCCAAGTTCTGGATCCAGAGGAATTACGACCAGCCAGTACCGGGTCCCCAAATCACCAGAGAAATTACTATTTAACATGGAAGTCTATGAAAGGGGTGCCTGGTTTGAAAAAGCGGTGCTCCCCAGCCATAGGTTGCCCGGATAACAAACTTTGCAAACTTGTAGAGGAATAGTGAGGCTACATGTGTGCCAGTACCGGGTCCCCAAAATCCGGGAGATCAGGAGCAAAAAGGTGACTTGAGTATAAGCAGAGGGGTGCATTTTCAGCACAAATAAATGTGATGAAAAATTTGGCTTATACTCGAGTATATACGGTAACTATTATTTCATTTTTTATTTAAATAACTTATTAAATTTTAATAATGTAATACACATCTTATTTCTATGAATAAAACATACATACATGGGTAGCCATATTTAAACTTCACATGTACTTCTTGCATTGAGGTGCTAAACAAATCTTCTGCTTTACTGCTGCTTCTAACAATTTATGTCTATGAGTGACAGAATCACTAAAAATAATGCACTATATGTTATCTTAACAGTTAAGTGAAACACAAAGTAGCTGCTCTTTAATACTACAGCACACATAAGAAAAATAAAGAGCTTGCACAAATGAGAAATTCATCTAAAAAATAACTAAGAAAAACAATGCAAAATAACACAAAATATGCATTCAATGAATATGTCTTATACTGTACTTCTCTTTTGACTGTATCATTGCTAACTGTACCACTAATAAACAGTATTAGAAATGTTCAGAGGGAATAAGATGCTCCTCATTATTGATTGCATGTGTGGTACTGTCCTAAAATTAGAGGTAAGTGTAATGTGGCTTTAGCAAGCAAAAATCTGCAAATGATTGGCCAGCCACACATATACTAAAGAGCCACCCAACATGTACATAATATCCAATTTAGTTAACTATAATGCATTATGTGTTGTGAGATCCTCCAAATAAACCTGACAATAAGCATGTAGTATTTACTCCAGGCTGTATTTGACCCCTTCTAGTTTACTGACTACCCAATTGTATACTGAAGAAAAGTGATTGCATACCATAGTAACATAAGACCTTTTATTCCTCTTCTATAAAATACAAAAGATCACACACCACAGGATGGTAGCAAGTGTATCGCGTAGACACGTTTCACACAGTTACATTGTGCTTATTCATTATTCATTCATTTGGTAATGAATAAGCACAATGTAACTGTGTGAAACACGTCTACCCGATGCACTTGCTACAACCCTGTGGTGTGTGATCTTTTGTATTTTATGGAAGAGGAATAAAAAGACGTGTTACTCTGGTGTGCAGACACTCTTTTATTCATAATACTTGCATGGCCGGCGAGCCGAGGGCTTGCACCCACAGGAGTAGTCCTGGTCCCAGCTCACCTAGATCAACTCACCTGGAGCAGTATTTCTCTTGTCTCCATTGTTTCCCCTATGTATATTCTCTGGCACTGTGGGGGAGATTTAGTAAAAGCTGGTGTACTCAAAATCTGGTGCAGCTGTGCTTGGTAGCCAGTCAACTTTTAACTTCAGCTTGTTTACTAAAGCTTTGACAGTAAAACCTGAAAGCTGATTGGTTTATTTGCAGAGCTGTACCAGATTCTGCACTCTCCAGCTTTAGAAAATAAGCCTGTGTTACAGATTGTTCAGTCGCCCAATTCATGTTGCACCTACTGACTCTATAGTGCTCCCCATTACAAGATGTGGTTGTCTTACTTTCTTTATACACCTTTAAAGGAGAAGGGCCAAAACTCTTCTTCACTTGTGGGTCACAGGAGTGCACTTAGATCCGCAATCCCTATACAGCTAACTGCCGGCTAAAGTTTGCTGTTGGCTGACATCACTCAGCTGGTCCAGGCTGTGAAGACATCCCAAAATTAATGTTGTGATCCACCCAGATGCCTGAGCGGATCTGGCTCAGTCTTTCCCACCCCTGCACAGCCTGGCACTGCTCACTGAAGACTGAGAAGCAAGCAATCAGTCATGGGTTTCCTAATTCTCTGCCTTTACGTAGGCGGGGACAGTTGCAGCATCGGACCTTGACAACTAGGGATGAGCTTCGAGTTCGAGTCGAACTCATGTTCGACTCGAACATTGCCCGTTCACCTATTCGGCGAACAACAAACAATTAGGGGTGTTCGCGGCAAATTCTAAAAGCCGCGGAACACCTTGTTAAAGTCTATGGGAGAAATCTAAAGTGTTAATTTTAAAGGCTAATATGCAATTTATTGTCCTAAAAAGTGTTTGGGGACCTGGGTCCTGTCCCAGGAAACACGTATCAATGCAAAAAAAGTTTTAAAAACGGCCGTTTTTTCAGGAGCAGTGAATTTAATAATGCTAAAAGTCAAACAATAAAAGTGTAATATTACTTTAAATTTCGTACCTAGGGGGGGGGTGTAAAGTCAGCATGTGAAATATTGCATGTTTCCCGTACATAGAACTGTCCCTGCACAAAGTGTCATTTCTGAAAGAAAAAAAGGCATTTAAAACCGGCTTTCCGGCTCTAATGAATTGTCGGCTCTGGCAATTCAGAGATGATTCATTCATAAAAAAATAAAAATAAAAAAGCTGGGGGTCCCCCCAAATTCCATTAACAGGCCCTTCAGGTCTGATATGGATATTAAGGGGAACCCCGCCGTCAATTAAAAAAAAATGACGTGGGGTTCCCCCCAAATATCCATACCAGACCCTTCAGGTCTGGTGTGGATTTTGAGGGAAACTCCACCCCAAATTAAAAAAAAATGGCGTGGATTTCCCCTCAAAAATCCACACCAGACCCTTATCCGAGCACGTTAACCTGGCCGGCCGCAGAAAAGAGGGGGGACAGAGTGCGGCCCCCCCCTCTCCTGAACCGCACCAGGCCACATGCCCTCAACATGGGGAGGATGTCCCCATGTCGATGGGAACAAGGGCCTCATCCCCACAACCCTTGCCCGGTGGTTGTGGGGGTCTGCGTGCGGGGGGCTTATCAGAATCTGGAAGACCCCTTTAACAAAGGGGACCCCCAGATCCTGCCCCCCCTATGTGAATTGGTAATGGGGTACACTGTACTTCTACCATTTCACGAAGGAAGTGTAAATAGTTAAAAAAACACACACAGACAACGTATAAAAAAATCCTTTATTAATAATAAAAAAAAAAAAATCCAACGATGTGAATCCACATGACGGGTGGCCGCTTCCCCTATATAAGAAATGTCACAGCTCCAGCGCGTCATTCCGCTGGGCTGTGTCCAGTGGAGAGAGGAGCTTGCCTGCTGCACTCTGGACGGATGGATCTTCTCATCGCTGGACCGGACCGCTGATCACCCGTCGCTGGAGAGATCATCCGTCGCTGGATAGAAGACAACGTTGGAGCGGGGGCCGGGCCGAGAGTGGATTCACATCGCTGGATTGTTTTTTATTATTAATAAAGGATTTTTTTCTACGGTGTCTGTGTTTTTTTTAACTATTTACACTTCCTTCGTGAAATGGTAGAGGTACAGTGTACCCCATTACCAATTCACATAGGGGAGGGAGGATCTGGGGGTCTTCCAGATTCTGATAAGCCCCCCGCCCACAGACCCCCACAACCACCGGGCAAGGGTTGTGGGGATGAGGCCCTTGTCCCCATCAACATGGGGACATCCTCCCCATGTTGAGGGCATGTAGCCTGGTGCGGTTCAGGAGAGGGGGGGGCCGCACTCTGTCCCCCCCCCTCTTTTCTGCGGCCGGCCAGATTAACATGCTCGGATAAGGGTCTGGTGTGGATTTTTGGGGGAACTCCACGCCATTTTTTTTTAAATTTGGGGTGGAGTTCCCCTTAAAATCCACACCAGACCTGAAGGGTCTGGTATGGATATTTGGGGGGAACCCCACGTCATTTTTTTTAAATTGACGGCGGGGTTCCCCTTAATATCCATATCAGACCTGAAGGGCCTGTTAATGGAATTTGGGGGACCCCCAGCTTTTTTTTTTTTTATGAATGAATCATCTCTGAATTGCCAGAGCCGACAATTCATTAGAGCCGCAAAGCCGGTTTTAAATGCCTTTTTTTCTTTCAGAAATTACACTTTGTGCAGGGACAGTTCTATGTACGGGAAACATGCGCTTTTTCACATGCTGACTTTACACCCCCCTAGGTACGAAATTTAAAGTAATATTACACTTTTATTGTTTCACTTTTAGCATTATTAAATTCACTGCTCCTGAAAAAACGGCAGTTTTTAAAACTTTTTTTTTGCATTGATACATGTTTCCTGGGACAGGACCCAGGTCCCCAAACACTTTTTAGAACAATAACTTGCACATTAGCCTTTAAAATTAACACTTTAGATTTCAATTGTTCGAGTCCCATAGACTTTAACGGGGTTCTAAAGTTCACACGAACATTTGGTGTGTTCGCAAGTTCTGATGCGAACCGAACAGGGGGGTGTTCGGCTCATCCTTATTGACAACCTTGGGTGCAGCCCGCAATAATGCTAGTTATGTTGAAAAGCTGTGCTGCCAAGAGCAATAACAGGGTCAGATAATTGAATTCTAATGCTCAGAAATATGTTTAGTGTGATATTGATGTACTATTTATCACACACCTTCATGGACATCTGTAGATTAATGAAGGGAAAAAATGTAAATGAACAGAAGACTGGAATCTTGCAGCGAGGACAGGGGGACCAAAATATGTTACTGGGCTACTAGGTATGCAATACTTTCAAGCATCAAACTGTGCAGTACTTAATGTATTATTGTTATTTATGTTAAATATTCTCACATGCCAAAGTATGTTATCATTTTGTCCAGCAAAGGATCAAGCCTACAAACACAATATTTATTAGCCACTCATTTTATTACCATAAATATAGCCGTGTATTGATTATTCTTATTATATACAACAGTTAATGAAAATCTCTAGTTTTATGTGGAGAGAGAAAATACTGTTCCTTTCTGGTGCATATTCCAACTATAATCTTCTCCTGAACAAATGCAATCAATAACATTGTACATAAATAGGCTTGGTGAGATAAAGAGGTAATAAACACCTTAACAGCATAATAGAACAGATAGCTTTTTTTCCTGGAGTTAATAAAGAGGTTGCATCTGATTTATATGAAAATGAGATGGACATACACCAAAGCAGAAAAGTATTTAAATAACAATACTAAAAACGCACTTTTGCATTAAATACTTTTGCTAATAAAAATCCATAAGCAAAAAAACATAATCCAAATGGAACATTTGGAAAAAAGCATGCAAGCTATACAAATGCATAATTATGCAACAATATAAAAGGTGAACTATTTATGCAAATGCAATTTATCATGTTATAGTAGTTTAGGCATCAGAAAAAAAATGTACTGTACAGTATATGTTAAGTAAAAGCTAGGTTAAGGGTAAAAACCTTTGTTGGCTATAATAGTCAGAATAAAGCTCATGTTAAAGCTAGCAAAATGAAATTATTTTTCTAAAGAATACAATAAACCCGTTTCACCACACTGTCATCTACTGGTAAGACATGATATTGTTTTACAGGTGTTCAAGTGCATTTGCACTGTGGGTGATCACTATTCATTTTATTATTTAAGTTTTGAGATAAAGGAATTGAAAACCACTACTCTGTGCTTTTTGGATGTCCTCCAAAGATACCTCCTCCCTTTTGGCCAAGTCTCCACTAATGCTGCTCAAATCTACAAACATCCTGCCCCTCTAAATGTTTAGAGCATGTCATCATTCTGTACTGCAAATAGAAAAACAAACTGACACCGATAAGACCAGCTTCTCCACATATTACACAATAGCTGTGCAGTTGGATGAAAGAACCGTTGCAAGCTGTTAGGCAGATCTTTTCCAGAGCCCTTCAGTACTTGTCCACTTCTCTACCTGATCCTAACAGCCACTCGTCTGTGATAAATCATGAGGCCAGGGCCCGTTCCCACATCAAATATCTGGATATTTACCTTCCCAGAAGGCTGGAAGACTCCTTTGGGCTAAAATTTCCACCACTTTTTTTTGTCAATTAAAAAAGATCTTAAGGCTTGGCAAAATGGCAAAATTTCTTGGTTCGGGCGCTGCAGCATAGTTAAAATTAATATCACGTCTTGACTGCTTTATCCCTTACAGGCCCTACTGCTTCGTATTCGGAGTTTTTTACTGCACCATCAATAGGACAGTAATCAATTTCCTCTGGCTGCAGAAACCTCCTTGACTCCCCCAGGCTATACTTTGTCTTCCAAAATTGTAGGGAGGAATGGCGCTGTCAGATGTGACCCTTTATCATACAGCCAGTCATTTAACTAGCTAGACTGGTGGCGGCATGGATCTACAAAGCAATGGGTGCAGCTGGAACAAGCTATGGTGGGAATACCACTGGACCTGCTACATTGGTGTCACACAAACCTCCCTGTGCACACCCCCCCCATTGTTGGAGAAACTTGAAGAGTCTGCTCCAAAGTGTTTTCCAAAACGTCTCCCTTTCTCTGGACCCCTCAATCCTATAGTTGGAAACCCCACATTTAGCCCTGGCTTACTTAGTCCAAAATTTCAGACCGTGAAATCGGAGGACTTTTTCCAGGCATGACATTTTATTGTTGACATATGTTGGATTCCCAGACAATGAATTTTGAATGACCTGATGTTTTCAGGATTGTCTTTTCGGCAGAAACTCCCACTGGTACACTTCCTCAGATCTTTACCCTCTGCTGAATCCTTTTGCCGACACCTGACTCTGTTTGAACTTTTGTGTACGCACATTCTCTGTTGTTCCACTTGGTTTCCCAGGCCTACCACATGCTTGAATGCCCACCCCCATCCTATTGGTTACCATACATCTCAAAATGGGAACAAGATCTGGGGCTGAGAATCACAGACAAACGGGTAGAGAGGATCCTCCTGTTCACGTACAAAACATCTATCAGTTCCAGGCACAAAGAGTCTGGTTTCAAACACATTCGTATTTAACACATTCGTATTTCCTGTCCGTCCGGATCAATAAGATGTTCTCTCTCCTGCATTATTCATCACCATATCTGTGGGAAGACATACGAATGCTAAATTTTTACCATTACTGCTCACTGCAGCATAACGCTGTATTCCACTTTTCTGAAAGCAGGCCCACTGTCTATCTCTGGCTTAAAAGGGTCTCTGAAATAAATGATATGGAGGACCTGGTGGTCATGGAGAGGGGCCTTCAAGACAAATTCTTCAAAAAGTGGTTCCACTTACACTACTTTACATACTCAGAGAGAGAAGTACCCTCCCCTGTTGGGTTGAATTGTCATCATGTGGCCTTTGGAAGTTGCTTTGCTGGCTGGCTGAGTCAGGGATATGCAGGGGAGGACACAGGCTCTATTCCTCTCTGTACTCTCACCTCTCTCTCCCTCTCCCGTCTTCTTTTTTTTTCCTTATTTCTTCTTCTCTCCCCCCATTTTTCCCTTTCCTCTCTATTCTTTCTACTTACATTCAAACAAAAAAACACAGGGCCAAATCCTCAAAAGAGATACGACGGAGTAACTGCTGTCGTATCCCTGGTCCTAACTATGGAACTGATCCACAGAATCAGTTTCCCATAGTTAGGACGAAGATCCGACATGTGTAATTGAATTACACTGTCGGATCTTAGGATGCAGTACCGCATCCGCCGCTGGGGGCATTTCGCGTCGAAATGCCGCCTCGGGTATGCAAATTAGGACTTACGGAGATCCACAAAGCTTTTCAGCTTCGTTTTTTCTCCGTAAGTTTTATTTTGCAAACGCAAAATTAGGGCTGCTTTTACAAGGTGTAAACTGTTTACACTTTGTAAAAACAGACCTTTCTTGCTAGCGACGCAATTTTTTTTTAATTTTAAATTTTTCTTTGGCGCCGTATCTTTTTTTTTACCCGACGCAACTTTATTGTCCCGTCGCGATCCACAAAGCCCGGCGTAACGTAATTTCGCGCTATGCACATTGGGAAAATGACGTCACGAGCATGCGCAGTACGGCCGGCGCGGGAGTGCGCCTCATTTAAATGGGAATCGCCCCCTGGAGAAGAGGAACGGATTTAAGTTACACCGCTCAAAATTTCTAGGTAAGTGCTTTGTGGATCGGGCACTTAGGTAGAAATTTTGCGGCGGTGTAACTTAAATAGGAAAAATTACGTTACGCCCGCTGGCTGAGGATTTGCCCCACAATGTACAGACAACCGATGCCTAGTCCCCTGGGGTAATATAGCATGTACAATGTATCCCTCTTAGCTGAGATCTTGCTGCCCTGATAGTCATTGTGGTGTATGCAATTTGACTATGTGAGAAAATAGTTCTCTTTTATGGAACCCTTGACTATACATGTTATTATCTCTGATGTTCATGCTATGCATTTTCTTTATCATTGCCTTGTGGTGAAAATAAAGAATTAGTAAAAAGGAGAGGCCATAAAATAATCCTTAATTGTTGCTTTTGGACCACAGATTTGGGAAACAGTTAATAATACACAGCAACAGTTAATAAAAATTATTAGAAAGCTAAGTTTTTGTAAGTTAAATGCTGAACTTTGGGTACATTGAATTGAATTTAAATATATTCCCTAATAGTCACACCACACACCATATTGTGCACCAAATCACACTTTGAAACCCAGTTAGCAGTAAAGTCATCACTGTGTTGCAAATAGTGTGTGCAGAGAGTCAGAGGAGGGATGCAGCAGAATTACCCATTACAGACTACATACAAGAATGCATACAGGAATAGAATACAATAATAGAATACAAGAATACAAGAGCAGTCACCCTGCACAAAGAGAGAGAGAGAGAGCAGTAGTGACTGGTCTTTCTTACCAGAAGCTCTTGCACAAAGGCAAGGTTTCATGCTGAATTGTTGAATATCTAGACAAATCACACAAAGCACATCATGATTTAAGCGAGAATACACATGCCTCTTGTATTTAGACAATATTTACTTAAAGTGTTATTAACCACTTCATTACTGGGCACTTAAACCCCCTACAGTCAGTCCCCTCCCCCACAGTAAGAATCACTCCCCAGGGAACATATTAACCCCTTGATCACCCCCTAGTGTTATCCCCTTCCCTGCCAGTCAGATTTATATAGCAATCAATGCATTTTTATAGCACGGATCGCTGTATAAAATGTAAATGGTCCCAAAAATGTGTCAAAAGTGTCCGATGTGTCCGCTGCAATATCGCAGTCATGATAAAAATTGCAGATCACTGCCATTACTAGTAAAAAATAAATAAATAATAAAAATTCTATAAATATATCCCCTATTTTGTAGACACTATAACTGTTGTGCAAACCAATCAATATATGCTTACCAAAAATCTGTAGAAGAATACGTATTGGCCTAAACTGAGGGAAAAAAAATTGTTTTAAAAAAAAAATATGGATAATTATTATAGCAAAAAGTAAAAAATATTGTGTTTTTTTCAAACTTGTCCCTCTTTTTTGTGTATAGTGCAATAAATAAAAACCGCAAAGAAAGCTCTATTTGTGGGGGAGAAATGATAAACATTTAATTTGGGTACATCGTCACATGACTGTGCAATTGTCATTCAAATTGTGACAGCGCTGAAAGCTGAAAAATGGCTTGGGCAGGAAGGGGGTGAAAGTGCCCTGCAGGCAAGTGGTTAAAGAAGATCTATCCTTATAATTTTTATTTTACAGTTTTTTTTCCCCATATGAATTGGCAAGAGAAATGCAGAGGCTGGAAAAAGCATTCCCTGTGCCATTGTTTGTCATAGGAAAGTGCTCACAGCTCAGATAAGCTTTGGCTTGTCAACTATCCCATTCAACACTTTCATCAACCATCTCTTTCAAAACTCTTGTCGGATTGGCCATGGCAGGAGGGGAGGGGGGCAAGTTCATACTCCTAACTAGGGTTAGAAAGCCCTTCGAAAAACGAGACCAAGTACTACATGTACTTTATTCTACAATGGACATAACTGTAAAATAAAATTATAATGATAGATCTTTTAAAATGCTAGCATGTTATAGCTTTATGTGTGCTAATGTACAATGGTCAGCTCTACTGAAATGAATGACAAATGCACAATAACTCACAACATCCTCATTTGTGTCGTTTTTTCACCTAACAGTGGGATAGTTAAATAAAACCCCTATATACTCACTAGACATACGTCACAGTCCTTTTACCAAAAAATATGCTTTAATGACTGTGTCACCAGTGAAAGTGTAACAGACACATATAGGGCTGGACTGGGACAAGAATTTGGCCCTGGACTTCATCCAGACCAGCCCACTTTAATTTTGCAAACATGCACAAACACAAGTGAAGCGGGAGGGCTAACGACATTCAGGAACATTGCTACAGCCTCATTGGCTGGAATTTCAGAAATTGGCATTGCTGCACAGCCATTGGATGCCTTTCAGCAATGCAGTGGCGCTGAGGTTTACCTGGGTTAGGCACTATGAAGTGAGGTGATGGGCAGTGCGGATGACAGGTCTCTCCTATACCGGCCAGCCGGACAAACTTGCCCCCCCCCACGGCTAGCCAACCTCAATGGCCACCCAAGCCCCCCCCATTCACTGGCCATTAGCCATTCCACTTTATTTCTCTCATAGGCAGTACAGCGGTGCTCAAATTAATGGGCCGCGCAACCATTACTTTGACAGGATGTCACCGAAACCGGCCCGCTGAGCCATCGGCCCACCAGGAAACTCCATGTAGTACCAATGGTTAGTACATGCCTGGACACATAAAAACCTCATTACACTAATTTTATTAACCTAAAGTTGTTCAATTGAATATCTTTTTTACAGGAGTATATAATGTACTTAAGAGTGCAGTTGTCAGGAGTATGGAATATAAAACAAAGTGAGGGTAATTTATCCAGACTGAAGCAGACATAATCTGAAGCAGCTGTGCAAAGCAACCAGTTTGTTCTGTTAAGCTTTGAAAATGAAAGCTTGACGCTGACTGGTTCCCATGTACAGCTGCTACAAATTCTGCCTGCTCCGGTTTTCATAAATTCTCAGGAGTCAGGAGTGAGTAACACACACATTACTCTACAAAGTACAACCAAAATGGTCATCTCTTTCCAATACAAATCACCCCCCAAGCCCATATCTCCCACAGTACATATCTCCCCTAACATTCCAAGATCACCCTCCTAGCCTACCCCATCTGTACAGACCCCCCCCCAGTACAAATCTCTCAGTACATACTCCCTTCCCAGAACAGACCCTTTTGTACAGACTCCCTAGCAAAGACCCCTCAACACAGACTCCTTTGCACAGACTACCCCCCCCCCAGCACAGACCTCTTAGGTACAGACATTTCCAAATTCCCCGCCACCCAATACAGACAACCCCCCTCTCCAGTACAGACCTATCAGTACAGACACTTTCCATCCCCCCAATACAGATCCCTCAGTAGTATATACTACCCCTTTTACTCAGTAAAGAAAGACCCCTCAGTAAAAAGAACCCCACACCCCCTCTCCTGTACAGACCTCTCAGTACAGGCACCCCACATCCCCCTAGTATCCCTCAGTAGTATAAACTCACCCACCTAGTACAGACCCCTCTGTACAGACACCCCCTATTCCGACAAGTATAGATCTCTCCCACCACCTCTCTAAACTTACCAGACAACCAATGGGAGTTCAGAGTGAGGGGAAAACTTGTTTGGCTCTGTCATATGAGTGGAGGAAACTCCCTCTCATTCTGAGCTCCCACTGTCACTGAAGCAGCAGCTGAGGTCTTGGCACTGCGATGTACAACACATAAAACAAATTTCAGGCAGCTGCAGCACCCCCCATCCCCATTGTATACAACTAGGTCACTGCTCTATATGGGCCTATGCCTCAGCACTCAAAATCATTGGATTCATGTGTTTCCTGTTTACTGCACAATGTTGTTTTGAGTTTTGTTTATGTAGCTACAATATTAAATGTATATTAGTCATATTTTTAGTAAATGGTAGTAGCAGAAACAACCCACTCCAAGAAAATTATTGTAATAATGAAGTGGTTTGCTAAATGCACTCCACCAACAAGTGGGTGTGGCTAACTTGCCTCAAACTGCAGGGGATTCCAAAATGCATCATCCCAAGTATTGTGGGTTTCATGGTCTAATATAGTGTAATAGAATAGGTCCTGGAAATGTTGTGATTGAAAGATTTTATTTCTTTAACATATTAGATAAGTAAACCCATTTAAAGGATGACCTTTATAGAAGACTGCTTGGGTATGTTCCTAAAAAGAACCAACATTTTTACATGATGTACTGTACATCTGTCAGACTACTAAATATAGATTTTGCCCAGAGTGGGTATTTAATTATGAAAATTGCTTTAAATTTTTATTTTTATTTTTTAACTCTGCAGCTTTGATAAGTGTCGTTGCCTGTCACACATGACTGTGTAACACTACAAACAGCCAAGCCACAAAATGCACAATCCGAGATCCACCATGCCAGGTTTGCCATGCTTTGTCTGGCTGGATAGATGTATTGGGTGATCCAGAGAGTGGATATGTTTGTTCCATGATGCAAGGATGTTGATGCTGAAGTTACCTGAAAATAGACAAAGGGAACTGCTTTGAAGGAGGTTACTATTCGGTGTAGAACTCTCATGCAAAGGGGTGACTTTGGATCTGAGTATCTGTATGTGGGCACTTAAAGAGGAAATCTTCTCTGGAGGAAGAAAATTATGGCTTGAGCAGTATCTGTGATTATATCCCAGGTACTCCAGTTGGTGTGAGAACAGGAAGGAAAAGTTTGGAAAGTTGATTAACCAAAAGTTTGAAATAACTGAATCCTATACAGTATATGTTCCCAGGCATGTTTAGGACTCAGCAGTCCTTCAGCAGAAGTAGGAAATACCCCAGCATCAGTGGGAGTAAACAATTCCTCAGGCTTGGTGGTAAGTAGAAGTAAAATAAAAAGTACAGGTGGTTAGTAGGAGGAGGGATAATGCCCCATCATTGGTATTGGTGGGAAGAATAGTGCCCAGTCATTGGTGTCAGTGGGCATAATAGTGCCCCACGATTAGTGTCAATGTCCATAATAGTGGCCCATTACTGGTGTCAGTGGAAAGAATTGGTTCCTCAACCTTGCTGACAGTGGGAGGAATTGTAATTCAAGGGTCAGATAAAAGCAAGCAAAAGGGCCATATCAGGCCTGCAGGCTGCAGTTTGAAGACCATTCCTCTAGAGCAGTGGTTCTCAAATCTTGTCCTCAGGACCCACTAACAGGCTAGGTTTGTAAGATAACTGAAATACATCACATGTGACATAATTTGCTGTTCAGTGATTGCAGTATTCTAGTCTGCATCTCCCCAAGGTAAGACTTAAAATCTGGCCTGTCAGTGGGTCCTGAGGACAGGAGTTGAGAATCGCTGTTCTAGAGCATAGCAAAGCAAAGCAACAAGGCTGTGGGATTAATTGACATTGTCCTAAGAAAGCAGGGTCCTCAAAGACAGGTACTTGGTCCCTATTAATTTGTCTTGTACAGTTATTGCACAGTTAGCAATAAGTTTGGCAGATAGACACAGCAGCAATTTCTGGTTGCAGGGTTGGACCTGCAAGAGCAAAGGAAAACTTTAAAGGGCTTTAAAATGATCAAGACAATCATTTAAAAGAGGAAACATTGTCAATAGATTTACAAGGTGTTTATTAAGGACTGAAATGGTGGGATCTACTTCCGGGAACAGCTCATATTTTCTTAGATATCAATAGCCACAAACTGGTTCAAAATACAAGGAAACTCTATCCTAATCTATGTGTGTTGCAGGACCCGTTAGGGTCTAAGATTTTCATGTCACGGTGGGGTCTTTATGGTTTGGGAACCATTGACATGAATCATGACCCTGGACCTTCATAGCACCCTGTGGATAACTACACACATTGCACTTCATGTCAAGGTGAGTGCCTAATGTAGGATTCAGTGCCCAAAACATTACAGGCCACAATGGGGTCTGGATACAGCCCCCAAGGATTACCAATCCAATCTGAAAACTGCTAAATCAGACACTAGCAAAACAACTGTCTCATGGAGTGGGCGGGGTTAAATGAACATGCATTAGGAGTGGCCGTAGTAAAAGTCAAGTTTTTGCCTGCGTTCAGTTATCTTAAGGTAACCTGCATATAACCCATGGTTTTTGAGTACAAGCCTTGTGTCTTGTATAAAGATTTTCTTTCAAGAGTCATATTATAAAGTGTATGTGATTGGTTGTTTAAAAGCTACGATGATTTTTTCTGAGGATAAAAAGCAACAATGATATAATGGTGAAAGAATGCAAGCAGAATATGTGATTAAAAGTGTTTATATAGCAAATGTGATAAGTGAACAATGATAACCCAATAATATGAGGCAGAAGTATACTTGGGTGAACAGTTCAATACAGTGTTTAAAGATCATTTTAACAGAAAATTATTTACAAAGAAATCTATCAAGAGTTACTTCTATATGAGAGGAAAAAAATAACTGGGAGTTTTTGATATGTTGAGTTAGAAATGTTTTTTTATATGTTATTGCATGTGGAATAAGAATCAAATAAACCACTCACAATTCAAACTGTTTTCTAATGACTGACATGCCCTGTATTTCTTTTTTTTTTTCCAACACAGAAGTTGAAAATACTTTAAGTCTAAATGCTCATAATGGTTTTAAATTGAAAACAAGTTATCTACTCTAAATTAGCTTTTTATTAATAGAGTTAAGGAGGCTTGAGTCCTGGCGAAACTCTTAAGATAATTTTAAGCTCTCAGAGAACCCCAAAATAAAAAAAATAATACATACAGGAAGTTGTACAAAGTTTTATAAAATAGTAAAGAATGTTGTTTAACTAAAGTATTTAACACTTAGAACAAATCATTCTTTAACATCCACATTCTGCATATGGCAATCTATGTCCTAAGATTAGTCAGTAGTGTAGATATGGTGGTCAGTGAAAAATTAACTCCTTGAATTTGTGGTCAATGTAAGTGGGAGATGAATTTACCACTGCTCAGGGAAACCCTTGCAACCTTTGAAGAAACCCAAGGGCTCAATGGAACCCTGGTTGAGAAATGCTAGTCTAGACAGACTAAGAACAGACAGGGCCCTGGTATAAAACAAAGAGCCAGAAGTACAGAAACAGCAAATAGGCTATGATTGAGGAACTAAAAACACTCTGGACATCATAACAAAAGTGAGAAACAAGAATAGAACACAAGAATCTGTATTACAAAGATGCACACCCCACAGACAGCAATCTAAACACCACAGCAAGTAAGGCCTGGTTCACATTGCAGCGACTTCAAATCCGAAATGCCTTCACGACTTAATCGCGGATTGCATATGACTTCCTTTTTCTAAGTAGGAGCGATTCAAGACGCTCCTATTAGAATGGTTCCATTGCCGCTAATGGGGCATGAATTGACAGGCGACTCTGTACTCTCCACTTGCAAGTAGGGGAGTGTGAGCCAGGGCTAACTAGGCAATTATGTTAGGGCAGACAGAACTGCAGCAAAGAGAGAACAGAAGGAACAGCAGCAAGTGCATTGCACTAGGTGGACACAGCAAGAAGAGCACAAGTATGTTTGTGTCAACTGTAAGGTTCTTTTAAGTGTTTACTGAGTCAAGTAGAAAACAATGGCCCAGATTCAGGTACGACTTGCGCGGGAGCAAGTGCGATTTGCGCTGCGCAAGTACGGATTTGCGCCCAGGCAAATTTGCGGGTGACCCAGAAAGCAAGCTAAGCCTGAAATGTGGCATTTTTGCACGGAGGCAGTTTCTCTGCCCCGGCGCAATTAAGGGGCAATTTTGCTCAGGGAGCAACTTGCGCTCTCATGGTTTTCCCTCAGCAAATATGCAAATGAGGAACTGCTACTGATTCATAAACTTGCGCGTGTGAGGCGCATTTTGCGCCCAAAGCGCGCAAGCTGTTTGGCCGGGGCAAACTTGCACTTTATAAAAGCAGGGGCAATTTAGCAACAGATGGCCACAGGTCAGCTGGAGAGCAACTACAGCACTCCTCACCGTGTGTAGGGACTACAAACAAAAACAAAAAAAAAAAACTTTGACCATAAACAAAATATAAAAAAGCTCCTAATCTGAGCAAAAAAAAAATATCCCCAAAAAAAAAAATATAAGCATAATCAAAATAAATAGAAAAAGCTCATTATATGAGCAGCAAGGGATAGGTAAAAAATACAAAAAATAAAAGGAAAATATATATATTTTTTTGGACATCCTTGTGCCAAGGGTGCCCTGGCTCTGGCTCCTCAGTCTGCGTGGTTGAGCCTGTGGTGGGGATGGAGCCTGGGCTGAGGATGGAGCCTGTGGTGGGGATGGAGCCTGGGGTGGGGATGGAGGGGGGGAGGAGCATCAACCCCTACTTCCTCACTCCTGGCAGGTGGTGCCTGCATGCCCTCCATGGCGTTGGCCAGGCGGGTGAGCACGCTGTTGGTTTGGGCCAACATCCGCAGCTGCCGGGTGGTATTGGTCCTCTGCTGCCGCCGGGTTAATCTCCCCTCCTCCCGCACAGCAGCAGTGTTGGCCTCCACCGCACCTGCCAACCTGCTCACCTCCGCTGTTAGCAAAGCGATGGCGCCCTGCTGCTCGACCATGCAGGTGACCATGGCTCCACAGTTGGCACTGACTTCCTCCAAGCTCTCAGTATCTCGTATCCCCCGGTCAGCATGCAGGGTGAGGGCCTGCTGCAGAGAGGAGGAGGAGGATGTCCCCTATATGGCGGGTCTGCCGGGCCTGCTCCTCCTGCAGACCTTCACGGAGGCTGGAGGGTACACCCCTCGTTTTACATAGAGCCTTCCTTGGAGGAGAGGCTGGGGCACGAACTGAGGGAGAAGAAGGGGAGTGGGCCACACTGGAGGGAGGGACACTGGAGGGGGGGACACTGGAGGGGCTTGCCCTGGAGGGGGATGACGTTATGGTCGGGGGGTGGTGGGGAGGTCAGGGATGGTGGGATCCTCCTGGAGGTACACAGATTCATCCAGGTTGAGGATAATGGACTCCTCCACCACTTCCTCCTCCCTAGATGGACTATGGGCGATATCCTCCTCCACCAACATACCCAGGATCTGCAGGGGGCCTGACTGGACCCCATGATGTTCTGGGGATGGCGTGGGTCGCCCTACAGCCAACGATGGCCCAGCCTCATCATCAACATCTGTGGATGACAAAACAAAAATGTTGCTGGAGCAACACACTTATCACATGTTCCCTTCTACCCCCTCCCATGATACACAGCAAATATGAGAAATAAAAACTTTTTACATCTTCCCTTCTACCCCCTCATATGTTCCCTTCTACCCCCTCCCATGATACACAGCAAATATGATAAATAAAAACTTTTTACGTCTTCCCTTCTACCCCCTCATATGTTCCCTTCTACCCCCTCCCATGATACACAGCAAATATGAGAAATAAAAACTTTTTACATCTTCCCTTCTACCCCCTCATATGTTCCCTTCTACCCCCTCCCATGATACACAGCAAATATGAGAAATAAAAACTTTTTACATCTTACCTTCTACCCCCTCATATGTTCCCTTCTACCCCCTCCCATGATACACAGCAAATATGAGAAATAAAAACTTTTTACATCTTCCCTTCTACCCCCTCACATGTTCCCTTCTACCCCCTCCCATGATACACAGCAAATGTGAGAAAAAAAAACTTACCAGTCCCCAAGTCCCCAACAGTGGAGTCATAGCCTGGGAGTCCCTCCACCTGCTCCAGCGCTAAACTCTGTGCGATAACCTCCTCCTCTGGATTTAATCGTAAAGAGCAGGCTGGTCGACCTCCGGTGCCCCTGCTATGCTTTCTGATTAGGACAATTTTGTCCCTGACTCGACTACGCATGTCAGTAAAAAATTTGTGGATGTCCTCCCAGGTCCTCTCCTCAATGCCCAGGGCATTTATGTCCAATGTAATAGCCTCATATATTGCCCTCCTTTGGGCTACGGTGGTATTCTTCCGCTCTGAACCAAAAAGAACGGCAGTATGGCGCGTCAGTGCCGCAAGCAGTATATCCATCTCAGCGGAGACAACATTTGCTTTTCTTTTTTTTTTCTTATCAGGAGGTGCCATCTCAAAAAAAAGGGCAAAATTACCTTGCTCAGGGGGGGGTGGAACAAGCAGGATGTAATTTTGCACAGGACCTGCGCAGGTCTGCCCCTATTTATTTGCTCAGTGCAAGCAGGTGGGCAAAATTTGCCCTGAAAATAGGCGCAAACCACTGCTGAGTGGAAAAAAAGATCATTTGCATAGGGCACACCCACTTTCACTTGCGCTGCCTTAAGCCCTGATTTTTGCCTTACAAAGGAGCAAATTAGCAGACAAAAGGAATCCTGAATCAGGTGGCAATCTTTCCAATTTGCCCCAGCGCAGAGCAAATCAGCTGCTCTTCACAGGTGTAACTAAAGGGCAAATCTACCTGAATCTGGGCCAAAGACATTTAAAGTAATAGAAATGTTTATATACCTCCCCCACAGTGTTGAGAATACCTATTCCTATACCTATTAATTAGAAAAGTCATGACATAAATGTTTTGATCACTTTTTATTCCCAGTATTGTGCCATTCTAAGGGAATATCAACACTGTGGGGGAGGTATATTGTCACACCTTAATTGAATAAGTGATTGTATCTTGCTTTTTATTGCAGGTTTGATCGCTTATTCATTTGATTATTAGCATTTATTGATTATTAGCTATTAAATTATATTGGTAGTGCGGCGCTGTTTTGTTATTTATTTAATCAATCTGAAGTGAACACGTTTTTCTGTGCTTGCAGCAGACAGGTGGGGGGTATTTTGTAATATCACTCACAGTTTTTGATTATTTACACAGGCTTCCGAAAGGCTTCCGACGGTCGCATCCATCGCGTCACGATTTTCCGAAAGTAGCCGAACGTCGGTGCGCAGGCGCAGTATAGAGCCCCACCGACGTTCGGCTTCTTTCGGCTACTCGTGACTGGATGGATGCGACCGTCGGAAGCCTGTCGGAAGACTGTCAATCAAGAAGGAACGCCCAGTCCCGAAGACCCATACCCCGAAGTGGCGTAGTTCTACTAAGCATCAGGATTCAACAATACAGAGCTACTCCAGTTGAATGTGACTAACTACTACTAGATAGTATATTAAGTAATTTATATTTCTTAACACACGCAAGTGTGGCAGGAAAACCCAATTTGTCTTTAAGAAAGGCAAATAATAATTTGCTTTTAGAACACCTAACGCTGGTGAAATTAAACTAAGTAGGAAAAGAGGAGTATAGACTTAATTTATATCCCCTAAATTTTTTTGTATTTTCACCATGGAGAATGAGAATATTATCAGGCTATGGGAATTTAGAGCAAAAAGACAGGTACAGAATGAAAAGTAATTTTGCAGGGATACAGTATTTACTTTAAACAATAAACTGCAATCAAGACAAGGAACATTTGGTATATGAATGGAAACAGTTAAAAATAGTTTTTTTGTTTTGTTTTGTTTCATATGCTAAGGTTTTTAGCTTTGAATTTAGTTGCCACAACTTTATGATTACATGGAATATTCACTGCTTTTCTATGAGAGGCAATATCAGTCACAGAGCAAAGAAGGAGGCACTGTAATTTAAACAAGTAAATACAGTACACTTACTACAGAGAAAATAATGGGAAATGCCATGTTGAGGGCATAGACTCAATGGGGTTGATTTATCAAAACTGGAGAGTGCAAAATCGGGTGCAGTTCTGCATAGAAACCATCGGCTTCTAGTTTTTTTTTTTTTGTCAAAGCTTAATTGAACAAACTGAAGTTAGAAGCTGATTGGCTACCATGCATAGCTGCACCAAATTTTGCACTCTCCAGTTTTAGTAAATCAACCTCAACATATTAAAAAATAGCAATATGTTACCCAGAAACAGCATTTTGCATCACAAAAAAAACTGCTTAGTATTACACAGTAAATACTGATTATGAGATCTATCAGCAGCATGTTTATCATATGAAAGCAGAATATTCATTTTCAACTTTCAACAGCATATTATATCAGCCAATATTATATACCTAAGCTTCTGTGCTGAATGTGTAAAATAATTATTAAATCACAGTAGTTACAAATCACTACACTTCACTACTACTGTGTACAAATAAAAATAAAGCGTGCAGTTACTAATTATATGTCCCTACACATATATAATGTTACAGTAGTCACTGGTCACTGGGTGATAATAGAGCTGAAGCACAAAGTCTAAGAAGCTGCCTGGTATTCATCAGCACACCCTCAAGGAGTGAAGGACTTTGCTGTGGAAAGGTTCCTAGCTTGCAGCGCTCAGATACATCTGGACTAACAACCGTGGACAGATGGCAGGGATGAGATGAAGTACAGAATAGAGAGGCAAAATTATGGTCAAAGACAAACAAAAGGTCATTGCAGGCGACAGACAGAATTTGCAATAAAGCAAGCAGTCTGAGCCTGGAGAGCAGAAACAAGGACTAGTGAACTGGAGTCTGGGAACAGAGACAAAGTAAAGTGTTTGCTCAGGAAATTACAAAATTACACTGAACAACTTTAAATAGGTTTCCAAGACACGAGAGCAGAGAAGGTGCACGGCTTAATTTCTTACCAACCAGCAGACAGAGCATGTAAACACATGAGCAGGTTAGGATGAAGGAAAAAAGCTGGGACAGCCGCACTCCAAAAAAACTCCTCCTTTAATTAAAAATCACAAAATACATGCCACAGCAAAAAACAGCACAACAAAAGAAAAGCTGACGTTTCGCACTATGCCTTAGTGCTTCTTCATAGCTGGAGAGCAGAAACAAGGACTAGTGAACTGGAGTCTGGGAACAGAGACAAAGTAAAGTGTTTGCTCAGGAAATTACAAAATTACACTGAACAACTTTAAATAGGTTTCCAAGACACGAGAGCAGAGAAGGTGCACGGCTTAATTTCTTACCAACCAGCAGACAGAGCATGTAAACACATGAGCAGAATATGACCAGGCAGATGTAATTGTTAACCAGACAGTTTTTATTAGGTTTTACAGACAACAGTTAAGGCAGAGCTCCAGGCTCCCTCAGAAAAAAAATAAAAGTCAGCGGCTACAAATACTGTAGCTGCTGACTTTTAATATTCAGACACTTAGCTATCTACGAATTCAGTGGTGTCCTCACCCAAGCTTATTTTTAAGTCAGCTCTCGGGTGCTGCCGCCACCATCTCAGCCAAGGAAAACCAGGAGTGAAGGTTTGTGGTTTCCCAGCTGGTTCCCTACTGTGCATGTGCTGGGCTTTGTGAAGGAGGAGGGGGGCCAAACTTTCAGATGAGTTTGCTGCTGGGAAGTCAGTCAGAAGTGGGAGCAGACACCTGTCAGAACCAGGTACCTGCTCCACCCGCTATAGGTGCCAAATGTGCAGTGGAGATGGGGGGAGGCAAATGCATGGAGCTTACCCTTTTGGGTGGAGCTCCGCTTTAACTTACAGGTACTGTGTATCCATCTGACATACACGTATCAGTATCAAAGAGAACAAACATAACAGAGGTACAAAAGTATAGTAAACATTACATATCATTTATAAATTCATCGTTATATTGACTACAGGTTTAATATCAACTAATTAAATTGCATACACTATGCCTGAGGTAACTTATCTGAAGCATGTATTTTCAGTGTAGATTGACCAATCGTTTGGGCATTGCAATGAGGTTGCCAAAGAAGGCCTCAACTTAAATTGGTTGTAAAGCTACTTGTTTATGAACATACAATCCCCTGTGTTTAACTGCTTAAAAAATGCCCACCACATATATACTGCGACAGGGTGGTTCTATTGCCCGAAAGAACATACTTGTACGTTGTTTCCCACAGAGAGGCAGAGTGAGGATCTACCTATGTAAACAAGGTAGATCCCCATTCTGACAGGGGAGAACATGGAGATTTGCTGTTCCTAGTGATTAGGAACAGTGATCTCGGTGTTGTTCCTGTCAGCACTTCCCCCACACAGTGAGAAAATACACTAAGGGAACACAGTTAACCCTTTGATCGCCCATAGTGTTAACCCCTCTCCTGCCAGTGTCATTTATACAGTAATACGTGCATGTTAATATATACAATGTATACAAAATAAGGGACACAGGTAACAGGGAATACCAGGGATGCAAGGAAGGGGGGAATCAAGACTGGGTACAAGAACCAGGAGCAGGAGTAAGCAGCAGGGTACAGGATGCAAGGTTAGCTTTGGAGCAGGAGTGGCACTGCGGGGCATTGTTCTAAGGTAAGTATTTCATAATGAGCTAGTATGCAATGCATACTAGCTCATTATGCCTTTGTCCTGCACAACCTCTTAAAGTTCGAGAAAATAAAGTGGTTTCTCGTAAGTTGTTAAGATTCACTGCATTTATAGATTAGATCAAAATGAAATTGTAATAGGAAACCTACTTGTTTTTGGGCATTGTCATCTACATTCTCATCTAGGCCACAATCGCTGAAAGATTGAGGTGAGGTCTGGGGATGTCCCTTTGCTATTCTGTACCATTTCAATAGCATCTCGTAGCTGTATTTTATTAACCACTTGCCGACCGTCGCAAGAACATTTACGTCGGCAGAATGACACGGACAGGCAAATGGGCGTTCAGGTACATCCCTTTAAATGTGTCGTCGTGTGGGCACATGCGTGCCCCTGCTGCAAGCTTCATGCCCACCGGACCCACGGACTCGATGTCTGCGACCATGTGACGGAGCGATAGAACAGGGGGATGCCTGTGTAAACAAGGCATCTCCCTGTTCTGCCTAGTGACAGGACACTGATTGTCTACTCCCTCTCATCGGGAGCAGCGATCAGTGTCATGTCACAGTAAGACCCACCCCCACACAGGGCTGGACTGGGCCAAAAATTTGGCCCTGGACTTTATCCAGACCAGCCCACTTTAATTTTGCAAACACGCACAAAAACAAGTGAAGTGGGAGGGCTAACTACATGCAGGACCATTGCTTCAGCCTCATTGGCTGGAATTGCAGAAAATGGCATTGCTGCACAGCCATTGGCTGCCTTTCAGCAATGCAGCAGCGCTGAAGCTGACCTGGGTTGCGTACTATAAAGTGAGGTGATGGGCATTGCAGATGACAGGTCTCTCCTATTTCCCAGGGGGCCAGACAAACCCACCCCCCCGGCCAGCCAACCTCGATGGCCACCCAAGCTCCCCCTATTCACTGACCATTAGCAGTTCTACTTTATTTCTCTTACAGGCAGTACAGCGGTGCTCAAATTAATGGGCCGCGCAGCCATTACTTTGACAGGATGTCGCCAAAACCGGCCCGCTGAGCCATCGGCCCACCGGGAATCTCCCTGTAGTCCCAATGGCCAGTACATGCCTGCCCCCACACAGTTAGAAACACTCCCTAGGAACCCAGTCATAGCTCCCTAGTGGTTAACCCCTTCCCTGCTAGTCACATTTATACAATTCAGAGTTTCAATTCAGAAACTCTGAATTGGGCTCATTTTAAAGCTGTCTATTTGCCACCCTGCAGGGACTATGCTTGGAGGCACGCACTTAGCTTATGAGATTTATTCCAGCATCTGAGTTAGTCCTTTTGGGAGGACTTTTAAATATCCCTGGGCCCTATAAGACCGCTGCAATACCGGTCTTATCATCTGGTAAGGAGACTACATCTTTATTTATCGGGTGTCCTTTATGGTGGAGGATTTCTACTTTCAACATCACTATTTAATACATGATCTTTTTGGACTTTTATTGAACTATTGTTCTCTTTTCACTATTCATTTATTTTTTCACTAATTTTTTCAATATTGTTTTGGTGATCACATATATTTTTAGCGCTGTACTTTTTTTGTATTTTTATATGTATTTATATATTCGAGACTCTCCATATTGAAACCTATTTAGCAAATCGATAAATTATGGGCAGGTATGCTTGGAGGTAAGCCCATTCCTCAAGGGTTCAGGGACACATTAGAAGCCCAGCAAGGGCACAATGGCAGCTGAAAGCCTCCAATGTGTTCCCACAGCAATTCCAGTGAGCAAGGTAGACAAAAATGGCAATTACTACAATTTATAACCAGCTAGTAAAGTGTACATGGAAAGGCTTTGCACAGTACAGACAAAGTTGAATACCTTTGTGGACTTCTATCTGTATTGAACAGTTCATAAGAAAAATATATTTAAGGAGATATTACTTGTGAAATATAAACCACTAACAGACAATTTTTGAATCTACAGTCGGAAGATTAGGAAATTTAGTTAATCTGAATTAAGTACCTTAGAGATTAAAGCTATTCAAACATCTACAGAACCATCTAAACATTGCTATTTGGGTTGCTGACACCAAACAGTAATTGTTGAATCATAAAGACTACTTGGTGATTGTGCCACATATGAACAACTTCCCAAGAATTCCTCCAGTTCATTTATTGATAACCTAAGGTCTTTGTTGACTAAATATAATTTATCTAAGATCTTTAATAGTCTCACCTTCCCTTTGGGTCATCCTATTGTATCAGAATTCAAACCACTTACAATCAATTCATCACAGCATTTTGCTTTTTTTTTGCAACACAGGGTGAACAACAATGCTTACCAAATATTCCATAGGCTATCATACATTTATAAAATTTGCTAAATGCAATTGGCTAGTAAGAAAGATTAAATATTGTGTATAGCTGAAAACATGTCCCTAAACACAGTTAATAATTTGGCTAGGTGTATAGCAGTAAAATATATATACAGTATCTAGAGATGCTTTAAGTGACTTTGAACATGGCATGGTTGTTGGTGCCAGACAGGCTGGTCTGAGTATTTCAAAAACGGGAGATCTACTGGGATTTTCCCACACAACCATTTCAGAGAATGGTCCGAAAAAGAGAAAATATCAAGTGAGCGGCAGTTGTGTGGACAAAAATGCCTTGTTGATGTCAGAGGAGAATGGACAGTCTGGTTTGGGATGATAGATAGGCAACAATAACTCAAATAACCACTTGTTACAACCAAGGTATGCAGAATACCATTTCTGAATGCACAACACATTCAAATCTTAAAGCAGATGCGCTACAGCAGCAGAAGACCACACTGGGTGCCACTCCTGTCATCACAGATTCACCAAAATTGGACAATAGAAGATTGGAAATTTTTTTGCCTTGTCTGATGAGTCTTGATTGTGAGATTTGCATCATGGATGTACAGCCAACAAATCTATAATATATTTTATACTGATTTATTTTAAACATTCTACACTGCTCAAAAAAATTAAAGGAACACTTTTGAATCAGAACTCCTTGGATATTGATCAGGTCAATGAAGTCGCAGAGGGGGAGGGGTGTATACAGAGGGGGTTGTTGATTTCAACAGCAAATACGTTGAAACTGATTAACAACAGGTGCACTAGATGGGCAACAATGAGACGACCTCAAAAACAGGAATGTTTTTTTTCAGGTGGAGGTGTCTGACATTTGTTTCCCCTACTTATCTTTTCTGACTGTTTTTCACTAGTTTTGCATTTGGCTAGGGTCAGTGTCACTACTGGTAGCACAAGGCACTACTTGGACCCTATAAAGGTTGCATAGGCAATCCAACTCCTCCAGGATGTCACATCAATAGGTGTCATTGCCAGGTTTGCCGTGTCTCCCAGCACAGTCTCAAGAGCATGGAGGAGATTCCAGGAGACAGGCAGTTACTCTAGGAGAGCTGGACAGAGCCGTAGAAGGTCCTTAACCCATCTGCTCCTTTGTGCAAGGAGGAACAGGATGAGCACTGCCAGAGCCCTACAAAATGACCTCCAGCAGACCACTGGTGTGAATGTCTCTGACCAAACAATCAGAAACAGACTTCATGGGGGTGGCCTGAGGGCCCGACTACCTTTAGTGTGCTCACTGCCGGACACAGTGGAGCTCGATTGGCATTTTCCATTGAACACCATAATTGACAGGTCTGCCACTGGTGCCCCATGCTTTTCACAGATGAGAGCTTGTTCACCCTGAGCATATGTGATAGACATGAAAGGGTCTGGAGAAGCCACGGAGAACTTTATGCTGTCTGTAACATCGTTCAACATGACCGGTTTGGTGGTTGGTTAGTGATGGTCTGGGGAGGCATATCCATGGAGGAACGCACAGACCTCTACAGGCTACGACTGCAATTAGGTATCAGGATGAAATCCTTGGACCCATTGTCAGACCCTACGCTGGTGCAGTGGGTCCTGGGTTCCTCCTGGTGCACAACAATGCCCGGACTCATGTGGCGAGAGCATGCAGCCAGTTCCTGGAGGATGAAGAAATTGATGGCCCTCACGCTCATCTGACCTAAATTCAAAAAACAAGATAATACAGCGCTAATAGCTTGACCTGTGAAAAATATATGCGAAATAAATAGCCAAAAATAATATGAGTGAACACAATAGGTGCATTGAGAATATAACATTCAAAATATCAGACCCATCCAAATTAATGAATGAGTATAGTAGAAAAAATAGTCCATAAAAAATCAGTGAATTGAGTCCAATTTAAGTGACCAACAATATCTGCATGTGAAAAGATCCTCCACCGAAGATGAAGTAGAAAGACACCCAATATGTGGGAAATGAAATCTCCTTACCAGAGAAAAAGACCGGGCTTTCAACGGTCTCATAAGGTATGAGGATGTTTAAAGTCTTCCCTGAAAAGACTATTCCAGACACTGCTACTAACACCAGCATAAAAGCTCCAAGGGACAAGATCCTATTCAGATCCACTCCAGTTTAGCAATTGGCGTTGATGTATTCATAAAATAAAGAATGGTGGGAAACCACATAGTGCGTTACATCTCTATTAAGCCAAAGCTTCTTCTGGCGATAAAGCAAAAGCTTGTTATGTACATAGGGTAGCAGGAACTTGATACACCAGCTTTCCACTCCCAACTTGTTCTCCACCAATACTATAGGGCTGCGATTATACTTTGCTTCAGGACATGGAATTAACCCAATTTAACCCACCTCCTCCTTCCACTCCGCGGAGTGGAAGGAGGAGGTGGATGTGCTGGTACAGCGGGTAGTAAAGGACATCACTGGAGCTTTCCGCAGGAACCCCAATATAGATGAAATTGGTAAAATCAGTATAGATATCCAGCATGGGATTTTTGCCTGTTGAGATCTGATATGTTTTCAAAGTGTTCCTTTAATTTTTTTAAAAAGTGTATATAAGGGTTAGTTCACCTTTACCAAAAAATTGTCTATGCAGATAAGGGGTGTCTGTAGATATAAACTAACTGTGCAGCTCTAAATGAATTGAACAATGTCCCTACAGGAGTGCACTCTCAAACACTGAGCTTAGAGCTACTGCATCAGGGGAGAGAAGGAGCATGTGGAAGAGTTTGAATCAGAGAGAAAAGCTCACTTATGTGATGGTAGAGATGAGCAATAATGACTAAGCCTTACTTAACAAGTCCTAACAACATACTGGGAGTGTTCCAGTATTCCATTCAGGCCTTGAGAGTTATGTAAATGGCCTACACTTATAGCAAGTACATTATTAAACTTTAGTCAGAGCTGTACAGTTTGTTTTTATCTACAAAGACACCTTACCTGTAAAGGCAGTTTTTAATAAAGGTGAACTAACCTGTTAAGCATACTAAAGTCAGCCGGGTGAGTTCTGGCCTTAATGTGATCTATGTCCCACAACACTCCTCTTAAGCTATGTGCTTGTACACATGAGTTACATTGTCCCAGCTCTATTCTGGGCATGCCAAGAAATAGCCAGGATTTAAATGTGCATGATCTGTGTAGTGTACATAGGGAAAGTAAAACTGTGAGAAACATTTTTATTTTACTGCAATACTTTATTTTCCCTTTAATGTGCTCTACAAAAGTGGAACATTTAATCTTATTGTTTAAACCCCTGACATTTCAATTAAGAATCAGTACACCAGTGGGTGTTATGTAATTGATAATTAACAACAAAAGATGAAGTAGAGGATGAGAATGTTTGCTTAGATATTTTATACTTAAAGGCATGTGTTCCCAAATGTATAAAATGAATCAAAAAGAAAACAGTACTGTAATCATTAAACCTAGAATAAATAAGCAAATCCTAGTCATGCTAAAATACCCTGCAAGACGTTTTACACTTAATAACTTAATTAATCAGAATACTAAGCCAATCCCTTTTCCAGACAGAGCTTCAGACTGAACTTGTGTATCAGGCACAAGAGGGGTAGAACAATTCAATTTGTTTAATGACAACTCAGTACGATACACAGTAGTGTTCAATTAAAGGTATAGCTTCAGATTGAGCTCACGCAGTAGAAGGTACAACAGAGGTAAAGCATTGCAATTTGTTTAAAGACAACCTGGTGAGATATAGCATTCAATCAACACTTTGTGCTGTAACACAAAATTAATACATCAACTGTTACATTAATCGTTTTTTAACAGTCATAATTAGGCAAACATCCCAACCCCACAGCTAAAAATTGAGAAATGATCATCAAAAACAACAATAGAGGCACAAAAAAAGGTGTAACATTGTCAAAAGTGCATCAAATGATATTCCCAGCCCTGTCACTGACAGGTTCATTAATGATGTAGATTTGATGAGAACTGGAAAGGCTTTCGGGGTATATCACAACAGGTAAATAATTCCAGTAATATCAGTAGAGAGACAAATACTTAGTCCATCCAAATAAGATATTCACTTTTCCTGAGGAAGCCAGGGTAAAAGTGTTAGGGAGTTGTCTCGAGGTATCTAGCATGATCACCCACTCCGGATGACAGCATACACTATGGTGAACCCACAACCAGCAGCTTGATCTTACATTTACCAGGTGATCAGAATGTGTATTACACTCAATACGTATTGTTGTGTACTGCAAGATTGCATTTGAGAGATCATCTGATAAGGAATGAACAAAAGGGGAGTATAGCCTCATGTAAAGATTAATAATAAATAATAATACCGTACCATCATCCCAGTTGTAGTAGAGAAAGGGGGAGAGTGAGGGCAAGGGAATAGTAGCTGAAGCTAAACCCAAAGCTACCCACTCAGTTGGTTTGGGGGGACTATCTCGGTACTGATGAAATACAATAAACATAATAATATAAAAAGTTTATTTATGTATAAAATTGTGATTAGTCGACCTTGACCAATCATTGATCTGTACAATTGTTTGTTTTGCAATTTTATACATAAACTTTTTATATTATTATGTTTATTGTATTTCATCAGTACAGAGATAGTCCCCCAAAACCAACTAAGTGGGTAGCTTTGGGATTAGCTTCAGCTACTATTCCCTTGCCCCCACTCTCCCCCTTTCTCTATCATCTGATAAGGGATGAAAATGGGATGTTGATAACTCATACAAGCTGAAAAGAAACACACCAGCGAAAGCCACATGGGATCCTGTTAATTTTAATCTGCGTAACCTACATGCGTGTGGTCTCACTAGTAACTATCATCAGTAGACTATTACATAGACTATTCCATAACATCAGAGAGAACAGTGTGGGGGTTTTACTCTTGAATAATTACATTTGAGCAATTTGGCAAATTCTGTTTGGATCATTTGAAGGAAGTGCAATACAATTATTATACTCACCCTACACTGACTAACTGCACTGTTTGTGAAACAATTGTTGTTCTTCATAGTAATGTATGCAGACAAGTTCAATGTCTTTAAGCATTGTTACTGATTATTTCTAACAGGGTATAGGTATTCTTCATTTACCATTTTTATTTTTGGAGCACACTACTTACAGCCTAGCCATTCACTCTGTCAGTATAACTAATTTGCACATGGATTACTGATGTATTGAATTGCATGCATCTTCACAACTGATATATAGTAACATATAGGAACGGATATATAGGAACAGGAGCAAAAGTTGCATGCACTTGTATTCCTTTGAGTTTATGTGGTTGCATTTTGCATATATAAATGCATGATTTACCACCTGTGCAATTACTAAATGTAATTTGGCACTGCAACTTGCAATTTTCAACTCTATACATACTTTCAGGATACTATATAATAGTGTGTCGGATGCATACATGCAATACCTGACAGCTGTGCAGTCACATATAGGTATGTTTCAGAAAAATAACATCTATACTTATCATTACCCAGATTGACAGTTGTGCAGTCATGCCAGTGTACCCCATAGCCATTACAATACTATGTATGTATACTATTATGATTTATGGTTTATATTTTATGTTTATATATGGTACATTTCAAGTGATATATGTACTATGTTCAGAAAAAAAATTCAACAATGACATGCATTATTGTAGGTTCTCTGTGATCAGTGGTTTTATGTTATTTCAGATAGTGGCAGCACTGCTTGGCACCGATAAGGCTGCACTGACGGGCACTGATTGGCAGCACTGATGGGCACCAATTGGCAGAACCAATGGCCACTGATTGGCAGCACTGATAGGTGGCACTGATGGGTGGCATGGATTGGCAGCACTGCTGGACACTGATTGGCAGTAATTATGGCCACTGATAGGCAGTACTGATGGCCACTGGCAGGTAGCATCAATTGGCAGCACTAATGGGCATTGACTGGTATTGATATGTGTCACTGTTTTCTAGCACTGATTGGCACTAATATGTGGTACCAATAGGCAGCACTGATGGCCACTGATTGGCAGCACTGATAGGCACTAATAGATGGCACTGATAGGCAGCACGTATGGGCATTGATTGGCATTGATAGGTGGCACCGTTAGGCACTGATTTGCAGCACTATTAGGTAGCATTTATTAGTAGCACTGATGGGCATGTATTGACACTGATAGGTGGCACTGATGAGCACTGATAGGCAGTGCTTATGGCCATTGATTGGAACTGATAGGTGGCACTGATTGGTAACACTGATTGGCACTGATGGGTACTAAAATATGGCACTGTTGGAAGCATGTATGTCCATTCATTGGCACTGATAGGTGGCAAGTATTGGCACTGATAGGCATCACTGATTGGGCACTGATAGGCATCACTGATTGGGCATTGATAGGCATCACTGATTGGCATTGATTGGCACTGATAGGTGACACAAATTGACAGCGCTGATTGGCATTGATTTGTGGCACTGATGGGCAGCACTGATATACATTGATTGGCAGCACTAATTGGTGCCGACAGGGGATAGGTGGAGTTTCACATTCAGCAGATAGTGAGTGAGTTTTGCAAGAGCCGCTCATTTTGTGTGAAACTGTCAGGTAATGTAACTGCTTGCAGGGAGAAAGACCAGCTGTCAAAACTCAGCGGTGATGTTGGGGGTGGGCGGGACCGAGCAGTTATCAAACACAAGCACAAGATATAAATGAAACTCTAGCTTGTTGCCCCTTGAAACCACTTTCTACACCCAAGAATCAGAGATGTAAGATGTCCAAGTGTACACAAAAGTTAATGAAGTGGGATGCACTTTGCAGATGGAAGGTTTGACATGAGTTTAACAGTCTTTGAGCACAAGACCCTGCGAATAAACCAGGAGTCAAGTTTCAACAGGTTTTATGTGGATGTTGTGGAAGTAGTGAAATAAAAATTACTTTTCTTAAAAATCAGCAAGAGATAAGCCTTCCTGTTCTTTGTTTTAGCATTCTTGCCAACAGAATAGATAGAAAAAGATGCTGTTTCTTGAACAGCATGTGGGTCAGATGCTTTATAGATGCAGGTTCTGCAGTCCAATACTTAAACCAATGTAGCAGGTGGTGAAGGTTGGCTAGCTAGATGTGACTATGGTCACTATACAAAAAAAGCAGGAACAGACTGAAGATTTGAGTTCCAATTGCTTCTTTTTTTTACAATTAGGAGTAGCCATGGGAAGACACTTCCTTGAAGCTGAAAGGTGGGAAAGAGACACCCTTTCCCACCAGTGTGACACTCCACCTAGTGAATGATGCAAGTGCTCAGTCCCTCAGTGCCAACACCTTACATGGTGGAAGTTGTGGAAAATAGGAATTTTAAAGGCACCCAGGGACCAAAGAAAATGTGGTAGCTCCCATTGCTCCCAGGGCAAACAATGAGGCAATGAGACCTGAAAACTGATCCATGGCTAAATTGTTACCAGGATGGAGTCTGGAAAGTAACTTACATGGAACCCAAAGGTCCATTCTAGGCTAGCCCTGCAATGTATAGTAAAGTGGGGTCCAGACACAGCACTTCAAAAGCCAGGCTGAGAATGGCAAACCTGGATAGCTACAATTGAAGAGATCAGCTCTAGCAGAGATGTAAAGAAGAGTCTTAAAATGAAGAAAGAGAAAAAAATGGTGACAGCAAAAATAGGTTTGTCTTTTTCACAACAAAACTGTAGAAAATATGTCCATCTTTCTAGGAAACTAGTAAAAAAACTGAGGGATGTTGGGAGTAAGGGGGTTTTATGGTCTGGCTTACAGATTTTCTGTTTGACAGTGTCTAGTCCCTCCTGTAGTTGGCAATATAACCTGAAGTTGAATTACTTTTTTGTGTATTTCAATGTTTGAAAATGAAAGTTTTATCATGCAAGGGATATTACTATTAAGAGAATAGGAAGTTTCTTTATCTTTCATTGTGACTGACCAAATGTTTATCTATATGTGAGCACCTTACTGTAGCTGCAGAAAAATGGCACTGATACTACATCACATGATATTCACATCCTACAAATGTCTAACCTTTTTCCTTTTTTTTCAAGTTACTTGAAATATCTCAACATTTTACTGCTACACTAATCACACATCTGTCACAAGCACAGATTCCTCACCCAGTACTTAGCCACAATGCATTCACTGTAATGAACCCTCTATCCTGCTGGCACAGTTAATAACTATAAAGGACATAGCATTTAAATTCTGTTTGCTGTGTGAGGGACAAAAATCAAGTCTATTATTTACTGGTAATGTCCATAGACCATATGCATAGAGATAAAAAAAAATATCAACATGTGTTAAAATAAAAGCAATATAAAAGAATAATTCAAAGATTTTAACAAAGACATTAAACAAGGCCCTAGGCAGGATAACAGATGTAAACAATACCTGTCCAGCAGAATATGCTGATCAGATCTGTGCTAAGGGTTGCTGAGTCTACATTCCACAACTTAATGCAGACAATTTTATCAAGACAATGGGGAGTAGATTGTGTTCACCTTGCAAGAGAATGTATTCTTAAGTTTGCAAATGTGATGAATATTCACTTCGCAAATCAAACCAATAACAAGAAAGCAAGAATTTTGCTTATGCTTGATTGGATGATTGAAGTCATCATAGTTTTACCGCATTTGCTAAGCCAAGTGGAAATTCCCGGCATTCCTGGCAAGATCAACAGGTATTTACTGTATTTTTATTTTTGTGTTAAGATACTCTTATATGAGCAGACCATGGAGTTAGGTAGATAGTAACAAGTAGGCCCCTGGACACAACCTTTTACTTGTCTAGCGAGTGACCTAACCCAAGGAAGTAAATCTAATTATGCTAAATCATCCCCAGGGCTTATGCTAAATATTTAAAAATGTTCATGGTCAAATTTATTATTTTGTCATTTTTGTTACCCTTATTTTATATTTGGATTCTTATTATCTGATTTGTTTTGTACACAGTTATCTTGCTATAACAACTCCCGAAGAAGCTGTGTTAATGGCGAAACATGTAGAAAATGTGACATTCGTAGCTTGATCGAATATCGTTTGAATTGAATACTGTTGTATGACATCGTACTGTGATTATCAAGTTGACAGAATAATATCTGTAACTATGCACAAGTTGAATGGATTGATTAATGTGAAAGGAAATCACATTGTGTGTATGGATTTTATCAAAATTTTTAGTAAAAATAATAAATTATTTTGTAAATTTCAATTGTGTCAATATTTTAGCACCTAAAAAATCCTGTGTACTCACTGATGAAGATACCCTCACACGAAAAAGGGGGACCTCTCAGTAGGTCTGATAAATTAACTATATTAAACACTCCTGTGACAAAAAGAATAAAAAAACACAATGCGATAGATAACTATATAAAGACAATAGAGTGCTAAATATTGTGAATTAAAATGCTGAAAAAATATAAATATTTCACGATCCCGTGAATGTGCACAAAAATGCTATGAACGAAAAATAAATAAAGTGTCTCTCTTTGGCACTCTAATTAGTGCAGTCCATATGGTGTAATTTCCCGATGAAATGAGTGATCATACGATACGCGGTGAGAAATCATACAGCCATCACCAACTAATTACAGCTTCACCCGATGTGTTCTGATTTGCAAAACTCTTACCAGAGGGTGTGGACCCCTTTAATTAAAAAGGATGGTCTGTTGAGCTGAACAGGTTAATGTGCCTGCACACTTGGACACCATCTATTCAGACTGCTGTGATTGGCTCAATCGTATCTCAGGATTCAAAAACAAAAGGGAACTGATAGTGCATTATCGTTTATTAAAATACATAAAAACAAAGTGGCTGAATGGCCCCTTACTTGGTAGGTGCCAGCCCGGCACTAGGATGGCATGCGCTGGATATGACTCTGGCTTTGCGACTGCAGAAATCGTCCGCTGTGCGGGGAGTCCTATTGCCAGCTGTAGCGTCTATGTGCGGGATCAGCTGGGGAGCAGCCTGAGGCAGTCTGACTTTCCTGCTCCCCAGCTGATCCCGCACATAGACGCTACAGCTGGCAATAGGACTCCCCGCACAGCGGACGATTTCTGCAGTCGCAAAGCCAGAGTCATATCCAGCGCATGCCATCCTAGTGCCGGGCTGGCACCTACCAAGTAAGGGGCCATTCAGCCACTTTGTTTTTATGTATTTTAATAAACGATAATGCACTATCAGTTCCCTTTTGTTTTTGAATCCTGAGATACGATTGAGCCAATCACAGCAGTCTGAATAGATGGTGTCCAAGTGTGCAGGCACATTAACCTGTTCAGCTCAACAGACCATCCTTTTTAATTAAAGGGGTCCACACCCTCTGGTAAGAGTTTTGCAAATCAGAACACATCGGGTGAAGCTGTAATTAGTTGGTGATGGCTGTATGATTTCTCACCGCGTATCGTATGATCACTCATTTCATCGGGAAATTACACCATATGGACTGCACTAATTAGAGTGCCAAAGAGAGACACTTTATTTATTTTTCGTTCATAGCATTTTTGTGCACATTCACGGGATCGTGAAATATTTATATTTTTTCAGCATTTTAATTCACAATATTTAGCACTCTATTGTCTTTATATAGTTATCTATCGCATTGTGTTTTTTTATTCTTTTTGTCACAGGAGTGTTTAATATAGTTAATTTATCAGACCTACTGAGAGGTCCCCCTTTTTCGTGTGAGGGTATCTTCATCAGTGAGTCCACCAGTCCCTAGCGCCCTCTTTCACACCTACATCCCATTGCACATTATTTTCTTAATAATCTGACCCAGAGGAGCAGCTTAAATATCTTAGTAGTTATTAATTTGTCACTTGGTGATTTGTATTAAGTAACTCATTTTGGCGCGGAAGCACACCCCTTCACCTAAAAAATCCTGCCCTACATGTAAAATGTCTAGCTATGCAAAATTGTGATGTCTAAAGATAGATTTTCAAACAAATATGTATATTTGAATGATTAAATCCAATATTATATTGGTATAATTGAGCTGTAACAAATTTTATTTGCACAGTACAGAAATTTTTCTTCCAAAACTTCCACCAATTGCATTCAGTTAAGTTCATTAAAATGAATATGTTTGCTAATTTTGACAGTAATGAACAAAATGATGCATGGCTTGTATAGGATTAAAGCTGCTCATGTTTGCTTGAAAGTCTGCAAATATGAATAGAAATTGCATTTATTTCTAATAAAAATTATGAAAATGCAGAAAATATCTATGTGCTGAACATAATTTAAGATTTAAAAATATTTACTGAGAATAATATGTAATTTCCCTTGCTATAAAATTGACACTTATTGTTGCTGAGTCCAATAGCAAACATGGTATTTTGAATTGTTTATTACAGCAAGTGTAAATCCTTGGTAAAATGGTTGAGTGGAATAGTGTGCTTGCATCCTAATGCCAAGTGCACATTTTAAAAGGCTTAAAGAGGAGTTCCGTCCACCCCTTTAAAAATTAAAGGTCAGCAGCTACACATACTATAGCTGCTGACTTTCAACATTAGGACACTTACCTGTCCTGAAGTCCAGCAATGTCAGCACCGCAAGCCCTTGTTTGCATCAGCTGGTCGGGTGCTGCCGTCGCCATTGCCGATGGAAATACGCAAAGATCATAATTATCATAGAAACAGCTAATTTTACAAAATTCCTGCTAAATTCCTATAAAATATAAAAGCTTAACATGTATTGAGTTAATAACAAATATTTGTAAATTTTAAATTGTCCCTTTTGTGAAATGCTGAAAATGTAATGTACACAAAACTGTAAATTGTTATTGACAGATACAAACACAGTAAATTTGACAAACTTCCTGCTAAATTCCTACTAAGGCCTCATTCACATGGGGTGTAATAAAGTGTATGCCCATGAAGGGCTGTATGGAGGGCTGTGTTTACCCACAGGGGGATGCATCAATGTGTTCTGTGCATCAATGTGCAGGCAGTTCCATTCATGTTAATTGAAATGCAGCAGCTGCAAGGACAAATCTGACATCCGTGCAAAGTGCAGGTACATGGCCCCAAACGTAGAGTTTAGGGACATGCACCCATGTAGATGTTTCCATGCCGCCGCTGTGTCTCAATAGACATGAATTGGACTGCCTGTTGTGACACTCTGTTATGTGCTGCCTGTGCCTCTCTAGTACCGATCCGAGAGGGTTCCTAGATTTACTAGTTTTACAATGTTGGCCTATTTAAGCTAGCTTTTTTAAATACAGTTTTAAAGTATCAGCGGTTATTTACCTCTAAAAAAGCCCCACTGGGAAAAACATGTTGAGAGTGTTTATCCTTGTACCGCTGCAAAAATAAGGACAGCAAGTCCATGTTAACGGTTTAGCAGTTTTTTATATATGGAAAAAAAAATTAACTTTGTATTTCAATACATTTTGAATTTATTAATGTAGTTAATCACCATTTCAAGCACCTCAAAACTACCATATCAACCTTCTTCTAAATCATTTAACTTTAGTGGAGGAGGAGTCCCAGAATGTCCAGACCTTACTGGGTAAATATAGGGCAGGAATGGGATTGTGATGGAGGTAGGATACTAATTGGGCATAAGAAAAAAGGCAGGGAAAGCTTTGCAAAAGTGATTATGTTCTTCTCCTGAATTACATCAGAAAGCCTAGTGCACCCTTTTTTCCCATGGTTTAGGAGAAAAACCTATCATAAGAAATTCAAAAAGTTCTATTGGCAAGGGAATTGGAATGCTCCTTGTTGTTTGCTCCCTGAATTTGCTATATCGCTTCCATGCTTGGAGAGCCACTGTAATTATAGGATGGTTACATTTGTAAGGTTTATTTAAAAGCAAGGTTGACAGTAGCAAGCATCTAAGGCTGTGTGAGTGAATGTTCAACTGTTCTAGTCTGCTCCAGTGTTTTGTTTGCTGTGGGAAGAACCAAAATCTAAGTTGGTCAAAACATGGCAGCCATATAATAGTCTTTAAAGCCGGGCATTCCCATATCTCCAGCCTTTTTGTGTTTTATTGGAATATTATGTGGACACCGAAAACCAAACTTTATAGTTAAGCCATATAAATTTGGAAGCTAGGCCTTGCATGCCTCTAAAAAGGGTAGATGGAATAAGTATAGGTAGCTCCCTAAGGTAATTATGGATTTTTGTCAGAACCAATGTTTTATTGGCTGCCAGTCTGCCTGACCATGATAGATAGAATCTCCTCAAGCAATCTAATTTCCTCTGTATGGTCATAATAAGAGGGACGCAACTGACCTTGTATAAGTTTGAATTGGCAATAGTCAGTGTAATGCCTCGGTATTTTAAAGGTACCATGCGACCAAGGATTTGAAAGTTTTGATTGTAAGGAATGTTTAAATGTTTTGTTTATTGTAACACCCAAAATGCTAGATTTAGCCTAATTAATCTTATTATAGGATACCTAGTTGAAGAATTGGAACACTTGATGAACTGCAACGAAGGGAAGGAGCTGGGTTAGGCCCCGTACACACGGCCGAGAAACTCGACAAGCAAAACACATAGTTTTGCTCGTCGAGTTCATTGTGAAGCCGCGGAGGATCTCGGCGAGCCAAGTTTCCCCGTTGACTAACGAGGAAATAGAGAACATGTTCTCTATTTGGCCCGACGAGATCCTCGTTGGTTTCCTCGGCCGAAAGTGTTCACACGGCCGGGTTTCTCGGCAGAATACAGCTCCGATCGAGTTTCTGGCTGAATTCTGCCGAGAAACTTGGTCGTGTGTACGGGGCCTCAGAAACTAAGAGTATGACAAAAATTCGAATGTTTATTGTAATAATGTTAGACATGTTGTGTTGCACATTTGTGTGGTGTGAACTGGGCATATAGAAAAAAAATTCTCATTGTCTTTGCACATTGACCAATGCAGATTAATGGAGGTCAATGCACCATGTGAACAAACCCTAAAAAGTAAATGTAGACCAACCCTACTACTAGGGGTCTAATCTTATTATTTTATTCCTCCATATTGAATAATACTGGTCAGCAAATCTCTACGTACTGTGACAAATGGATAAAAGACTTTGGTTCTGACACACAGATAGGCAACTGGTGGAAAATGTGGGCGGCCCTGTTTAAATCGTCTCGTAATGTCCTGGCTCTGGAAAATTCTTTCAAAGTTATGTCTCAATGGTATTTTACTCCAGAAAGATTGTGAAATGTCTACCATTGTACCAATCCAACTACTTCCAAGGTTGCCCAGACTTGGGCGATATGCAACATATATTGGGGACCTGTCCTAAAGTCCAGAGGTTATGGATAAGGGTATACACCTTGATCCATATGGTTCTCCACGTTAGCATACGGAGAGACCCATTTGAGCCACTTTTACATAAACCTATCGCAGATACTACCCATCGTGAGCGCACGCTAATCACGCATATTTTTTTTTTTTTCCACAAAAGGTTTTTATTAAGGCAAAATCAAGGATACAATACAAACGTTTGTCAAGTTGCATAGTTCCAAGACAGATATATAGAGGGCTTCATTGACAAACCCGTAACAATATATGCATCAGACATAACATTGAAGCATAAAATAAACAGAAAAGAACATTAGGAAGCAAAAGGGACCTAGAAAACAAAACATGGAGTACATCTGACATATAGTTTACGTAGGGCAGAGCTGCCCCGGATGTTGCAAAAGTTGTCCCATTGTAGGAGAAGAAGGTTAGTCTACCCATATCTGACTTAGAGATGCAGCAGGGATGGATAGGGGTAGGTAAACGTGCAAGTCCTGAATGAACGGGTGGTCAGAGTGGGACAGCAAGTTGGACACGAGTCCACTGCCAGACTGGGAACGAATTCCAGGGATGGGGTGGTGGACTAGAAAAGAAAGGAGAGGACAGGGACTAGAGCAGAAAGGAGAGGACAGGGAGAGAGAAAGAGGGAGAGGGGAAAGAGGGGAGAAGAGAAGGAAGAGAAAAAAAAAAAAAAAGAAAAAGGGGATGTGTGGATGGGAAAGAGCAAAGGAGGGGGGGGGAAAGAACGGAATGGGAGGGGGCCACTCCTCCGTCGCAGCATTTCCAGACATAGTAGCCTGGGAGAGGGGTATATAACGTAAAGTGATTTCACAAAGCCGTGGGGTGAGTCACGTTTTATGTGGGGAAATGGGATTTATAGCGGTCAGAGAATGTGAAATGGGTCCAACAAGCCCAGGTTTGTGTGAAAGTTTGTAGCCGTTCCTGAGAGATAGCGATTAACTCCTCTAATTCAGCTATTTTTGCTACTCTGGACAGCCATTCCCTAATGGTGGGTGTGGCCGATGAGCGCCAATGTGTTGGTATGCAGAGCCTAGCCGCGTTAACCATGTGCATGGCTAAAGATTTGTGATATTCACGTTTAGAGAGGGTTGTGTGATGGAGGAGGTACTGTGCCGGGCTGTAGTCCAACTCATACGTGGTAACGCTTTTAATGATGGAGTGTACCTCGGCCCAGAAAGGCTGGACGGACCTACACTCCCACCAGATGTGAATCATCGATCCCACATCATCATTGCATCTCCAGCAAATATTCGGGATGTCAGGCGAAAATTTGTGTAAGCGTGAGGGGGTTCTGTACCATTTGGTCACAATTTTGTATCCATTCTCTTGGATCGCCACATTCATGGAACCTTTATGAGCAAGAGTATAGATGTTTCCCCAGTCTTCATCATCAAAAGTTAGTTTTAGGTCCCTCTCCCAGGACTCGTGCAGTCGTTTAGACACCAGGGGAAGGGGATCTACCTGGAGGAGAGCGTAGAGGAGAGAAATGAGATGTCTTTGTGGTGGAGGGCGTGAGCACAAGGCTTCAAACGGGGTAGGTTGCCTAGACCACGTCGTGGTCGGGGTTTTGGTCGTAAGGTAGTGTCTCAGTTGTCTGTAAGACCAAAAGGGAAAGGTCTGAGTACGTGAATCGGCCACCAAGTCCTCGTAAGAACGGATGTTGCCTTTTTGGAAGAAGTGTTTCGCTAGAATGTCTGCGTGTTGCCATTCCTCTCGGAGGAATGTAGAGTCTCCTGGAGAGAAGTCCGGATTCCCTCTCAAGGGCGTCAATGGACTTAAGTGTGAGGAGATCTTATACTGAGCGACTGCTTTATTGAAGGCTGCAAGGGAGGGGTATATCAGCGGGTGGGCTTTAAGTGACTGGGGCCAGTGACGGGTTGGTAACCAAGGGAGTACGTGTGTGGGTGTATGAACAAAGTGTCTCTCTAAGGTGACCCAAGCTTTCTCCAAATGGTGTATCTTCCAGTCCACAATTCTTGTCAAGTGGCATGCGAGGTAATATCTGTGGAGATCTGGTAGGCCAATTCCACCCAGATCTTTGGGGAGAGTGAGACGTGAGTATTTGATGCGTGGAGGTTTGTCGTTCCACAGGAAAGCTGTGCATGCTCTCCTATAAGACGCAAAGAAGGAGGGAGGGAGATGGATAGGGATTGACTGCATCAGATATAGTAATCGGGGAAGCACTATCATTTTGATCAAAGCCGCCCGGCCAAACCAAGAAATATTCAGGTTGGCCCAGTCTTTCAGGTCTTTCTGAGCCCTAGAGAACGCCGCCAAGAAGTTCAAGTTATAAAGGTCTTCCATTTTTCTGGCGATTCGAATTCCAAGGTAAGTGATTGCAGTCTCCTTCCACTGAAACGGGAAAGATTCCTGGCAGTGAGTAACTTCCTGTGGGGGCAGAGAGACATTTAAAGCGTGCGACTTAGAGTAATTTATTTTTAGGTTCGAGAGTTCTCCAAATTGGTGTATGTCTTTTAATAGATTGGGCAGGGAGATTCTGGGGGCCTGTAGGGATAGCAGAATGTCATCCGCGAAAGCGGCTACCTTGAATTCTTTGCCTGCAATGGGCACACCCCTAATGTCCGGGTTGCTACGCAGTCTGTTCAAGAGGGGTTCCAGCGTCAAAACAAATATCAGGGGGGATAAGGGGCAGCCCTGCCGTGTTCCATTACCGATAGAGAAGGCGTTTGACAGGAGGCCGTTGGTCTTCACCCTTGCCGAGGGATTGGAATATAGGGCGTTGATATACGTAGCCATGCGGGGCATGAGACCAATACCTTTTAATACCTCCCGCATATAGTCCCAGGCCACCCTGTCAAACGCCTTCTCAGCATCCAGGGATAGGAAAAATCCCTTGGAGCCCGAGGCACGTAGCCAGTGCTGTATGTTCAGAGCGCGTATGGAGTTGTCCCTAGCTTCTCTGCCAGGAACAAAGCCTACTTGGTCCAAAGTTACTAAGCCAGGAATGAGGGGGAGCAGCCTATTGGCCAAAATTTTTGCAACTAATTTAATGTCTACGTTGAGTAGAGAGATTGGCCTGTAGCTAGAGGCCGATAGAGGATCTTTGCCCTCCTTAGGGATAACTGTCACGTGTGCTTCTAAAAGCCTACCTGGATGGGCGTTCGGGTTTGACAACGAGTTAAACATGTTAAGCATCTCAGGGGATAAAGTATCTCGGAAAGACTTGTAGTATATTAAAGGGAGACCGTCTGGGCCCGGGCACTTACCCACTTTCATTTGCTTTATGGCTAGATGCAATTCTGCTTTGGACAAGGGGATTTCCAAGGCCTCAGCTTGTTGAGAAGAAATGGGTTTGGGACAGTACTCAGCTAGGAATTCACGCATCCGGGCTGTTCGTCCGGTCACCCCCATGTTTTCCGAGTCATCACGGGGTAAATTATAGAGGGTCGAGTAAAATTCCTCGAAGTGTCCCGCTATTTCTTCATTTCTAGAGAGGAGTGCACCATGTTTGTCTCGGATTTGGTGAATCCTGGAAGCGAGTTTAGCGTTCTGTATCGTGCGTGCCAGCATTCTGCCGCTTTTGTTGCCGTGTTCGTAGAACACTTTTTGCTGCAAGACGTAACGTCTTCTTGTGCGTTTCCCTAGTTCATCTAGGAGAGAACATCTAGCTTGTGTCAAGTCCTGCAACACAGTTTGCGAGGTTGACTGTTTGTGCGAGGCTTCCAATTTGTTAATAGTATGAACCAGTGTCCTGATAAGTTCCTGACTCTGTTTCTTGGCGGCTGACGCTAGGGCAATAAGTTTACCCCGGAGAACGCATTTATGCGCTTCCCAGAGTGTAACTGGCGTGATCTCCGGGTTGGAGTTTTCCTGGAAGTAGAGTTGGATATGGGATCTGATCTGCTCAATCGTTGCTGGGTCTTTCAACAGGGAGGGATTTAGGCGCCACGATTTAGTAGATTTGTTCACCTCAGGGAAAACAAGTGTTACGGTTATGGGATGGTGGTCGGATAAGTACATTGGTTCAATAGTGGCCTGAGATAAGAACGAGAGGTCGGTTTGAGAGACAAAGAAGTAATCGATCCTCGAGTACTTCTGATGTGGGGGGGAAAAGAAGGTATAATCCTTGTCTTGCGGAAACAAGGTACGCCAGGTGTCGTGAAGTGTCAAGGCCTGTAGTTGCAGTTTGATCTGCCGGATCGCACGGTATGGGAGTGCAGAAATTCCGGAAGAGGTATCCAGGGTCGGATTCAGTGGGGTGTTAAAGTCCCCACCCAGGAGTAACAGACCTTCCTGAAAGGTAGAGAGGAGGTCACTCATTTTCCTGAAGAAGGTAACTTGGTGTTCATTCGGGCAATAGATATTGGCCAGGGTGATTGGCTTGGATGCGTACGTGCCTTTAAGGAAAATGTATCTGCCGTCAGGGTCGATCAAAGTGTCACGTAGTTGGAAATCAGCATGCTTAGAGATAAGGATGGAGACGCCCTTGGTTTTGGAAATCACGCATATTTTTATGCCAACTAAGTAAACTATAGAATAGTCACGGAAAACTTCACTTATTTGCTTTGAAAAGGTTAAGGTTCATGGTGTGCTCATTAACAAAATCTGGCTTAAAAAAAAAAAAAAAAAAAAAAAGACTGGCAGCGATCCTTGAGGACAAATGTGACAAACTCCAACAGACTTGGCAGCCCTGGAATAGACCATTTCCCGCCTTCTCAAAGGACCTGACAATTTTTAGAAGAAGTCAATGGGGTACAGCCCAAAAACCCCTGGGGTACCCATCTTTGTCCCTTCCCTTTTCCGATTTTTCTCTATTTTCTTTACCGACTGAACCTTATGTGCTTCCCTCCCTAATCGCTGAGCTCTTGTAGGCTCCGGATGAACAGTACAGGCCATGGCCATCTATATTATTTCCCCCGTTTTTTTTTTGGTCCGGCCTCCCACTCATATCTTCCATTTGTGCCTCAGAATCATGAGGACATCAGTGCTCCAGACTGCATGATATTGCCTCGATTGCCTGGATGTTGTTCTTTTGCCATTTTTCGTGAACAAATTACCCCTATGGCTAAGACATTCAAAGTATTCTTACAAAAAAGGACGTCTTATCCATGTTCTGTTACATTATTAGATTGTTGCCATTCTCATTTTGATTTTGGGGAGCAATACTTGTACACCGTGTACTGATATTCTGATAAATGTGTACACTTTGTTTCTGTACTGCCTTATTTTTCTTGTTATAGTGAAAAACAATAAAATCTCAGTTAAAAAAAATAAGTAAATGTAGAACATAAACACACACACACACACACACACACACACACACACACACACACTTATGCATACAAACAGTCACACTGTATTTATTTTTTTCTCAGTTAGTCTTATTTTCTGTCGGTTTCTTTCACAGTGTAAATCTCAAGCGTAACATTAATGCATGTTTTATTTTTTAAATCAAGTATACTCACATATCTAAAAAAGAAAAACACAATTTTCTTTGTGGTTACTTGGTAGATTGAGCAGATTATATTTCAGATGCAATGTCAATTTGTATTATTTATTATGCCTGCATCTAACAGATGTATGAGAGTGCATATATGTCAGTCAATCCCATTGCTGCAGTATTTGAATAATGAAGCCAAGCAGACAGGAAACATTCAGAGAATCTATGAATCATAGAAATGGCTCTGTATTAACCAATGTCTCATATTCAAGTTTACTGTCATTGCACTGAAAGATGTTATATAAGGTGGCATGTAGGTCCCCACAACAAGGGACAAATGCATGACAAATAGGGAAAACTATTATTAAAATAAACACAACATAAAATGCTTGGATAATTAATTTCTTAAAGTATCCTTATTTTAAAGCATTCTGGTTTCTTCCTTAAACACATACCGGTATGTCACATTTTATGCCCTCTTAAGGTGTTATATTAATTCTAGTGCTGTCAAACGATTAAAATTTTTAATCGCGATTAATCGCATTAATGTCATAGTTAACTCACGATTAATTGCTCTAATTTATGACGAATTTCCCCAGAAATATCGCACAATTCTGCAAGTGATTATAATTTATTATCGCTGTTTTCTAGCTGATCTAAAACCATTTTTGACATAAAGGGACACTTTTGGACAATCTACAGTTTTTCAGGCAGAAAGAATAGTTTTTATTTTATAAAAGAACATGTAGGACACTGGGCAGACCACTAGGGACAAGGGGGGTGTGTATTTTTTACATACAGTACTGTAATCTATAAGATTACAGTATACTGTGTGTATTGTGTTTGTTTACTTTTTTAAATTTGGCGCCGTTCTCCGCTCCCGTGCGTCGTAACGTCGCAGGGAACGGAGCTCGGCGGCACACAGGCACTGTGAATCGAGCGAGGAGGACCCGCCGAGCGAGGAGGACCCGCCAAGCAAGGAGGACCCGCCAAGCAAGGAGGACCCGCTCAATCACACAGCGGGGTGGCATCGCTGGATCCAGGGACAAGGTGAGTAACTTGCCTGTGAATCCAGCGAGAAGGTAAGCCGCGCCGCGCCGCTGCACACTCTGCATGTCCACCCCGAGGGCTCCTGCGTTAATCGCGTGATAAAAATATTGACGGCGTTAACATGGGTTTGCGTTAACGTCGTTAATATCGCGTTTAACGCACAGCCCTAATTAATTCATTTTGTTACTACTGCTGCTGCTGCATCTTGTTTAGAATGTTTAAATGTGGCTATTTATTAGATAAGCACATAAAAGCTGAGCACACAACTACTTAAGGATAGCAGTGTAAGAGAAGGCATTGTCATGTAGATAACACAAACATTCCTCATTGTCTTTGTGTGTATAGGAAGAATGGCCCGGATTCAAAAAGACTTACGCCGACGTATCTAATGTAAGTCCACGGATCTATGCGGTTGATTCTGCAAAGAAGATACGCCTGAATTTCGGCTCCATCCGACCGACGTAAGTCTCCTATGCTGTCATATCTTGGGCGCATATTTACGCTGGCCGCTAGGGGCGCTTCCATTGATTTACGCGTCGAATATGTAAATGACCTAGATACGCCGATTCACGAATGTACTTGCGCCCGTCGCAGTAAGCTATGCCGTTTACGTAAGGCGTACGTCCGGCGTAAAGTTAAACCACCAAATAGTAGGTCTAAGTCATGTTAGGGTATGGACGTCGGAACTGCCGTTGGGTTTTACGTAGTTTACATAAGTCGTACGTGAATGGGTCTGGGCGTAGGTTACGTTCACGTCATATGAATTGAGCCGGCGTATCTTAGGGAGTAAATTCAATGTTATTCTGAGCATGCGCGCATGCACCGTTCGTTCGGCCCTTCATTTACATAGGGTCACGGTTAATTTAAATGTATCACGCCCACTACCTGCCTACTTTATATTAGGCGGGCTTAGGTCGGCCCATTTACGCTACGCCGCCGTAACTTAGGGAGCAAGTGCTTTGTGAATACTGGTCTTGCCTCTCTATGTTACGTCGGCGTAGCGCATATGAGCTGCGCTACGCCCGCTCAAATATACGCCGCTCTACCCGAATCCGGCTAAATGTACTCAAGTTAGTGTATGGGCAAAAAAACACTCCAAAACATAAAGTATATACAAAGCAAATGGTAATAAAACATTGCTTTCTCATATTCTAGCTGCAATATAAGGGGTCATTTGTAAAAGCAAAATGTCTCCATCGATAGCACAAATCATCGAAATACTACATTTTTCAAATCAGTATCATCAAATAAAAAGGGTTTTTACCTACATTCCCTGCATTAAGGTAAATAAACCTTCCAATACCTGGTCCTGCCCCCACTCCCAAAATACCTGTCACTTTTTTTTTTGATTCAGCACTGTTCCTGGTTGCATCTCTTCTTTCCCTTCTCCCATCTCTCACTTATGTGCTTGGAAATGCCTTAAAATGTATTTTGCTTTTGAAAAGGCTTTCTTTTGCCTCCTACTCCAAAGTTCAATGCTTGCATTGTTGAGTAATAGCCACACTCCTTATTACAAGTGTCTTCACGCAAAATTGGAGAACGAAAATGTATTTTTTTAACCAGGTCAACTAGAAAGCACTGGACACACTGGTGCCTACAGCACTGCAAAGTCACATTTAGGCACACTGTGCAGCCGCTATAGAGAGAGTGCAGGTCAGGACATGACGGTGGAGATTTTTTGAACAATGATTATCTGATTGAGTATTGTTTATTTTTTTCAAAGCATTTTGAGCTGAATACTGTCTGTGATGCTTTTTTTATTCACACTTACACACTCCAATTTTAAGGACATGCTTTTAAGGTAAATGAATACCGTATTTATCGCGGTATAACGCGCTCCCGCGTATACTGCGCACCCCTAAAATTACCCCCAATCCTGTGGAAAAAAAGTTATTTTTGTACTTACAGTTTTGGTGTCTTGCGCGGCGTCCATCGGCGGCCTCGTCGGGTCCGGCGTCCTTCTGCGGCTTTGGGTGTCCTCTTCGGCGGGTCCGGCGTCCTTTCCTTCTGCTGCTTCGGGTGTCCTTCTGCGGCTTCGGGTGTCCTTCTGCGGCTTCGGGTGTCCTTCTGCGGCGGGTCCGGCATCCTTTCCTTCTGCGGCTTTGGGTGACCTTCTGCGGCGGGTCCGGTGTTCTCTTCGGCGGGTCCGGCGTCCTTCTGTGGCGTCCTCGCGGCGTCCTCCCCGCTCGTTTCCCGCGCAGTACACTCGGGCAGGCTCGGCAACTGTCACGCTCACGTCCTGTATATCCAGGACGTGACCGCGGAAGAAGCCGAGACTGGCCGACTATACCCGAGTGTACTGCGCTCGGTATATGTCGGCACAGTATTCAAAACTCGGCGCGGGAAAGCGGGTATCGGCGTATATCACGCACCCACGATTTTGCCCTGATTTTCAGGGCAAAAAAGTGCGCGATATACGCAGATAAATACGGTAAATAGTGCAGGGGAAAAGTGTGACTGATGAGCACACTAAATGTGTAAATCACAATAAAGCTGTGTAAATCACAATAATGGCAATGATCCAATAACATCAAAATCTTCAGCAACCAAAAATGGGTAAATGAAAAAACAGTGAAACATATACAATGAATCCAAGGTGAATCACATATACAAGAGCCAAAGATTGGCAGAAAAAAAAAAACTAAATAGCATATAATGAGCAAAAGGTCTCTATATGGTGATCCCAACACCAGGCACACATGTTGAAAGGAGGGAAGCTTCAGTGTGAACACCTCTTGTGTCTCCTAGCAGCTCACCTCACAGCTGTTGTACTGACAGCCTAGCAATCCTAAGATGAACACAAAGTAGACGGTTGTAGCGCTGCGATAATCCTATATGCAGCTAAAAGGAATCAGTACCAGATGTTGCATGTGGAAAGACAACGGAAGGATATATATAGCGTAACTCTGTAAAACCAGTAATGGGGCAAAAGAGAGAGTGCAGGTCAGGACATGACTGGAGATTTTTTGAACAATGATTATCTGATTGACTATTTTTCATTTTTTCCAAAGCATTTTGAGCTGAATACTGTCTGTGATGCTTTTTTATTCACACGTACACACTCAAATGTTGAGAACAATCTCTGAAAAAAAACACACAGTCACACAAAAAAGAAAGTAATAAAAGTGAGACAGTCAGAAAGGGGAAATAATGAACAGGAGGTAGGAGTAAGGCTGGCCATAGATGATTATTTTTTTTGGTCAGTCTGATCGGAAAAAAAAATGGGTTATTGAATCTCTTACTCTTAAATTATTGGTTCATGACCTGCTTGCCAGGCCACACTGCTGGATCAAAATGCTTCTGATTGTCCCTCCCTGCCTAACTATGAATAAGCCCAATTAGGGTGAATTGTGTTGGAGGGGTGTACTGTTTGACTATTAAGAATGGCAGCATTGTTGTTCTTTTTCCAAACGTGCACAGTCCTAACCAATTGTAGACATTGGTCATGCTACACACACACTCAAAAAACTTAGTCAAAGTAAAGATGGCATATGTAGTATGCCCTGCCCTTCTGCTCCTATGCTGTAAAATGTCAGAAAAACTGTTTCTGCTCACCTTGACACACACACACACACACACACACACACACATGGATATAGCAAGTTTATTCTTCCCTTTCATGTTCTATCCTGCCATAATAAGAGGAAAGAGAAAAGTTAGGTGGTTGTTGGGAGAAAATAGAGTAAAGTAAATGAAGTATGTTTCACTTTATCCACAAAACCAAGTTATAAAATGGCAAGTGTAATAATTTGTACATGTGCCCATATACAGGAAGCAAAGCTGCTAGATAAGGCAAACTACTGACACATTTTCAATAAATGCCCTCTCTATGGAGCTCCAATGACTCAATAATTTGGTTAAAATTTCTAGGATATTAGGTGGATGGTACACAAACTATGAACAGGACTATATCAGTGCATGTGTGCTGGTAAGTCATGGCAGTTTCTTACACTTCCTGTTCAACCTGGAAATCAGTCTGAATGTGGCCATTAATAGTAACAAGTGTGTAAATGATTTGCCTCTGCAAACCCAAAAACAATGTATAAGGAATGATTGAAAAAAGGCGTGTATAGGCATCAACCATTACTCTTTAAAACATCATACAGCTTTATGAATTTTTCATAAATTAACCAATCTTATAAGTAAAAATGAAAGGTTAAAAATGCATTAATAAAGTATTCAAACCCCCTTATCTTTTTTGAATAGTGTTATGTTGCAGCCTGACACTATAGTTGCTTAAACGCACATGTTTTCTCATTAATCTACACGCAGTACCTCATAATGAAAAAAGTTAAAACGGAATTTTAGAAATGTCTGTGAATGTATTAAAAAAATATATATATATTACATGTACTTAAGTATTCAGATCCTTTACTCAGTACTTTCTTTAACCACTTAAGGACCCCTTCACGCCGATATCCGTCGGCCAAAATGGCACGTCTGTGCAAAATCACGCACCAGTACGTGATTCTTTAATCCCAGCCATTGGGTCGCGAGTGCACCGCCGGCGGCGCGCTCACGGCCTAGTCCGAAGCTCCGTGACCGCGCTCACGGGACCCGATCGCCACCGGTGTCCTGTGATCGGTCACTGGAGCTGAAGAACGGGGAGATGTGTGTGTAAACACACCTTCCCTGTTCTTCGTTGTGGCAGTGTAGCTGGTAAGATAGCGCAGGGGGCTAATGCTCCTTTGCAGCAGTCTGTGATTGCCTGTGTCCCAAGGGTTGCAGGTTCGATCCCGGCGGGGTCCACTCAGCCTTTCATCCTTCCGAGGTCGGTAAAATGAGTACCATTGAGTTGGGTAATAATGACAACCATTATCAGCGCTTAGACACAGCGGCAACGCTGTAATTGGCGCTATACAAGTGTAAACATTATTATTATTACATTATTAGTGTCATTGATCGTCTGTACCCTGATGTAGGGAAAGATGATCAATGATGTCACACATCCAGCCCCGCCCCCTACAGTTAGAAACACATATGAGGTCACACTTAACCCCTACAGTGCCCCCTAGTGGTTAACTCCTAAACTGCAATTGTAATTTTCACAGTAAACGGTGCATTTTTATAGCACTTTTTCCTGTGAAAATTACAATGGTCCCAAAAATGTGTCAAAAGTGTCCGATGTGTCTGCCTTAATGTTGCAGTCAAGAAAAAAATCACTAATCCCTGCCATTAGTAGTAAAAAAAAAATATTAATAAAAATGCAATAAAACTATCCCCTATTTTGTAAACGCTATAAATTTTGCGCAAACCAATCGATTAACGCTTATTGCGTTTTTTTTTTACCAAAAATAGGTCGAATACGTATCGGCCTAAACTGAGGATTTTTTTTTTTATATATATTTTTGGGGGATATTTATTATAGCAAAAAGTAAAAAACATTGCATTTTTTTAAAAATTGTCGCTCTATTTTTGTTTATAGTGCAAAAAATAAAAAACGCAGAGGTATTCAAATACCACCAAAAGAAAGCTCTATTTGTGGGAATCCCAAAAAGGGGCAAGGTCCTTAACCTGCATAATGGTCCGGGTATTAAGTGGTTAAGCACCTTTGGCAGCAATTACAGTCTCAAGTCTTTTTGGGTATGACATGACAAGCTTTGCACACCTGGATTAGGGGATGTTCTACCATTCTTCTTTGTAAATTCTCTCAAACTCAGTCAGGTTGGATGGGGACCATCGGTGGACAGCCATTTTCAGGTCTCTCAAAAAATGTTCAATAGGGTTTAAATCAGGGCTCTGGTTGGCCCACTCTACAGTATTCACAGAGTTGTCCCTAAGCCAGTGTTGTCTTGGCTGTGTGCTTAGGATCATTTTCATGTTGGAAGGTGAACCTTTGGTCCAGTCTGAGGTCCTGAGCACTGCGGATCAGGTTTTCATTGTGGACATCGCTGCACTTTGCTATATTCAGCTTTTCCTGACCAGTCTCCCAGCCCCTCATGCTGTAAAACAATCCAACAGCATGATTCTACCACCACCATGGTTCACTGCTGAAATGGTATTGGGAAGGTGATGAGTGAGGCCTGGTTTCCTCCAGACATAACATTTAAAATAGAAGGCCAAGCAATTCAATCTTGGTTTCAACAGACCAGAGAATCTGAATCTTGTTTCTCACAGTACGAGAGTCCTTCAGGTGCTTTTTTTGCAAACTCCAAGTGGGCTTTCATGGTGTTTTGCGCTGAGAAGAGGCTTATGCCTTGTACACACGATTGGAAATTTCCGATGAAAAAAGTCTGACGGAGTTTTTTCATCAGATATTCCGACCGTGTGTGGGCCCCATCGGACTTTTTTCCATCAGAGTATAGACATAGAACATGTTTTATTTTTTTCCGATGGAAATTCTGATCGTCTCCGACGGAGAAAAAAGCACACATACTCAGAATCAAGTTGACGCATGCTCGGAAGCATTGAACTTCCATTTTTCTCGGCTCGTCGTAATGTTTTACCTCACCGCATTTTGGACGGTCGGAGTTTGGTCTGACAGTGTGTATGCAAGACAGATTAAACAGAATTCCGACGGAAAATTCCATCAGATTTTATCCCAACGGAAATTCCACTTGTGTGTACAGGGCATAACATCTAGCCACTCTCTGGAACTCAGTCAGAGTGGCCATTGGGTTCCTGATCAACTCTGTTACTTTGGCCATGCAAAATGATTAACTAAAAAAAAACACAACATAAAAAAAGTCTGTATAACATTTCACAAACCTCTAGCGTTGCTATAACTGATTATAAAAAGTGAGCTGGAGTTCTGCTTCACTTTGTTAATGTATTTAAATTTGCTAATACATTTAGCTATACCCTCCCCCCAGACTGACAATGTTGCTGTCTGCTGTGCCTCCTGTTCTTATTCATTCAGAGTTGTGTCTAACTAATACAGGAGGTGTGCTTCTGGCCAGATCACCAAGTACACACAGAGGGAAAAAAGCCAAAGAAAAGGAAGCCAATGTAGCCATCACATCTAATTATTGGTAAGCTGCAATATAATACATTTTTAGTTTTGGGTTTAATACTGTTTATTAAAAAAAAAAATTGAAATTTCTTATAAGCAGGTAATAATGCTATAGTATAAGTAATTTTTACCACTGTTTCAATACATGATAACTCCACATTTACAGTGGCTCAGGAGTGGCAAGATACTAGGAACAAAATAAATACTCTATTTAGAAAAGTAGACCTCTCAAGGTTTTTAGAAAGAGGTATAACTTTTCAGAATGTGTTTGGCAGCAAAATTAGGTAAAAATTAAATATGAAACAGAAGCCTAAATTCAGTGATGGGTTTTGCAAACCCAATGCTGGCATAGTACAATCTGCACCCATCAATATGTTCAAGCTTAGGGATGATCCGTACACCCCCTGGTTCGGTTCGCAGCAGAACATGTGAACAGGCAAAAACAGGGGAACACTGTTAAAGTCTATGGGACAGGAACATGACAAAAGTGCACATTTTAAAGGTAATATGCAAGTTATTCTCATAAAAAGTGTTTGGGGACCAGGTCCCAGCAATACAGATAACAGTAATTGAAACAAAAAGACATGGGTTCCCCCCAGTCCATTACCACGCCCTTTGGGCCTGGTATGTATATTGAGGGGTACCCCGAACCAAAATAAATGCGTGGGGTTCCCCCAAATTCCATTATCAGGCTCTTGAGGTCTGATATGAATATTAAGGGGAACCCTGTGCCAAATAAAAAAAAATGGTATAGGGGTCCCCCTCAAAATCCATTGCCCGGTGGTTGTGGGGGTCTGCGGGTGAGGGGCTTATCAGAATCTGAAAGCCACCCTTTAACAAAGGGGAACTCCAGATGCCACCCCTATGTGAATTGGTAGCGGGTTACATTGAACCCCTACCATTTCACCCAAAAAAGTGACAAAAAAAAGGTAAAAAAAAAACACACACACAGCTTGGGACAAGTCCTTTAATACAAAAAAAAATCAAGCGCTGTATTCCTTCTACAAACCGGGCCAGCCACCACGAACGATACAGCCTCCATAGGACTGTGACCCGTCTGACAGCTCTTAAATAACCTAGGGCGGGGCCACCTGTGACATGGACGGGTGACCCGCCCCCCTCTGATGCAATGGGGAAACCCCCATTGCTTTAGATTCTTTTAAAGGACTTGTCCCAAGCTGTGGGTGTGTTGACCTTTTTTGACATTTTTTGGGGTGAAATGGTAGGGGTACAATGTACCCTGTTACCAATTCACATAGGGGGGCTGGCATCTGGGGGTCCCCTTTGCTAGAAGGGGCTTCCAGATTCCGATAAGCCCCCCGCCCACAGACCCCCACAACCACCGGGCAAGGGTTGTGGGGATGAGGCCCTCGTCCCCATCAACATGGGGACATTCTGCCCATGTTGAGGGCATGTGGCCTGGTACGGTTCAGGAGGGAGGTGCTCTCTCGTCCCCCCTCTTTTCCTGCAACCTGCCAGATTGTGTGCGGAGATAAGGGTCTGGGGGAATTGCACGCCCTTTTTTTTTTTTTTTGGTGAGGGGTTCCCCTTAACCACTTGACCACTGGGCACTTAAACCCCCTTCCTAACCAGATCAATTTTCAGCTTTCGGTGCTCTCACAATTTGAATGACAATTACTCATAAAACACTGTACCCATATGAAATTGTTGTCATTTTTTTCACACAAATAGAGCTTTCCTTTGGTGGTATTTAATCACCGTTGGATTTTTAATTTTTTGCGCTATAAAAGAAAAAAAGACTGAAAATTCTGTAAAAAATAATATTTTTCTTGTTTCTGTTATAAAATTTAGAACATTTGTAATTTTTCTTCATACATTTTGGCCAAAATGTATACTGCTACATATCTTTGGTAAAAATAAGTAAAACTTGGTGTATATTATTTGGTCTTTGTGAAAGTTAGAGTGTCCACAAGCTATGGTGCCAATATCTGAAAATTGATCACACCTGAAGTACTGACGGCCTATCTCATTTCTTGAGACCCTAACATGCCAGAAAAGTACAAATACCCCCCAAATGATCCCTTTTTGGAAATAAGACATTCCAAGGTATTTAAAAAAAGGCATGGTGAGTTTTTTGAAGTTGTAATTTTTTCCCACAATTCTTTGCAAAATCAAGATTATTTTTTTCTTTTATTTTTCACAAATTTTTTATATTAGCAGGTTATTTCTCACACACAGCATATGCATACCACAAGTTACACCCCAAAACACATTCTGCTATTACTCCAGAGTATGGCGATACCACATGCGTGAGACTTTTACATGGCCACATACAGAGGCCCAACATGCAGGGAGCACCTTCAGGCGTTCTGTAGCACCCAGGCCAATTCTGACATTTCTCTCCTGCATGTAAAAATCATCATTTATTTGCTAGAAAATTACATAGAACCCCAAAACATTATAAATGTTTTTTTTTTTACCAAAGACCTTAGAGAATACAATGCTGGTCATTGCAACTTTTTATCTTGCACGGTATTTGTGCAGCAATTTTTCGAACGTGTTTAAAAAGTTTTGTGCTTAAAAAAACAAAAAAAAAACGTAAAGTTAGCCCAATGTTTTTGCATAATATGAAATATGAAGTTACGCTGAGTAAATAGATACCTAACATGTCACCCTTCAAAATTGCACACGCTCGTGGAATGGCGACAAACTTCGCTACTTAAAAATCCCCATAGGCGACGCTTTACTTTTTTTTATTGGTTACACGTTTTAAATTACAGAGGAGGTCTAGGGCCAAAATTATTGCTCTCGCTCTAACGCTCTAACTACAATTGTAGCTTGAACACCCTTTTCATATGTCGGTGGGAATTATGTATGTGTTCGCTTCTGCATGCAAGCACACAGGGACAGGGGCGACAGGGGCACTTTAAAAAAAAAAAAAAAATTATTGTTCATTTTACTTTATTTATTTTTAGTTTGGCACTTTTCCCCCAAAAATAAATTTTTTGATCACTTTTATTCCTATTATAAGGAATGTAAACATCCCTTGTAATAGGAATATAGCATAACAGGTCCTCTTTACATTGAGATATGGGGTCAATAAGACCCCACATCTCACTTCTAGGCTGGGAAGCCTGAAATAAAAAAATAAAAAAATTATCCTGGCTTTGATCGTAGAGGTGAGTCGGTAGAAGCACCGGAGGGTGGCGGGAGGGGGGGGACGTCCCCTCTCACCTCCTGTAAGAATGATCAAGCGGTGGAACAGCCACTATGATCATTCTTATGGTGTAGGGAATCTCCAGCTAAAAAAGCTGATTTCTGAATGATGCCTGTAGCTGCACCCATCATTCAGATATGCCCACTCAAAGTCAAGGACGTCATATGACGGCCGGCAGGCGGGAAGTGGTTAAAACACATTTTTTTTAACACAAAGTTGTCCATTTATACAATATTTCTAGCACACAGCATGTACATACCAAAAATGACACCACAAAATAGATTCTGCTACTCCTCCTGAGTACGGCGATACCAGATGTGTGAGACTTCCACAGCCTGGCCACATACAGAGGACGAGTATGGCCGGGTATCGCCGAGTATGGCAGGGTATTGCAGAGTATTGCAGAGTATTGACAGGGTATTGCAGAACATTTGCCAGAGTATTGCAGGGTATTGTGTATTGCAGAGTATTGCTGGTTATGGCATGGATGACTGAGCACAGAGGGATGGATGGCTGGATCTGTGACTGCAATTGTCACAGATCCAGCCCACAGCACTGCTGCTGCCATCCGCTCTCTCCCCCTATCCTCTCACACTATACAGATCGGTACAGAGAGGGGAGGGAGGAACCGGCATCATCACATGATGCTGGTTTGTTTACAAGTGATCGCTCTGTCTTTTGGACGGAGCGATCACGTGGTAAACGGCCGCTATCAGCGGTAATTTACTGCGATCCGTAATCTAGAAGACCCGGCGGTCATGAATATTTCCCCAGGGGGCGCGCAGGAGCAAGATTCTGGGAGGACGTCCTCCCAGAATAACTCGACCGCGCTGTAGACGTATTTTGTCTATAGCGCGGTCGGCATGTGGTTAAAATCCATACCAGACCTGAAGGGTCTGGTATGGATTTTGAGGGGGACCCATAGGCCATTTTTTTTTATTTGGCACAGGATTCCCCTTAATATCCATACCAGACCTGAAGGGCCTGGTAATGGAATTTGGGAGGACCCACACACATTTTTTTTTTTTGGGTCGGGTTCCCCTTAATATTCATACCAGACCCAAAAGGCCTGGTAATTGACTGGGGGGGGACCCATGTCGTTTTTTTCAATGACTTATCTGTATTGCCGGGACCCGACAATTCATTATAGCCGCAAGTAGTTTTAAATTACTTTTTTCTTTAGAAATGTCATTTTGTGCAGGGACTTTTCCAAGCATGGGAAACATGCGCTAGTTTACAGGCATACTATAGGAAAGACGTAGCGAGAACTGGTGGCAGGATCTGGCAGCAGAGGAGTAAGTTTTTTGGAGCAATTCCAGTGTGCCCTCCAATCCCTTTAAGGGTTGTTTTTCATTCTCAACTACTTTGAGTAATTGCTTAGAACAGGGTGTTCACCCTGGGAGTTCCGGTCCGTTTCATCCATCCAGGACATCATCCTTCCAGGGTCTTTTGCTGAGGATCGTTTGGGTTTTGATGATCCGGTTTGTGGTTCTAAACAGCACGGAGTCTCCAATTAAGTTGAGCCGATTTGCCTTGAGATTTCCCACGCCTATACGATCTGCTGTCGCTGACAGGTAGATCCATTGGTTCTGGTAAGCGCAATTCAACTACTAATTTGAAAGAAGGATCTTTGTTTCCCATGATGATTTATGTGGCCACATGTTGATTTCTTCACGGTTGATTCACCTCACCTATTTATGGACATTTTCTTTCTTAGGTGTAAGAGATGCAAGGTGTGCAAGACCAGTTATGAGAAGGAAAGGAAAAAGAACTGGATTATATCATACATTACAAATAGGGAGTATAACATCAAGGAGTTTTTTACTTGCAATAGTGCATATGTTACCCATGTCATTGAGTGCTCATGTATATTACAATATGCGGGGAGAACCCTTAGGCATCTCTCCGTGAGAATAGGTAAACATATAGATAGCATAAAGAAAGGTTTTAAAGGACACAGCCAACAAGACATTTTAGAGACGACCATGGGAGAGGCCCTAGAGATAAAACCTTCTAGGGTATAGACAAAATTGGAGGGGTAGTAATATGAAAAGGGAAAAATCTAAAAATTAAACCAGATGATATGCAAAATGGAAACAATACTGCCTGGTGGCCTTAATGTGTATATAGATCTTAATTGTTTCATTTCTGATTTTTTATATAATATTTTAAACCCAATAGTTTTTTTTTATAGTTTTGTTGATATTGATACTAGCCAATAAAGAGTTAAAGAGTTGATGAGGTACCCTTTAAATATCAGTACCTTAATATATTATCTTACATGTAGTATACATATGATAAAACTCATATAGGAGCATTGTGGGTGGAGTTCTCCTTATTATAGGGTTCCCCTTTTTATTTTAATTGAATTCTCATTTTTATTTGTATTTAATTATGAGTAGGACCCCATTCCAGTAAGGGTGGGAGACCCCTTTATAACTGTACATTTTATCCCTAGTGGGATTGGAAAGGGTGAGGGGACCCTGTAGGGGGTCTCCATGTTAATATAAGTTAAAGTCTGTTATGCGAATAAGGTTGGAGTTCCATTTAAAATAATTATATCTGGAAGATGAAAAGGGGAGAGTATAGCCTCTTTTAGAATGGTGGTAAAAATGTTAAGATGTGCCAACATCCCATTTGATATGTAAAACGGTGAGACCTAATTACAAAGATACCATTGGTTGCTTGAGACCAATTGGCATCAGATTTATAGGTCAAGGGGAACAAGGGGGAGCAAAGGGGGATTTTGGTTGGGACTTTCACGGCACTGATAGGAGACAGAATAATAAAAAATAACAATATTTATTGAACATAAAACAATTACAATAAAACAATATTTAGGGACAGGCCCCACATTACACATCAGAAAACAGAACCAACTGTGTCTAATGAGAGGAGCCAGTGACCTCGACCGGTTTCGCGGTGATACCGCTTCTTCAGGAGGGTCTAAAGGATAATTATAAAATAAATGAATGAACAAGCAAAAGATACAGTGTATATAGACATTTCATTAGAAGCACAGCACTGGCGCTCTGCCATTGGGTCCGAGGCTGCACACCTGCGCACTCACGTGCGTGGGGTGGTGGGACGTTGCACGGCATCAGCGTCGCAATCATGTGACGTCTGGCACAGCAGCATGTTACTTAAAGGAGAAAAAACTCACCCAGATTGGTCACAGTGATCAAGCACAGGGCCTGGTTATTGCCTTCTTTGGCGCATGGAGGGGGATTTTGTTAGAACGGGCTCTGATGAGGTGAAAGGTATGATCAGTATGATATAATTGAAAAATACTTTTGTGAGGTTGGGCACCAGGTGATAAGTGAAGGAAGTGAGGGAGGTGGGATAGGGTGTGATGGAGTGAAGGTTGGAAGTGGAGGGGTGCAGAGGAAGACGGAAAAGTGTGTGTATGTGCTGTGTGGGGTGAAGGGAAAGTGGGATGAAGGAAAAAGGAACATGTAACGGGGAGAATAAGGGGGGGGAAAGAGAAGGGAGGTAGGGAAAGAAAGGGCGTCCAGGAAGGAAGGAAACAGGGTAGAAGGGAGGGGGGGAGAATAAGGGGACGGATGAAGGGAAGGACAAGGGAGGGAGAGAGGGGGGGATGGAAGGAAAATTTAGAGGAAGGAAACAGGGGAATGGGACAGGAAGGGGGAAAGAGAGGAAAACGGGGAGGGGAGAGGGGGATGGGGGGGAAGATAGGGGGTAAAAGGGAAAGGGGGGCCAAGGTACAGGGTTGGATGGGGGAAACAGAGGGAGGGAATAGTTGTGCCAGAAATGGGGGAGAGTGTGGGACAAAAAATATATAATTGATAGAAAAAGGAAAGGAAGGGGGGGTTTATTGGAGACAAGAGGGAGAGAATAAAAAAACAGGGGGAGGAAAGGACAAGAGAATGGGGAGGTAGGGGCTCAGGAAGAAAGGGAGGAAAAGGTGAGGATAGAGAGGGAGGCAGGAGAAGGGGGGGGGAGAGGAGAAAGAGGGGGAAGGGAAAGGTGTTTGGGTAAGGGGGGGAGGGGGAAAGGAAGGGAAAGGAAGGGAAAATAAAAAACAGACAGATTATAATGGGAAGGTGGAGGGGAGTGAGGTTAGAAATCAAGCAAATAAAGGGGGAATCAGGGGAAGGAGGGGTGAGATGGATTGCAAAAAGGGGGGGGGTCAAACAAGAGAGCTAACCACAAGTGACCAAACAGGGATTAAAAGACCACAGGGGGTCCTTACTATAAGGATAGTAAAAACCTCAAAGTTACTGGGGCACATGAGGGCGGATGGATTCAGCCAGAGAGATAGTGGAAATATTTCCAAGTATTAGACCATACCTGGCAATTGGTCTGGCTAGAGGAGAGTCAAAAAAGAAGGACTTAGAATGGTAACTCACAATTTAACAGGCATTGTAAAGGAGGAGATAGAGACCGCCTGGTTAGGCACTGGTCGAGTTTACCATAATCATGTGGAAACGCCGTGTGTTACATTCATATCCCGCCTATGCTTTTCACTGCATCACATGAGCAAATCTCTGTGTTGGGATGGATTCCGGGACACGATGCGGCCCCTTTCTATGCTCCTGGCCTTTAATCCTTTATGTACTGACCCCCGCAGTCTGAATTTACCCTCCTTGGGGAAATTTGAAGCTGGCCGCCATGTGAGCTGACTCTCCCCCCCTTCACATACATCATGGCGATCCTCGAGTGCGCCTCTCCCTGTACTTTCTACTCCACTGTATGACTCTCTCCTCCCGGCTGATCCGTTAGCCACTTGCTATAATACGGAGTCAGTTCACCCATTTATACATTTATCCTTTTTGTTTTATGTTTTACTTTTATTATTTTTTCATTTTTTACGGCAAATTTCTATTGGGGTCCAGTGGGGCCCGGACTACTACCCACGGGTCCGGAGCCTCAGATGGATAGTAGTTCTACCCACCGCATGCAAGGTGCAGCGAGACTTTTTCCCCCCTGTTGGAAGGAAATCTAACCAGTATGATTGGGGCTGCAGCATTACTGTGCTTTGGGCTCCCTTTTTGTTTTTGAGCCTCGGAAACTGTTTTCTTAATACCTTGCAGCTCCAACATCATATTCGTGCATGTTTGCATCAAGATAAGTTTGTATTTCCACTGTTAGGATTTTTTCCTAGGTTTTGGGACGATGCCTACACCAAGTTCCTGGGGTGTAAGGCGGGGTGGGGGGTGGGGGGTTAGGGAAAGTTTAGATTGAGTAAATTGTTACTTATGAAGATGTGGGTCACACTACACGCTCGTTTTTCACTCCCGATATTCTATGTGCAATGTGTATTTATGTTTATGGGTCGCTTCGCGGCACCTACCCTATTATCCTTGACCGCTACTCCTTACGCAAGGTTGATTAATACAGCTGAGCCCGGATATTTTTTGGGACGTGGACCATGACAGCCTTAAAGTTTCTCACCTGGAATGTCAGGGGTATGCGTGATAAGGTCAAGCGGTCAGCGATACTAGCGTTCCTCAAGAAACAAAGGGCTGATATAATGGTCCTAGTTGAAACGCATGTAGAAGGCAGACTTCAGATGGCACTCCGCAGGCCATGGGTGGTGTGGGCATTCCATTCGACCCACATGCCCCATGCCCGGGGAGTCTCCATTTTAGTGGCGAAGTCGGTGCATTTTGAACTGTGTGCTCTCTCTACGGACCCGCAGGGCCGATATGTTTTTTTGTCTGTGAAATTATATGGGGAGCCGTTCCTTCTTTTAGCATTTTATGTCCCTCCCCCCTTTGCCATGACGGTGATACTGGAAGGGATTGCATTTATGGCAAATCACCCCTCGATTCAAGCAGTCTGGTTGGGGGACTTTAACACTACTCTCAACCCCAGCCTAGATAGGTTGGCCGGAACGCCCTCCAATACTTTAGGAGAGGTGACCACCACTAAATTCTCGAAACTCATCACTTCCCTCCATTTAATTGACTCTTGGAGGTTTAAATTCCCACAAAAACGGTTGTATTCCTGCTTCTCTGCCACGCATAGTTCTATGTCGCGCATTGATTTCATCCTGGTCTCTCAAGTCCTCACGTCCAGACTCTCAGAGGCCAAATTTGGCCCACGGCTATTATCCGATCACAGCCCGTACTGGATCTCATTGAACGTCCCGATTGATAAACCTAGACGGGCGCGGCGTTTGAACCCCTTTTGGCTTTCGCTCCTCCCGGAGGACGACGACCTCTCGGATGAGTGGAAGTCATATTTTGAGGCGAATAACGGGTCCGCATCAGCGGAGACGGTGTGGGAATCCTTTAAGCTCCACGCTCGCATGTCTCTGATCTCCCGCATTAATAAGATTAAATCGGATTCGGCGGAAGTATCTGACAAAGCGATGCTAGACCTGTCCCTTGCAGACCGAAGATATGCGACGGACCCAACACCAGAAGCGGCAGCGGCGCTTAAATTACAGACGAGGGTAGTGAATCAACTACAATTTGAACAAGCCAGACGCAAGTTATTTTTCGCCAAACAAAAATTATTCGAACACGGGGAAAAGGCGGGGAAACTTTTGGCCTACATGGTACATAGTGAAGATAGACCGCCGGTGGTCATATCCCTGCATGGTCCCGAGGGGCAATGCATCACTGATCCGTCGGCAGTGTCGTCCGAATTCAAGGACTTTTTCGCCAAATTATATACGTCTCTGAGCCCGGCGGATGACGGCCCGATGCAGTCGTTCTTCGGGACTATCACCCTCCCCTCCTTGACGGTTGAACAGACTACCCTCCTCGAGGCCCCTCTGACCTCGAAGGAAATAACTGAGGCTATTGCTTCATTTGCTCGATCCAGAACCCCAGGCTCAGATGGGCTCCCAATCGAATTTTACTCACAGTATAGTCAAATTCTCTCACCTAAGCTGTTACAACTCTATAACTCTATGTTTGAGACACACGTCCTTCCCCCGACCATGAGGGAGGCAACCATCGTCCTCATTCCGAAGCCGGGAAAGGACCCTGGGTACCCGGAATCCTATCGCCCTATCTCCCTCTTGCAGGTAGATATTAAAATACTTGCAAAGGTGTTGGCAAATAGGCTCAACAAAGTTATACTGTCATTAATACATACTGATCAGGCGGGATTCATGCCAGGCCGCAATACCTCTTTTAACCTTCGACGGCTATATATTAATCTGCAGGCCACACACGACAATGTAGGTTCTAGAGTTCTAGTAACACTTGATACAGCTAAGGCCTTTGACTCTGTGGAGTGGAGGTATCTGTGGCGCTGCCTCGAGACTTATGGCTTCAGCCCGAAGTTTTGCAAATGGGTTAGCCTACTGTACCAAAACCCCACAGCTAGAGTAGTTGCGAACGGCTGGACTTCCCCAATGTTTGCCTTGAGCAGAGGCACGAGACAGGGTTGCCCCCTCTCCCCACTTTTGTATGCCCTGGCGGCGGAACCTCTCGCAACATCTATTCGCACTAACCCAGAGATAGAAGGTTGCAGAATAGGTTCATTAGTAGAAAAAATCAGCATGTATGCGGACGACACCTTATTGTATTTGGCGGATTCAGGTCCTTCCCTTCATGCGGCGCTTCAGACGATTGAACAATTCGGTATCTTCTCGGGCCTAAAGATCAATTGGGGGAAATCGCAGATCCTACCGATCGATTGCTTCCCACCCTCTGAATCACAATCCAGCATGCCACTACAGAGAGTAGATGTTATCAAATATTTAGGGGTACACATCTCTAGACGCCCAGCTGATTATATTGCCCTTAATGTGGAACCCCTCTTCGAACTTGTCAGGTCTAAAATCAGAGTATGGGCTCATCTACCCTTAGGGGTTTGGGGACGCATCAATCTTATCAAAATGGTCCTTCTCCCCAAACTATTATATATCCTTTGGCACACCCCAACCTACCTTCCCTTGAAATATTTCAAATCATTGGAAGCCCTTCTGAAACCATTCATATGGGGAACAGGCAGGCACAAACTTGCGTGGCAGGCAGTTAAGAACCCGACTGATATGGGAGGCATGGCTCTACCAGATCTAAACCTCTACTATATAGCCGCACAGCTATCACAATTATACCACATAGATAAAACCGACAGTCAACGCTTCCTAACTCTATTATGCCCGCGGGTGGCTCAGCTCACCGGGGATGCAATTTACGCAGTGTCGATGGGATCTGGGAGTATCGGTTCAGGGAAGGAGACGACATCTACCCTGGGTCACTACAGACGCATTTGGGAACTTGCTTCCACCAAACTTGGAACACCCGAATATAATGATTACACACCACTATGGCAAAATAAGGTTCTACGGGAACTCTCTAATGATCAGGGAGCTGAACTCTGGGCCGCGCAGGGCATCTATTACCTTCATCACTTGCTATCTGAAGGTAACCTTAAAACCTACCAAACACTCAAGGAAGAATTCACACTCCATGATAATATGCGGTTTAGGTTTTTTCAGATCAGACATGCGATCCAGACACAGTTTTCACGCACCTACCCACAACCAACACCACACCCGATCGTGGCCATAGTAAAGGGGAAAGACCCCAACAAACTGATCTCTGCATTCTATGCTATGCTTTCTACCCCTGTAGCCACTAAAATAGCATACGCCATAAAACCTCGGTGGGAAAGGGAGGTGGGGATTCTTGAGGACGAAGAATGGGAAGAGGCTCTAGAGACTTGCAAAGTGGTGTCCCCTAGGCTATCGGATAGACTGACTCAGATATACATCACTCACAGGACGTACCTGACTCCTATCCGCGTAGCCAGGTATAAACGCACACAGTCCACCTTATGTGCGATGTGCGCCCAGGAAACGGGAACATTTTTTCACCTTATCTGGACCTGCCCAAAAATCCAGGACCTCTGGAAACAGATCATAACATTCCTTCATGATACAATGGGCACACCGGTTACCCTTGACCCTAAACAGTGCTTGCTGGGAATTTTCCCCGCAGACACAGACAAATTTACCAAAATTTTCCTCCACGAGTCCCTATTCTCGGCCAGAAAGATAATAGCCCGTAAATGGATGAGACAGACCCCCCCTACTTTCTCTGAATGGAAAGCTGAAATAAATATGACCCTACCCTATAAAAAATGCGTTTACATAAATAGGGCGTGCCCTGAAAAATATTATAAAATTTGGGATCGCTGGCTGAACGAATCTGCAACCTGTAACTAGTTTTCTCCTCAACACAGGATATGGTCTCCCCCCCTCTCGACTTTGTCTATTGTTCCCCATTTCTAATATGCTGTCTTAACCTGTGGCTGAGCTGGCTCAAAAGAAGGTAAATGGAGTATTAATTGCACATGCAAAACTGTAACGATTGTGTGACATCTCTGTTAATGAGAGACCTTGTAATGTTCCATACCCACAAATTACCGATTTATTTATGTATGTAACTTTTACTCAATAAACAGAATTTGTTTGATTAAAAAAAGGAAACGCCGTGTGTCCCCAGGGAGAGCGTCCGTACTGTCTCACAAAAACAGCTGAATGAGCTGTCTTTGTAAGAATCCCTGGACCGTGCCAGACGTCACATGATTGCGATGCTGATGCCGTCCAATGTCCCACCACCCCACGCACGTGAGTGCGCAGGTGTGCAGCCTCGGACCCAATGGCACAGCGCCAGTGCTGTGCTTCCAATGAAATGTCTATATACTCTGTATCTTTTGCTTGTTCATTCATTTATTTTATAAATATCCTTTAGACCCTCCTGAAGAAGCGGTATCACCGTGAAACCGGTCGAGGTCACTGGCTCCTCTCATTAGACACAGTTGGTTCTGTTTTCTGATGTGTAATGTGGGGCCTGTCCCTAAATATTGTTTTATTGTAATTGTTTTATGTTCAATAAATATTGTTATTTTTTATTATTCTGTCTCCTATCAGTGCCACGAAAGTCCCAACCAAAATCCCCCTTTGCTCCCACTTGTTCCCCTTGACCTATGAATCTGATGCCAATTGGTCTCAAGCAGCCAATGGTATCTTTGTAATTAGGTCTCACCGTTTTTTTTATATATCTGGAAGATAATGGAACTGAAATTCCACCTTTAAATATTGCCAAAAGCACCCACTGCCCCATGTCAAGGGCATGTGGCCTGGTATGGTTCAGGAGGGGGGTACTCACTCATCCCCCTTTCCTGACCTGCATGCCCAGATAAGGGTCTGGTATGGATTTTGGGGGGACACCCATGCTGTTTTTCTTTTAATTTTGGCATGGGGTTCCCCTATAAATCCATACCAGACTTAAAGGGCCTGGTATGGACTGGGGGGACCCCACACCAATTGTTTTGAACATTTTTCTATTGCTGCCCTGGTTTTCTTTACATTCATCTGTCAGTGGGGAAGCCAGCTGACAGATGATGGCTCATGGTTGTTAAGGACATGGATGGCCAACTTCACAGCCTGCTGCCTAATAGCCAGCTATTTCTTCTCACAGAAATAGAATCCGTCGATCGTTTTTTAACTGATTCAAATTCTAATCATTCTGAAAAGTTGGAATTCATTACAAAATGAATAAAGGAAACACAGTTTAACGAAAACTAAACTAATTTTAAGGAAACAAATTCTGTAATTAGTAACATATGAATCAATCCGAAACTAAACAAATGTTTCCATTCTGCACAAGTCTACTCTCTAAAAGCATCAGAATCCCAAGAACTGATCCTTTCAGATCCTGGGATTAGTGCTAGATTTTGGCTATCACAGGCAGCCAGCGGTTCCAGCACCTACACCCACTGGAACCCATGGGAGCAGGTGAACCCCACTGGTGAACCTAATGGCACTGGTACAAATTTAAGATGGCAGTAGGGACTGAAGTCAATAAATTGCACCACTTCATCCTAAATAACACACTCTGGGGAAAGAGAACTATATACTCTTGAATCAAGTTAAAAGAGTATATGTATACTTTAAAATAAACTCATTCTGGCCTGTTTTCTCCAATAACAGGTTTATGGATAACATTCACAGTCAATCCAATATTTGCTATGCTTGATTTACAACTATAAATATTGCTTAGATCAGTGCAATTCCCTCATTTGTGTCCAAACAATTATGTAATCCAATCATGAAGCTAATAGTCACCATTAAGCTAATACAATAAAATGCATTGAGCTCCGCTCCTGAATAGAGGATAGTGTAAGAATAAATGCATTTAAGTTAATTACACTTAAATTACAACAGCTATCAAAGTGGAATAGAAGACCCTGAACATGCAAAAAGCAATGCAGTGGAAAATTATCTAAACAAAAATCCCTGTAATTGCAAAACGAAAACAATATTTCCCTTCCATTTGTTGAGGAATTGTACTGGTTCACTAAAATGTACACTAGAGATTAGACTGTTCAATAGCAGAACAATATTCCTGGTTCATTAACAGTTTCTAAATTATTTGTATTAAAACAATTAGTTGCAACTTTATGGTCTCATTTAAACAACAAACAGCTTGGACACACACATCTCTGCATAGAAATAGCTGTATTTAATTAACTGTTAGCCATTCTTTCATCCATGAATTTTGCACTGATAGATGACCATTGGAAGTATTTATTACAAGACTAAACATTGATATTTGACTTGAAGTTAAAATATGTAAAAGAAAATTAAAAAATTCAAACCCATCAAATAAGATATACAGTATACAGCACATGGAAATGTTGATGTCTTTAGATCATAATTGTTATGGCTGAACAATGGAATGTTATATCCCTTCCAGCATACTTAATAAACACAAAATGTATGTCTGAACTCTCATTAGTAATCAGCACTGCTTATTAACTCCCAGTAAGCAAAGTGATGTATTAAATATAAACTAACATTCCTGATAGACCTGTATTATAAAAATAAAATAAAAATCCCAGCTGAAATGAAGTAAGGGACTTTAGATATTAATGATATGAGAAATCATACAGTGAGTCTACAAGTTAATCTGATTTGCAAATGTGATAGAATATTTCTAGCTTGAGAAATGGGAAATAAGATTTAGGTTGTTGTTAGGCTGATATCTCTAAAACAATGAAAGTACATCAACTTAACACAGCTCTGACTGCTGACATGTGTGATAGAACATTGAAAACAAAATATAGACTGAACAAAGGCAAACAGGAACATTTCACATACTATTTATGGAATGATCAGCAAGAATACAAGTTATGTCTTTTACGTAAAAAGCTAACATTATTAGTTAACAACTCATACAATAGTTCTATATGTACTTTAAATTTTCAGGTGAAGGAAATATAAATCAATATCAGTAAAAATGTTTTCTTACATCTAAACAGTCTAGCAGATTTAAATCAGACCCAGCACTCTAGGCAAGTCTTTAAAAAGTTTGTATTTCATATTCTACTAAAACAGTCAATTCATAAATCAAAAGTCAATCTAAAAACTTTAAGTGGTATGGGGCAAGGGTTTTGTTGCTACCACTGATCTCAGATGTAGTAACAACTACTGTAGGGGAAAGATTCAGAGTTGCAGCTACGGTGGGTTACAGTCAAACCTGTTAGTTTGAAATTCATAATCTTGGTTGGATTGGAATTTAAGAAGACTGCAATATATGCAGACCATAAAAAATGGGGCAAAACTATATTTAGGATTTAGGAGTCAAATAAAGTGTAAATAAGGAAGACAATAAGGTTAAGGAGAGAATTGTCTAGGATTAGTGCTTTACCATAGAAAGGCAGGAGCTAGGTTTCTCTCTACTTAATAGTCCTCCTTATAAATTCACTGATAAGGGGGATGGGGATATAATTAAAAAGGGACACAGAAAGGGGGATCACTACTGGCACAATATTCAGTGGTGTGTGCAGTCAATGACAGGTAAGAGGGTGGCTTTGTCTAGAAGGGGAAGGGAAATGGGTCAAGGGAAAAAAAGGGGAAGGCTTAAGGTGCCAGAAAGCATAAGAGAAGGAACAGGATAGGAATTTCTGTTTCAAATATTTTATTGAATTTAATAATTATCAACAAAATTCTATTAACAGAGCATATACAATAATATAATAGAAATATATATTCAATTACCAGAACATGTACAATAGTATAGTAGAAAATGGCATAATCATTCAGGAATGAACTTATAAAGAAATATAAAGTTAATGTGTTGTAGAATAGCTGGGGAAATAAATTAGGATAAACCAGAGCCAAGTTCCTTCTCTTGGCTTGTCTTTATCTGGTGCGAAGATCAAAAATCCCAACCATTCAAAGCATCTTCTATTACAGTTGGTATATCAGATACATAACAAGAATAAACCTAGTAGGGAGGTAAGGCACAGAGGGGAGCAGAGGGGAGAGAGAAAAAAATGTCTAGGGGGACCAATAATTAGAGAATCAGGTGAAGGTAATCATAGTAGCAGGGTAGATATTATAAGATAATCTTAGTCAACTTAGTGAACAGTCCAAACCAGGGGGTAAATAGTGTTTGATCCAAGGTCTCCATAAGGATTCAAAATGAGTAACTTTATTTAGCAGTATAGCTTCAGTTTTAGTATGTATCATAGATTGTGTGACTCTTTGTTTGACTATATGCAGAGAGTTCGATTTCCACGCTTTTGCTACAGTTTGTTTAGCAGCCATGGTTATAAAAAGAATTTGAATTGGAGGAGAGTTATGATTTGAAAATAAGATTACTATGGGACATTCCCACCATATATGTGAACCCAGAGTAGTACAGCCTCAAAAACAGTGAGAGGGATATTGGGGGGGAAATTTGGATAGTCTGGATGGGACCAGATACCATCTAATTAGCACCTTATAAATTGTTTCGAGAGCCACTATATTTGGTGTGGCTGATTTTGTTGTTTGCCAAATTTGAGACCAGTCTAGTTCATTTGGTTAAAGATGAAGATCAGATTCCTATTTGATTGAGTGTGTTGGAGGAGAAGCAGTTACATGAGAAAGTAATTGTTCATATATGGCAGAAATAAGTCCACATCTATGGGTGTCAGATTTGCAAGCATTTTTCAAAGACCGTGAAGTCAGGAGTTTGTGTGTCAGTGGGTTTTTTATGTTCCAAAAAATTTTTTATTTGGAAATATCGAAAGGTTTCTGTGGATGTGAGGGAATATGTTTTGCATAAGTCTGGAAATGGTATGATATTTTGAGAATTAAAGAAATGAGGAACTCTAAACCTACATTTGACCACGCTGAAAAAGAATTTGGAAAGCACCAGGCTGGGTAGAAGGAAGGGTTACGTAAGAATGAGATGAGAGGATTATGTTTGGATACAGGTCCAAATCTGGTTTTCAATCTTTCCCAAATGGAAAGGCTGTGGTTGACAATAATAGGATTTTTATAACAGCTTACCTGTAAAATCCTTTTCTTGGAGTACATCACGGGACACAGAGTCTTAATCATTACTATGTGGGTTATATGTTCCACTATCAGGTGCTGGACACTGGTGTAATCAATTAGAACAGGAAGTTCCCTCCCTATATAACCCCTCCCATACTGGGAGCACCTCAGTTTTTGTAGCAAAGCAATAAGTGTCCCAATATCCCCAGACAAGAGGGGCGGGAACTCTGTGTCCCGTGATGTACTCCAAGAAAAGGATTTTACAGGTAAGCTGTTATAAAAATCCTATTTTCTTTATCGTACATCACGGGACACAGAGTCTTAATCATTACTATGTGGGATGTCCAAAAGCAATGCTTACTGAGGGGAGGGAGACACCAACAACGCAGACTGCCATCAGACATGAGGACCTCTAATGCTGCCTGCAGCATATTGTGCCAAAAAGGCTGCATCCTCCTGCCGTCTTACGCTCATCTGATAGGGATTAGTGAACGTAAACACAAATGACCAAGTTGCGGCCTGGCAAATCTGAGTCATAAAGGCTTGGTAATGCACCCTGCATGAAGTGCTTACTATCCTGGTAGGGTGCACCCCAAAAGAAACAGGGGGAAGCCCTCTCTTTAACCATAAGCCTGAATAATAACCTGATGAATCTACATTTGACAATAGTTGATTTAGACGCTGCCTGCCCTTTCCTGGGGCCTCCTGGTAGCACAACAACATCAGTCTTCCGTATCCGAGCAGCCGCTTCAGATAGGTCTTGACCTCTCTTACTCCAACGAGAGAGCGTGTAGCCATTTTAATAGCTAATCTGAACACTGCCTGCCCACATCTAGGGTCTTCTGGCAGCAAAACAAAACGTTAGGTTTCTATATCTGAAAACCTTCAGATAGATCTTTAACTTCTCTCATCTCTATTGAGAGAAAATAAATAACCTTTCCTTCCGCAGACCAAGGTCTTGAAAAAAGGAAGGCAAGAATATCTTGGGTTCAAATAAACACTAGATCCTTCTAGTAAATAAGGTTTGGGTGAGGATTTAACATCACCCTTCTTGAGAAAATAATTAAGTATGGCTCTATACAAAAAAGTTGCCAATACTTTCTTGCGGATGCAACCACAACCAAGAACACCAATTCCCTCTTTAGAAGGATGAAGGGAATTATGGTGCATCAGCCCAAGGTGCCGACCCTGTAAGCTGACAAAACTAGGGGGCGTGGCCTGACTGGCAATGGAGTAGGAAGCAGGGCGCCGGAGCTCCTCTCGCCGACTCTCCTGATCTACAGCCTGAGACAGCCACCGGGGTTGTAAAGAGCCCACAACGCAGCTAACCGTCTCCGGGACCGGAACGGAGGATGTCCCCGCCGAAAAAGTCGTCCGCAGCGGCGGATAAGTTAGCCAAGTACAGGCACGGAGGAGAGGAGGAGCAGGCCAAAGATGGCGCCGACGAACCTCCGGGAGAAGGGCGCCATGCGGGGGACACTTCGAAAGTGTTAGAGGCCATAGCCACGCTGCAAAGCACACTCACTGCCAAGATCGATGAGGTGAAGATAGATATCTCCCTCATGAGACAAGACCTATCCACGGTCCGGGAGCGGGTTACAGAAACGGAGGCCCGAATCAGCGCGGCGGAGGATGTCCTAATTCCTATGCAAGAAGCCACAGAGGACATGCAGCAGCAGATACGGCAGCTCCATGCCCACCAGGACGAAATGGAGAACAGACTCCGCCGCTGTAACTTGAGGTTTATAGGCATTCCTGAGAGGGCAGAGGGCAGGGAACCGGCAGAATTCCTGGAGAACCTCCTCATTGACGAATATGGGAGAGATGCATTCTCAGTGATGTTTGCGGTGGAAAGGGCGCACCGAATACCAGCGAAACCCCCACCTGAAGGAGCACCCCCCCGTACGTTTATTGCCAAGTTCCTGAACTTCAGGGATAGGGACAAAATTATGAGACTGTCGAGAGAAAAGGGGAACATGAAGATGGGCAATGGCCACGTGGCGGTGTTCCCGGACTTCTCCAACGAGGTGCAAAAGAAAAGGGCGCAATACCAGGATGTGAAGCGCCGCCTGAGAGTGCTTCATCTCAAGTACGCCATGCTGTTCCCTGCAAGGCTCAGAGTGGAGGAAGATGGAAGGGCGCAGTTCTTCGATACACCTGCCGCAGCCGCGGCGTGGCTGGACCGCAAGGGAAGGCAAGATTAAAGCTCGCTATGGTGAACCGTGAGTACTATCCTTTGGAGGCCGCTGAGGCTATTTGTTCCCATGTCAGGGGCCCGAGCGTTTAGGGCCTAGACGAAGAGAAGCGCAAGTTGGATGAGACCCCAGGTTTATCGTTTTTTTTTTTCTTTTTGTAAAACTTATTTTCTTCCCTTTTTTGCTTCAGATTTGACTGACTCAGACTCTTCGGGTTCCTTCAGGAGTCCCCCCCTCCTTATCCTTCATCTACCTCATACTTGTTTCAGCCCAGGACTCGTGGCCTTGGGCCCTTCCCCCCCCCCCTTTTTTTCCCCCTTTTTTTTATGCTTCTGCCGGCACATGCTGCGGACGATGTGACAGGGATGGGGAGGACTCAGCTGCATGTAGAACTAGGGGGGGGACAGAAGAAGAAGTGAAAGACCTTGTTTACACATGCCAATTCTTTCCCAGTTGGGGGGTCTGCCCCTTTTATTTTATTTTTTATATACCACCGTGTCCTTATATGTATTTTTCTACACAACGCATGCGGACGAACAATGGATCCGGTGAGGTCATGCTGGAAATGGTGGGGAGGGTACACAGTGTAACATACTGTCGGGCGGGAGGAGCAAGGCCCTAAATTTGGGTTTTCCCCCTTTTTTTTGGATTTTTGTTTCTCATATCGGAGAGTATGGGCCCCATCACCCTCTTTTTTACCATCATGGGGATGTTAAATTTTTCCAGCTCCGAACCCATATGTTGCTCAGTGAACAACCGCCCCCACGTAACGAACTGGTTCTGTGATGTAAAGTCTATCATAGATTTCAAGATATGTGCCTCCAGTCAGGGTTCTCTGCTGGAAGATAGGATTAAAAGTTATTTTGTGTTGGATACTCGGTTAAGGGATCAAATGCTCACACCAGGTTGGGGAGGTGATGGGCTGGGAGGGGGGAGGGGGGAGGGGAGTTGGCAGGGCCACCGTTGTGACCCTTATAGGTTTCTGAGATATGTAGAATGGTGTGGAGATGTAAGGGGACATATACATGCTGCGGTAATGAAAAGGGGAAAACCATATGTTGCAGAACTAATGTACTTGTTGTATTCCTATGCTACCCTGCTGATCCGATGGTACAATATACACCTGGTAACACCATGACATCACTTAAATTTCTAACGTGGAATGTCAGGGGGATGAGAAATAAGATTAAGCGGACTGCAGCCTTGGCCTATCTGAAAGCACAAAAAGCTAACATAATGGCGTTGACCGAGACACATGTCACGGGCTACCTGCAGGCAGCACTGAAGCGCCCCTGGATCGGCTGGGCGTATCACAGCACGCATACCAGCTTTTCTAGGGGGGTTTCGTTATTAGTGACAAAGGCCACCCCATTTGAGCTACTTTCCATGGAGTTGGATCAGCAGGGGAAGTATGTATTTGTACATGCCCGTGTGGGAGGAATTCCTATGTTGCTAATAGCGTGCTATATCCCCCCCCCGTACAGCTCGGAGGTCGTCACGATGGGCTTGGCATTTATGGCCAAGTTCCAAACGGTTCCGGCTGTGTGGATGGGGGATTTTAACATGACCATGGATCCATTTCTGGACAGACCGACACAGGCGGGAGGGGATCCGGGGGGGCCCAGACTGACCAGGCTGGGCCGCCTAGTGAAGGAATTCGCCCTGGCAGACGTATGGAGACTAAGAAACCCAGAGACTAGGGCATACACATGTCATTCTACCAGCCACGCCACAATGTCCCGTATTGATTATATCCTGGTATCAACGCCCCTGGTGCCCAGGGTGGGGGAGGTTGGGTTTGCTCCCAGAGCATTGTCAGACCATTCGCCATGCTGGATGCAGCTGTCTCTGCTGGGGGAGGCCCCTAGGAGGGTGTGGAGACTGAACCCGTTTTGGTTGAAAGCCCTACAAGATCATGACAGTATTGAGCGGGAGTTAAAGTTCTTTTTCCCAGACGACCAGGACCCCTCAACGCTTAATCCCCAATGGGATGCATTTAAACTACACGCGAGCAGGGTGCTAGACACTAGAATTAAAAGACTGAAGCTTTCCTCCCAGGTAATAGTGTGCGAATCGGAAGAAGCGTTGCGCAAGCTAGAGGAAACCTTTAATACACAGCCTACCCCGGAGAATCTAAATAAGGTAAAGGTGCAGGCCAGAGTAGTGACACAGCTACATATGGAAAAAGCCAAACAGCGCATCTTCTTTTGTAAGACACGGGTCTACGAGCACGGGGAAAAGGCAGGGAAGATGCTGGCATATCTGGCACATTTGGAGGACAGACCACCCGTGGTGGTGTCCCTGGCTGAGCCGGACGGCTCGTTGGTCACAGACCCCCCGCAGGTGGCGGAAAGATTCATGAGATTTTATAGAGACTTATATAGCTCCCAAAGTCAACACACACCGAGGGAAATACAGGAGTACCTACATGCGTTACAGTTCCCACAGTTGAAGGCAGAGCAGGTACAGCAGCTTGAAGCCCCTATTACCGCCCAGGATGTCACTAATGCAATATCACAACTAGCCAAGTCTAAGGCCCCAGGATTGGATGGCCTACCACTGGAGTTCTATGCCACTTACTCCGAAATACTGGTGCCCAAGTTGAGGGATGTTTTCCACTCTATCTTTGACTCGGGTATCCTCCCCTTGTCTATGCAGGAGGCTCAGATCGTAGTCCTCCCCAAACCAGGTAAGGATCACAGATTTCCCGAATCATATAGACCCATATCTCTGCTGCCAGTCGACATCAAGATATTGGCTAAGATTTTGGCCTCCAGGTTAAACGTGGTGATTCTTTCCCTGATACACCCGGATCAGACCGGGTTTATGCCGGGTAAGAACACGGCCATGAATATCAGGCGACTGTTTATGAACGTACAGGCACAACATGACAACGTGGGGACCAGAGTGGTGGTGTCCTTGGATACGGCCAAGGCCTTCGACTCAGTCGAGTGGCTGTATCTGTGGGAGTGCCTACAGTGCTACGGGTTTGGCCCAAATTTCATTAAATGGGTCCAGCTTTTGTACCAGACACCCAAGGCCAGAATCTTTGTAAATGGGTGGCTATCGGAACAGATTGCATTGGAGCGGGGCACGAGACAGGGATGCCCCCTGTCGCCGCTATTGTATGCTCTGGCGGCGGAGCCGCTGGCCATGGCAATTAGGGCAAGCCCAGACGTGATAGGCCTCAGAAAAGGGGATACATGGGAAAAGATAGGATTATACGCAGACGACACTGTCCTCTATTTGGCAGATCAGGGACCGTCGCTAAGGGCAGCCCTGCTTATAATAGAAGAGGCGGGTAAATATTCGGGGCTAAAGATTAACTGGGACAAGTCCCGTATCCTCCCACTGGATCAGTTCCCCCCACCGGTATCGTCCCCGGAGTTGCCTTTACAGAGGGTAGCGGAGATTAAATACCTAGGGGTCAGTGTGACCAGGAATCTAAGGGATTATGTCCCCTTGAATGTAGAACCCCTATTTGCCGTCATTAAGGCTCGAACACAAGCATGGGCCAGACTACCCCTGGGAGTAATGGGTAGAATAAATTTGGTAAAAATGATTTTGCTGCCCAAAATACTATACATGGTTTGGCACGCTCCATTGTACATACCCTTAAAAGTGTTTAAACAGATGGAAGCAATCCTAAATTCATTTGTCTGGGGTTCAAGTCGACATAAATTGGCGTGGCACATACTTAAAAATCCTGCATTGGAGGGAGGTTGCTCCCTTCCGGATCTGCAAGATTACTATATTGCGTCGCAACTGTCCCATGTATATCATTTTAACACGTCGGAAGCGCAGAGACATAGGTCATTAGTGTGTAACAGGCCAGGTAGCCCTCTCCATACCCCGGTGCAGGCAATATTTAGGACGGGACATGAGGGAAGCAGGAAAACGCACTTTGGGGCAGATATGCTGATGCACCAACAAAAAATCTGGGATGTAGCCCTTAAGAAACTGGACAGGATGCATGTACACTCTCACACACCACTGTGGAGAAACGGAAGTCTACCCGAATTAGGAACAGTACCGAACCCGGGGATATGGGCGGCATATGGAATACTCTTTCTGTCACAGGTCCTGACTGACTCAGGACCTAAATCCTTTACAAGCCTTAGGGAAGAATTTTCCCTTCCGCCTCAATTTATTTTCCGGTATTTGCAGCTTCGGCATGCACTTAGAACACAAATGCAACAGGTCGTTGTGGATATGAGTAGGCCGCAGGTGCTGGATATCATTTTCGGGGCTGATCCAACAAAACTCACATCCAATTTATATTATACTATTCGACTGAAAAAGGTGGGCAGGGTGTCACAGGCGGCAAAGGCAAAATGGGAAGAGGACTTGGGACAGATAGATGACACTGACTGGGGAGAGATCTTAGAGGGAGTAAAGACGTCATCCCCCAAACTATCGGATAGACTGACGCAGCTGTATATAATTCACCGTGCATATCTGACGCCCATGAGACTTGCAAAATTTCAACCCACACGGAGCACTGCCTGCCCCATGTGTGCCGCTGCTGCGGCCTCGTTCTACCACTTGTTGTGGCACTGCCCTGACGTGCAGGCCTACTGGCTGCGAGTAACTCAGTTCCTCCATGACACTATGGGAACACCGGTGGGTATGGACCCGAAGTTATGTCTCTTAGGACTGGTACCAGATGTGGACGTAGACAAATACCAGAATATTTTTATTTGTGAATCGCTCTTTATGGCTAGAAAGGTGGTGGCTAAGGCATGGATGAGGGAAAGGGCCCCAACGCTGGAGGACTGGAAAAGGGAGGTGAACACCACTCTTCCCTATAGGAAGATGATCTACATACACAGGGGGCGCCCACAAAAGTACTCCAGTGTATGGGACAGGTGGTTAGAAGATGGGGAAACATGCACGGAATGAGTTCCGGGCAGGTGAAGAGCGTCTGTGGTGGGAGGGTGGCGTGGTCGATTTGTTGCAAGTATTGGGGTTTCTGGAATGTGCAGGGTTTCTTTTTATACGCATGACAATGTTAAACATATGTGCACAGGTCCTGGTGTGAAGCGGTCTGCGAACCCAAACTGTAAAATATATATCTGTAAAAAACGTACTGATTATTGATCAATGTTGATCAAATGCCTACCATGTATGTACCTCTTATTTTTTCTACACCTCAATAAACTTGGTTCTGAAGTTAAAAAAAAAAGCTGACAAAACTAGATCCAATCTTTCGAGCCCAGGGGCGACCTAACTGGTGGACTTATACATGTCACCCCTTGTATAACGACCCGGGTCAAGAGTGTGACACAAGCGACCTTTGAAAATATTGACAAGGCCGAGATCGGATCCTTGATGGAACTTAAGGCTAGCTCCACGTCCTTTCCAATGTAGAAAGGCAAGAATTTTACCTATGACATACTACCAAGGATGCCACACCAGGAACATGGGCCTTCCATATCCTAGGATATCTGGTCCTGGATGCCAGCTGTCCTGTATGAATCGAGGTAACTGCCGCTGATTCTGAAGCCCCGATCCTCAAGAATGCGGGCTAACAGCCAGACCATTAATACCCATATGCAAGACAGGATGTAACCCTGCAAAGAAGGCCTGGACACACTGTAAGGGACCCTGGGTCCTCTACTATCAGCTCTGCTGTCCCTGTACAGTAAGGTCGTATGGGCTATGCCGGAGCAGTTAGGCCAGCTTCCGTTCTCCTCTGATGTAGCATGGAATTCACAAAAGTTTCGGCACTGGGGGGAGACACAAACCAGTGACAACTGGTCCCCCAGGATCACTTAACACATCTGTCCCATATGCGGGTGGATCCTTTGTCCTTAACACAAAGTTGTTCAATCTCTTGTTGAACCTGGACGTCAATACCCTTTTTATATACAGGGTACCGTTTCTGTGACATTTGGTCAGCAAAAAAGTCGGGGTGTAGAGGTCAATCTCCCGACCACAGTTGTTGATGGTTTCAGCGAATCGTCTGTCAATCTTTCATTCATGAAATGACAATTGTCAAATAGGCAAGGGCCAAGCTCCTCCCTGGTAAACCAAGTAAACCACTAGAGAGGCATTGTCAGATTGTATTCTGACAGAACAAACCTGCAACCTAAAGTTTCAGGACCTTAAGTAAAATGCTCCATCAGTAGCTCTAGAAAGCCGACGGATAAGGCTCACTTGGAGCTTGACCACCTCCCCTGGGCCGTGGTCTCTTCCAGGTAACGGGTATGAAGGATCTTCCCTTCTGCCAAACATTTAGTTAAGAACCATCAACTGAAAATTCCAGTATATCCCTGAGACCAGACTCCTTGGATAATGCTAGGCTAGGATCCACTTGTTCCAGGCCGACAGAATAATGTTTATATCAGCCTTGAATAAAACTGAGCATATGGAACTGTCTTGAATGAAGCCAGCATATTCCCTAGCACCTTGAGCAAAAGGTAAAACGTAAGGAACTGTTCCTTGCCGTGAACACATAGACCAGCTTTTTCATAGCGATCATCCTGTCTGAGGCCAAAAACTCTCCCCTTTTTTGGGCTATTCTTGTCAATGAAAGAATGTCCTTCTAGACTGGGATCCTAACCCAGGAGTTCCAGATACTTAACCATGCTGGACTCCCCTAGGCCCAGCCATGCTACTCTGATCCGTCAGCAGGAGTTTGCCTTGGTATGCCATTACTGCTATACCCTGGGTCTTTAGACCTGCTAGAGGCAGGCCCTAGTACCCTATTAACCCAGGCACGGAGGTTAACCCAAGGGGTAAGCCACTAACTAGAGACAGTGCTGATCCCCTGCGAAATGCAGACAACCTCTGCAGTCCCATGTAAATAAACACATATGTAAATGGCTCCCCATATGTGCATGTGGCAAGCTTTAAAGACACATGCCTCTATGGAAGCGTGTGATCATGGAAGCATGAATTCATACAAATATGTTTTAGGCAAAACACATAAAAAAGGGGTGTGCTGTATACACGCATACATATAGCATGTGAGCTATAAACAAGTCTCTTGCAAGCAAGTATGCGCTCTGAACGTGTTATGCAGCATTGTGCAACATGTACCCCTGCAGACACGTGTTCCTATGTAAGCCCAAGGAATCCTGTATAATTAAGGAAACCTAATTATCATGCCTCATTAAGCAACCACGCAAAATCTAGGCAATCATGCCTCCTTATTCGATTCAGCATTTTTCATGCGATCAAACATCTTATGCATTTTTAGCACCCCTGTGCGGACAAGTACCCTTGTGTGATCAAGGACTCTTGTATGACCGAGCACCCCTGTGCAATCCAGCATTTTAATGCAATCAAGCATTTTATGCGATTTTGGGCATTTCTGCGCACACAACCTCTCTGTGTGACCAACTATGCCTGGGTAATCCAGGACTCGGACGATCAGGTAACCATGTGTGATCCCGCAACTTTATGCACTCCAGCATCTTTATGCGACCTTAGGCATTCCTGTGGAAACAAGCCTCTTTGTGTGACCAAATATCATTGGGTAATCAAGGACTCGGGTTACCATGTGTGATCCCGCATCTTTAAGCACTTAAGCGTTTTATGCGATTTTAGACATTCCTGTGGAAACAAGCCTCACTGTGTGACCAAATATCCTTGGGTAATCAAGGACTCAGGCTATCAGGTAACCATGTGTGATCCCGCATCTTTATGCACTTAAGCATCTTTATGCGATTTTAGGCATTCCTGTGGAAACAAGCCTCTCTGTGTGACCCAATATCCTTGGGTAAGCAAGGATTCGAGTTATCAGGCAACCATGTGCGATTCTGCATCTTTATGCACTTAAGCATATTTTATGCGATTTTAGGCATTCCTGTGGAAACAAGCCTCTCTATGTGACCAAATATCCTTGGGTAATCAAGGCTTCGGGTTATCAGTTAACCGTGTATGATCCAGCCTCCTTAAGCATTTAAACATGCAGCAGCGGAAAGAGAGAGTTGTCCTAAAGACCAGTGGGCTGGACTAGTGGCCCCCCTATTATCTGGAGAAGCCCAAAAGGCATATTTTGATTTGGAGCTTGCAGATGCAAAAAACTATGATCGATTAAAAGAGGAAATATTGGCACGTTTCGATGTAACCCTGGATGTCCATGCTCAGCGGGTCCACAATTGGAGTTATCAGCAGAGGAAGCCACCTTGGTCGCAGATGTATGACCTCATCCATTTGGCTAGGAAATTGCTGCAGCCAGAAACTCTGTCTGGACCAAAAATTTTGGAGCGAGTAGTCATGGACAAATTTCTTAGGTCTCTTCCTAACACCCTGCAGAAATGGGTGAACCATGGTGGTCCGGAAACCGCAGACAAACTTGTAGACCTGGTCGAAAGGTACCTAACAACAGAGAATTTGTCCTCTTCCACCAGAGACACACAGACTTTTCACCCCAAGACCAGACCCTCCCCACCTATAGGTAAGACTGCATCAAGGGATGGGGGTGGAGAGAGGTACCAAGGAGCAACTAGAGGAATTATCGGGACTACTGCTGATGTTTGGCGAGAGCGGCCTGGAAGACCCATCCCACAGGAGAGGACCAGAAGGTTGATTTGTTACCGTTACCGGGAAGAGGGACATGTAGCAGCGGTTTGCCCAGCGGGTGATGAACCCATGCAGTGTTACTTTCTGACAAAGAGACGACAGTCCCTTTTTGCAACCACATGCACTGCAACACTGCACTGCACAGCAACCTTTATATAGAATGAGCCTAGATAGTAAAAATTTTGTGGTATTGTTGGATTCAGGTAGCCTGGTCACCTTAGTGAAAAGTGATCTAGTGGTGGGAAAAACCTTACATCCTAGGAAAATGGCTGTAGTTTGTGTACATGGGGACACTCGAGAATATCCGATGACTATGGTTTCCTTTGAAACCTCCCTCGGTAACTTGTGTCACCAGGTGGGTTTAGTTCCCAAACTGCCACATGACGCCATTGTGGGAAGGGATTTCCCAAAATTCTGGGAACTATGGGACTGCCCAGACTCCCCAGTAGGTGGTTCTTCTGAGTCTGAACCATCTACTCTAGAAGCCTACAGTTTACGTTTAGAACAGAAGATAGATGATAAAGAGCAGGCATTATATTATGCCCGTTTAGAAGGCAGAAACTGAGCCAAGCACCTTTGCCACACGATTCAGGCACTGAGGAGGCAGTCCAGCGGTGCACTTCCATTAGCCCAACAGGAGAAATTCTCCAAGACAATGATGGAGCTGCAGAGTGACAAGATGAAGACTGTTAATGAAATGCAGCTTGTGCAACAAGAACGGAGGGATATTGAGACCCGTGCCTTAGAGCTAAAGCTGAAAGGCTTGGAAGAGCTTATTGCCACCCTTAAAGATGCTAGAGGAGCTCAGAAGGTCACAGAATGGCACAAGAAAATGGAGGAAGTGCGTCTGCAGGACCTGAAACGAACTTGTGAGTTAAATCAGAAGAAAGAAGAAATGACATTTTTGAATACTGTCATGTCTGAACAGAAGTGAACAATTACTAATCTGGAGGAAGAGCTTGTTCAACAAGGCAAGTTTCATGAGGAACGTCAAATGGCCTGGGATCAAAGAGAGGTGGAACTTGAGCGTCAGCTAGATATGTATGAGCAGCAACAACATGAAGTGCTTATCACTGCACTGAAGTTTGAAGAAGCTACTAGAGAAATGCCCGATTCTAGTCTACCACAACAACTTGACCTAGCGCTGCACAAAATAAAAGAGCATGTGCACACCATCCTGGAAACCAAAACCAAATGCCAAACGTTACAAGAGAAACTTAAAGAAAAAGGAGCTCTCCTCTGGACAGCTGAGCAAAATGTTTTGAGTCGTGACAAAGTGATAAATGAACTGAGATTGCAAATACCTGCAGTCATAGTCAGAGAGAAGCTGCTATCCGAGTTTAACCAAAAAGAAGAGGATTCAGAAATGCGCCAGGCCTTTAAAGTTGCTCAAACAATTGAGAATATGCAAGCTTGACTTAATCAAAAAGAAGAAGTTGTTAAGAAATATCAACATCTTCTAGCAAAAGCGCTAGAGGAACAGCAAGAGAGTGCAAAAAAGCATGCAGAGGATCTTAAAGCGCTACATCTGAAGCTGGATGTACATTCAGATGCCTCACTTAGCAAATTTAAGGAGGCTGCTCTGGAGCTTGTGAAGAGACCTACTCTGGAAGTGCCATCCACAGCTTACTTACTTCGCTTAGCAGACATGGAGCAGACAGTGGCTGAACAAGACAACTCCCTGTCTGCCCTCTCCAGCAAACTGAAGAATTCCACCGCAGAACTGGAGTACCAGAAGCAGATACATCTGGCTAAAATGAGTGAACTGGAAAACCAAAAAGCCAGGCTTTAAGAGAATTACATTATGGAGATCAAAAAACTTAAGAGTGAAGCTGAGACACTTAGGCCCCGTACACACCATAGAATCCATCCGCTGAAAAATCCCAGCAGATGGGTTTCAGCGGATAGATCCTATGGTGTGTTCACGCCAGCGGATCTGCTTCCGCGAATATTTCTCCCCTGGGATGGATTCCAGCAGATCGAATATTTGCTGACATGCCAAGCAAATCCATCTGCTGGAATCCATCCCAACGGATGGATCCGCTGGTCTGTATAGACTCACCGGATCCATCCGTCCGAAGGGATCCCCCGCATGCGTCGTAATGATTCGACGCATGCGTGGAATTCCTTATATGACAGCGTCGCCGCGTCATAATCACGGCGACAGCGCGACACGTCATCGCCAGAGGATTTCGGCGCGTATTTCAATGCGATGGTGTGTACACTCCATCGCATGAAAATCCGCCGAAATCCTCGAGAGGATTTATCCTCTATCCTCTGAACTTTGCGACCTTTTGCCACATTTCAGGCTTCAAACATAAAGATATAAAACTGTAATTTTTTTTGAAGAATCAACAACAAGTGGGACACAATCATGAAGTGGAACGAAATTTATTGGATATTTCAAACTTTTTTTAACAAATAAAAAACTGAAAAATTGGGCGTGCAAAATTATTCAGCCCCCTTAAGTTAATACTTTGTAGCGCCACCTTTTGCTGCGATTACAGCTGTAAGTCGCTTGGGGTATGTCTATCAGTTTTGCACATCGAGAGACTGACATTTTTGCCCATTCCTCCTTGCAAAACAGCTCAAGCTCAGTGAGGTTGGATGGAGAGCGTTCGTGAACAACAGTTTTCAGTTCTTTCCACAGATTCTCGATTGGATTCAGGTCTGGACTTTGACTTGGCCATTCTAACACCTGGATATGTTTATTTGTGAACCATTCCATTGTAAATTTTGCTTTATGTTTTGGATTATTGTCTTGTTGGACGACAAATCTCCGTCCCAGTCTCAGGTCTTTTGCAGACTCCATCAGGTTTTCCTCCAGAATGGTCCTGTATTTGGCTCCATCCATCTTCCCATCAATTTTAACCATCTTCCTTGTCCCTGCTGAAGAAAAGCAGGCCCAAACCATGATGCTGCCACCACCATGTTTGACAGTGGGGATGGTGTGTTCAGGGTGATGAGCTGTGTTGCTTTTTACGCCAAACATAACGTTTTGCATTGTTGCCAAAAAGTTCGATTTTGGTTTCATCTGACCAGAGCACCTTCTTCCACATGTTTGGTGTGTCTCCCAGGTGGCTTGTGGCAAACTTTAAACAACACTTTTTATGGATATCTTTAAGAAATGGCTTTCTTCTTGCCACTCTTCCATAAAGGCCAGATTTGTGCAGCATACGACTGATTGTTGTCCTATGGACAGAGTCTCCCACCTCAGCTGTAGATCTCTGCAGTTCATCCAGAGTGATCATGGGCCTCTTGGCTGCATCTCTGATCAGTCTTCTCCTTGTATGAGCTGAAAGTTTAGAGGGACAGCCAGGTCTTCGTAGATTTGCAGTGGTCTGATACTCCTTCCATTTCAGTGCTCCTTGGGATGTTTAAAGCTTGGGAAATCTTTTTGTATCCAAATCAGGCTTTAAACTTCTTCACAACAGTATCTCGGACCTGCCTGGTGTGTTCCTTGTTCTTCATGATGCTCTCTGCGCTTTAAACTGACCTCTGAGACTATCACAGTGCAGGTGCATTTATACAGAGACTTGATTATACACAGGTGGATTCTATTTATCATCATTAGTCATTTAGGTCAACATTGGATCATTCAGAGATCCTCACTGAACTTCTGGAGAGAGTTTGCTGCACTCAAAGTAAAGGGGCTGAATAATTTTGCTCGCCCAATTTTTCAGTTTTTTTTTGTAAAAGTTTGAAATTTCCAATAAATTTCGTTCCACTTCATGATTGTGTCCCACTTGTTGTTGATTCTTCAAAAACAATTACAGTTTTATATCTTTATGTTTGAAGCCTGAAATGTGGCAAAAGGTTGCAAAGTTCAAGGGGGCCGAATACTTTTGCAAGGCACTGTAAGAGCTCCCCTCCAGTGGTAGAGAGAGGGGTGAAGCGCTGCTGAGAGCCGCTTTCTGTCGCTCTGTGTCCCAAGGATGAGTGAAGCTGGGGAATTATGCTGCTATCTTGCTCCACTGCCAGACAGACATGTTCCCTATTCTCCAATTCATATCTACAACTATTGGATTTCCTAAATAATGCACGGCTTTTGGTGAATGCATTGTATCACCTTAGAAGTAGCATTACTTTTTATTTTGCAAATTTGCTTTGTCCACATGTTACCACAACTAGGGATGAGCCGAACATACCCGGGTTCGGTTCGCATCAGAACGTTCGAACAGACCGCGGGTTCGCGCGAACATTTAGAACCCCATTGAAGTCTATGGGACTCGAACGTTCGAATTCAAAAACGATCATTTTAAAGACCAATATTCAACTTAATGTTGGTAAACGTCTTTCAGAACCCGGGTCTTGCCCCAGGGAACATGTATCAATCGAAAAAAATATTTTAAAAACAGACGTTTTTGCGGAGCAGCGATTTTAATGATGTTTAAAGTGAAAAAAAAAAAATGAAAAATTCCTTCAAATATCACACCTGCTGTGTGTCTCTAGTAGTGGCACATGTTTAGAAATGTCCCTGCACAACATTAAATTATATTAAGAACAAAGTAATTTAATACTGGTTGCGCACGTGCTGTGTGGGAACAATATCTCGATTATTTTAGGGGTGGTGGGGGGGTGGCATTATCTTTTTGGGAAAGCAAAATTGTAGAAAAAAGGGCACCCCTCAAACATACTGTAATTGTAGCGCAACAAAGAGCCACGTGCAAAGTATTGCATCAAAAATTGTTATTAGGCGCCCCTGTTACACAGGGGCATAAAAATGTGTCCGTAGGCGCAACATAACACTGCAACCCCTCCCAATATCTGTAATTGTAGCGCAACAAAGAGCCACGTGCAAAGTATTGCATCAAAAATTGTTATTAGGCGCCCTTGTTACACAGGGGCATAAAAATGTGTCCGTAGGCGCAACATAACACTGCAACCCCTCCCAATATCTGTAATTGGAGCGCAACAAGGAGCCACGTGCAAAGTATTGCATCAAAAATTGTTATTAGGTGCCCCTGTTACACAGGGGCATAAAAATGTGTCCATAGGCGCAACATAACACTGCAACCCCTCCCAATATCTGTAATTGGAGCGCAACAAGGAGCCACGTGCAAAGTATTGCATCAAAAATTGTTATTAGGCGCCCTTGTTACACAGGGGCATAAAAATGTGTCCGTAGGCGCAACATAACACTGCAACCCCTCCCAATATCTGTAATTGGAGTGCAACAAGGAGCCACGTGCAAAGTATTGCATCAAAAATTGTTATTAGGCGCCCTTGTTACACAGGGGCATAAAAATGTGTCCGTAGGCGCAACATAACACTGCAACCCCTCCCAATATCTGTAATTGGAGCGCAACAAGGAGCCACGTGCAAAGTATTGCATCAAAAATTGTTATTAGGTGCCCCTGTTACACAGGGGCATAAAAATGTGTCCATAGGCGCAACATAACACTGCAACCCCTCCCAATATCTGTAATTGGAGCGCAACAAGGAGCCACGTGCAAAGTATTGCATCAAAAATTGTTATTAGGTGCCCCTGTTACACAGGGGCATAAAAATGTGTCCGTAGGCGCAACATAACACTGCAACCCCTCCCAATATCTGTAATTGGAGCGCAACAAGGAGCCACGTGCAAAGTATTGCATCAAAAATTGTTATTAGACGCCCCTGTTACACAGGGGCACAAAAATTGTGCCCTAGGCCTTAGGCCACATGCAAAGTATTGCATCAAAAATTGTTATTAGACACCCCTGTTACACAGGGGCAGAAAAATTAGGCCTTAGGCCACGTGCAAAGTATTGCATCCAAAATTGTTATTAGGCGCAACATAACACTGCAACCCCTCCCAATATCTGTAATTGGAGCGCAACAAGGAGCCACGTGCAAAGTATTGCATCAAAAATTGTTATTAGACGCCCCTGTTACACAGGGGCACAAAAATTAGGCCTTAGGCCACGTGCAAAGTATTGCATCAAAAATTGTTATTAGGCGCCCCTGTTAAACAGGGGCAGAAAAATTAGGCCTTAGGCACTGGTGGCGGAGCACAGAAAAACAAAATTTCTTACTAGCTAACAGCATGAAAAGTGAGGAGGAGAAGGATATTCCATCATCAGCACAACAGGACAGTCACTCAGCATCAGCAGTCTCAAAGGGATCTGATATTTCAACACAAAATTCTTATTCAGTAACATCAGCATCAGGTGCTTGGTAGCCGGTGTTGATCCAAGCCTGATTCATTTTGATGAAGGTCAGTCGATCAACAGAGTCGGTGGAGAGGCGTACCCTGTGATCGGTCACAAAGCCTCCAGCAGCACTGAATGTACGTTCTGAAAGAACACTGGATGCAGGGCAAGCCAGTAGCTCAATTGCGTACTGTGCAAGCTCTGGCCAGTGATCCATCCTCAAGACCCAGTAAGCCAGAGGATTTTCCGTGGGGAAGGTGTCCAAGTCGGATCTTGCCGCTAGGTATTCCCGGACCATGTAAACCAGACGCTGGCGATGGTTGCTGGAACCGGTCAGACCTTGGGGCTGCGGACTAAAAAATTGTCTGAACGCATCGGTCAGACGGCCACCTTCTCCACCGCTCCTTCTCTGACTCACCGAAGCCTCAGCAAGACGTTGTCCAGGGCCAGGTTTTGGTAATCCCCCCGGTTCTGAGAACGCATTGCACAGACCCTTCTGCAAGGCCTCCCGCAGTAGTTTCATCTTCTGCTCCCTCTGCGATGGCAACATAAGATCCGTTACCTTACTCTTGTAACGTGGATCAAGGAGAGTTGCCAGCCAGTAATGATCCCTCTCCTTGATAGCACGTACACGAGGATCCTTACGCAGGCTTTGCAGAATCAGGGAGGCCATGCAGCGTAGGTTTGCAGAGGCATTCGGGGCACAGTCCTCTGGGTCACTGAGGACGACAGGATCCTCAGCCACCTCATCCCAGCCACGTAAAAGTCCACGTGTTCCTTGGGACTGTAAATGATCCCTTGAAGACTGCTGCTGTTGATGCTGAGTGCTAGGCTCCACCTCCATGCTGCTGATACAATCCTCCTCCTCCTCCTCTTCCTCATCCTCCTCCTCCTCCTCTTCCTCATCCTCCTCCTCCTCTTCCTGTGTTCCAGGTGGGCAAGCAGGAACAGTGTCTGGATAAAGGGGGCCTTGAGAGGTAAGGAAGTCCTCCTCTTCCTCCCTCTGTTCTGCCTCAAGGGCCCTGTCCATTATTCCACGTAGGGTGTGCTCCAACATGTGAATAAGCGGGACAGTCTCACTGATGCATGCACTGTCACTGCTCACCATCCTTGTGGCCTCCTCAAATGGTGACAGGACAGTGCATGCATCCCTGATCAAGGCCCACTGGCGTGGTGAAAAAAACCCAAGCTCCCCTGAGCCAGTTCTGCTGCCATATTGGCACAGGTACTCATTGATGGCCCTCTGCTGCGTGTGCAGCCGCTGCAGCATGGCCAACGTAGAGTTCCATCTGGTGGGCATGTCACAGATTAGGCGGTTCTTGGGCAGGTTGTATTCCCTCTGGAGGTCTGTCAGCCGAGCAGTGGCATTATATGACCTCCGGAAATGCACACAGACTTTCCTGGCCTGCCTCAGGACATCCTGTAAGCCAGGGTACCTGCCCAAGAACCGCTGCACCACCAAATTGAGAACATGCGCAAAACAGGGCACATGGGTGAGTTTTCCACGTCGCAGGGCAGAGAGGAGGTTGGTGCCATTATCGCTGACCACCATTCCAGGCTTCAGCTGGCGTGGCGTCAACCACCTCTGAGCCTGCCCCTGCAGAGCTGAAAGAACCTCTTCCCCAGTGAGGCTCCTGTCTCCCAAGCACACCAGCTCTAGGACTGCATGGCATCTCTTGGCCTGCATTCCTGCGTAGCCCGTCGTACGCCTACGGAGCACGGCTGGTTCTGAGCCAACATCACCACATGAAGAGGCCACAGAGGAAGAAGAAGAGGAGGGGGTGGAGGAGAGAGGTGTGTCACAAGCAGTTGTAGTGTTTTGGAGGCGTGGTGGTGGAACAACCTCCAAAACTACTGTGCCTTGACCTGCGTCCTTCCCAGCTGCCAGCAGAGTCACCCAATGGGCCGTAAAAGACAGGTAACGTCCCTGTCCATGCCTGCTGGACCATGAGTCAGCGGTAAGATGCACCTTACCACTGACCGCCCTGTCCAGCGAGGTATGGACATTGCCTTCCACATCCCGGTAGAGAGCCGGAATCGCCTTCCGTGAAAAAAAGTGGCGTTTGGGTACTTGCCACTGAGGTACTGCACATTCCACAAACTCACGGAAGGGGGCAGAATCTACCAACTGAAAAGGTAGCAGTTGAAGTGCTAGCAATTTTGCTAAGCTAGCATTCAACCGCTGGGCATGTGGATGGCTGGGAGCGTACTTCTTTCGGCGCTGCAGCAGCTGGGGCAGGGAAATTTGTCTGGTAATATCAGTAGATTGGCCGGATGTACTACCACTACTACGTTGTGACACACCTATTTCTACACCTTCGGTGCAGGCTGCAGAGAGGACTAGGGGTCTAGTGGGGTTTGAGGTCACAGAAGGGCAAGGGGAGGACCGCTTTGGTCTTTGGTGTGGGTCTTTCTGGTATGCCTGCCAACGAGCTGCATGGCAGGTCGACATATGTCTGGACAAGCATGTGGTGCCCAAGCGGGTGATGTTTTGGCCACGCGAGATACGCTTGAGACATATGTTGCAAACAGCAAAGGTAGCATCTGATGGACAGGTTTCAAAAAAGGCCCACACCAAAGAACTTTTGCTGTACCGTTGAGACACAGCAGCGCCACGTAATGCAGTTGGTGTACTGCCCTTAAGCTGACCCCTGGAGGGCTTCCTGCCTCTTTGAAGATGTGCCTGTGCCTCGTCCTCTTCCTCCTCCTCCTCTCTCCTACCAGGCACCCAGGTAGAGTCAATGACCTCATCATCCCCTCCCTCCTCATCATCACTGGCGACAACCTGGCAGTATGCTCCAGCTGGGGGAACATCACTCCCAGATTGTTGTCCCTCTCGGCCACCCCCTCTCCCTGGGCTCACATCAATGCCTTCCTCTATCAGTGTTCCGTCATCGGAGTCTTCAAAACGCTGTGCATCTTCAGCTAGCATGTACCCAACACTGTGTTGAAACAGTTCGGGGGACTCCTCAGGAGGACACGGTGGGACTAGGGAAGGATTGTGTGATCCCATTGTGCAGAGGGTAGAGGACGCCTTGGCAGCTGCTTTGCCAGACAAACTATAATCAGTCTGTGTGAGAGAGGATGAGGAGGATGAGGACGGCTTGGTCATCCACTCAACTAATTTCTCAGCATGTTGAGGCTCAACACGGCCAGCTCCCGAAAAGAAGGACGAGCGGCCACGGCCACGTGCTGAAGAGGATGCACCACATCCATCACCAGCGTTACCTCTAGATGCAGAGCCTGCTTGCCCTCGTGACTCTCTGCCTCTCTTTGTCCTTCCAGCCATAGTTATGCGTTCAGGTGTTATGTAACAAAATAGTCGCTGTCACACCAACTGCGTTCAGATGGTATTAAACAGCAACCACACAGTAAGAGCGACTTGGCTCAAGTGTAAAGTAACAAAATAGTCGCTGTCACACCGACTGCGTTCAGATGGTATTAAACAGCAATCACACAGTAAGAGCGACTTGGTTCAAGTGTAAAGTAACAAAATAGTCGCTGTCACACCAACTGCGTTCAGATGGTATTAAACAGCAACCACACAGTAAGAGCGACTTGGCTCAAGTGTAAAGTAACAAAATAGTCGCTGTCACACCGACTGCGTTCAGATGGTATTAAACAGCAATCACACAGTAAGAGTGACTTGGTTCAAGTGTAAAGTAACAAAATAGTCGCTGTCACACCAACTGCGTTCAGATGGTATTAAACAGCAACCACACAGTAAGAGCGACTTGGCTCAAGTGTAAAGTAACAAAATAGTCGCTGTCACACCGACTGCGTTCAGATGGTATTAAACAGCAATCACACAGTAAGAGCGACTTGGTTCAAGTGTAAAGTAACAAAATAGTCGCTGTCACACCAACTGCGTTCAGATGGTATTAAACAGCAACCACACAGTAAGAGCGACTTGGCTCAAGTGTAAAGTAACAAAATAGTCACTGTCACACCGACTGCGTTCAGATGGTATTAAACAGCAACCACACAGTAAGAGCGACTTGGCTCAAGTGTGAAGTAACAAAATAGTCGCTGTCACACCAACTGCGTTCAGATGGTATTAAACAGCAACCACACAGTAAGAGCGACTTGGCTCAAGTGTAAAGTAACAAAATAGTCGCTGTCACACCGACTGCGTTCAGATGGTATTAAACAGCAACCACACAGTAAGAGCGACTTGGCTCAAGTGTGAAGTAACAAAATAGTCGCTGTCACACCAACTGCGTTCAGATGGTATTAAACAGCAACCACACAGTAAGAGCGACTTGGCTCAAGTGTAAAGTAACAAAATAGTCGCTGTCACACCGACTGCGTTCAGATGGTATTAAACAGCAATCACACAGTAAGAGCGACTTGGTTCAAGTGTAAAGTAACAACATAGTCGCTGTCACACCAACTGCGTTCAGATGGTATTAAACAGCAACCACACAGTAAGAGCGACTTGGCTCAAGTGTAAAGTAACAAAATAGTCGCTGTCACACCGACTGCGTTCAGATGGTATTAAACAGCAATCACACAGTAAGAGCGACTTGGTTCAAGTGTAAAGTAACAAAATAGTCGCTGTCACACCGACTGCGTTCAGATGGTATTAAACAGCAACCACACAGTAAGAGCGACTTGGCTCAAGTGTAAAGTACCAAAATAGTCGCTGTCACACCGACTGCGTTCAGATGGTATTAAACAGCAATCACACAGTAAGAGCGACTTGGTTCAAGTGTAAAGTAACAAAATAGTCGCTGTCACACCAACTGCTTTCAGATGGTATTAAACAGCAACCACACAGTAAGAGCGACTTGGCTCAAGTGTAAAGTAACAAAATAGCCACAGTGACACCAACTGCCTTTAGTTGCTATTAAACAGCACGCACGCAGTAATAGCGACTGCGGTCAAATGCGATTTAACAGCACGCACGCAGTGACACCAACTGCCTTTAGTTGCTATTAAACAGCACGCACGCAGTAATAGCGACTGCGGTCAAATGCGATTTAACAGCACGCACGCAGTGACACCAACTGCCTTTAGTTGCTATTAAACAGCACGCACGCAGTAATAGCGACTGCGGTCAAATGCGATTTAACAGCACGCACGCAGTGACACCAACTGCCTTTAGTTGCTATTAAACAGCACGCACGCAGTAATAGCGACTGCGGTCAAATGCGATTTAACAGCACGCACGCAGTGACACCAACTGCCTTTAGTTGCTATTAAACAGCACGCACGCAGTAATAGCGACTGCGGTCAAATGCGATTTAACAGCACGCACGCAGTGACACCAACTGCCTTTAGTTGCTATTAAACAGCACGCACGCAGTAATAGCGACTGCGGTCAAATGCGATTTAACAGCACGCACGCAGTGACACCAACTGCCTTTAGTTGCTATTAAACACCACGCACGCAGTAATAGCGACTGCGTTTCTGTGCAATTCAATAGCCCAGTTGCATTAACAGCGACTGCGCTTCTGTGCAAATAAATTGCACACGTGCAGTAACAGGTAATGCGTCTGTGTGTGCAATTAACTAGCACACGTTAAATAACACAGAATAATTATATTTAAAGTAAATCCCTAATGCAGGCAATACAACACGTTAGAGCGCTGCATGTAGAACAATCTCCTGCCTGATAGATAAACTAGCTGAGCTGTACAGTTTATAAATATATTGACAACGCCTAAGGATGTGAATATATTCTCTACAAACTGTACTTTTAACTATACTGACTACACTTCCTACTCTATCTATCTTTCTATCTATCTATCTATCTAGTTAAGACACTGTGTCTCTATCTCTCTATCTCTCTCTGTCTGACTGACTGATCTTCTCTAGAACCGCCAACACACTACACTAGGCAGCCGTGCAGGCTGCCTTTTATAGTGGGGGGCGTGTACTAATCCCCCTGAGCCATAATTGGCCAAAGCCACCCTGGCTTTGGCCAATTATGGCTCTTCGTTTTTTGAGCGCTGTGATTGGGCAAGCATGGGGGACATACAGCATGCTTGGCCAATCATCAGCGCTCAACGCCCCAGTGAATTATGGGACGTTTAGTGTCATTCGAATTTGGCGCGAACGACCCGTTTTGTTCGATTTTCGACGAACGATCGAACGACCGATGTTCGATTCGAACATACGTTCGAATCGAACGCGGAGCTCATCCCTAACCACAACACATTCTAGTAACCAAATGAGCCAAACAACAATGACAGTGTGGTAAATTGACCACAGCCAGCTGCCAAATCCCCACGTGCCAATTACTTTTTGATTCATTTAGACTTAGACCAGTCAAGGCTTGGCACTTGTGCAGTAAAAAAGGTAGTGGGTTCTTCTCTTCATCCTCTTGCCCTTGACAAAATATGTGCACACAGGGAAGACCCACTGTAGAGTGTATAAGGACAAAAGTTATGATAAGATCTCAGTACCTACATTTATATATTAACAAGGTTGAACAAAGACGTGTTTTGGTACTTGTAATCAAGTTAATTCTTAACCTTCTCATCCATCATTTTACTTTATATTGAACCTGGCATTAAATGTTATTTTTTTCCATGCTACGTTCATGCACACTTATAGTTTGCAACATCTACAAGAATGTATTAAAGCAAGCAGCTCAGAAAAATCCCTGTCACCACTCAGCATAATTTGCAGTAAAAATAATTAGATTCTCACTATGATCTAAACGCCTTACAATAATAAAACATTATTCATTGTCTGACTCTGCCTGCTCCTTATGACCTTACATGACATCACATGCCCTCGTGCATCCAGATTATGATCTCTTATTTTGAATTTATGGTAACTGTCACAATTCTCTTGAATAAATATGCAGTGATATCAAAATTCCCCACTCAACACATTCCTAATAAATGCCAGCCAATGAAGTTCTTAATTTGCATCTTGCAAAAACTAAATTTGATATGGTAATAGTTAAAATGATTGGGCATTTGCAATTAACCAACTGCATTACCATTTTCAGACATGTACATATTCAGGTGACCAACCTCTCATCTGTATGCTATTCTTCCTTTTTCTAAAGCCATGGGTTGCCTTGCATCACATTTGCCTGTTGTTCCAGAACAGAACACAAACTGAAATGCACTAGCATATAATAAGCACAAGGCGTTGGATTCCTAAAGCTTTCCTTTCACTACAGATAAAAGGAGCATGTCGGTGTTAGAATGCATACAGTACGTAATGTGTTATTATTAAAATGAAAAACAAGATAATTTTCTAAATAAATAGATATGTTTCATATTGGAACAATGAAGCATGTCAGATTTTGATTCCCGTGTTCATTAAAAAGATCATATTTTTCCATATTTGCTGTTGTAATAAGAAGTGTGAATATCTTTATTAAAATTATTTCATACAGTTCAAAGAAAGAAACAATAAAACAATAAAAAAAGACAGGTACACTGTATATAAAGTGATTTCAGGGTTACTTTTAAACTACTAAATATGAGGATAAATAAGTGGTTTAAGATAATGTAAATCTGCATTAATTGTCACCTATGGCTACTTTTACACTGGGGAGGGGGTTTGTTAGCAGTACAGTGCTGCTAGTTTTAGCTGTGCTTTACAGTCATTTTAGAAGTGCTCTTCGGCTGCTAGCAGGGCGCTTTTAACCCCCGTTAGCGGTCGAAGAAAGGGTTAAAAGCACCTGTGTTGTGGCGATTCGGCAGCCTATTCATTTTAATTGACATGGTGTTGGAAATGCCAATTTATTCCTTCATTATGCCCAGGACATGGTATTTAACTACTTGCCAACCAGCCCCTGCAGTTCTACGGCGGCAGGTCGGCTCCCCTGCGCGAGAGCCCGTAGTATAACGTTGGCTCTCTAAGCACCCCATGCTCGTCCATGACTCCCGTGCGCGTGCCCGGAGGGCGCGATCGCCGCTGGGCACCCGCGATTGATCATTACAGAACGAGGACCGGGAGCTGTGTGTGTAAACACACAGCTCCCAGTCCTGTCAGGGGAGAAATGCCTGACCGACTGTTCATACAATGTATGAACAGCGATCAGTCATTTCCCTTAGTGAGGCCACCCCTACAGTTAGAACACACCCAAGGAACATACTTAACCTCTTCCCCTAGTGTTAACCCCTTCGCTGCCAGTGGCATTTTTATAGCTCTGATCGCTATAAAAATGCCAATGGTCCAAAAAATGTGTCAAAAGTGTCCAAAGTGTCCGCCATAATGTCGCAGTACTGCTGCCATTACTAGTAAAAAAAAAAAAAATATTAATAAAAATGCCATAAAACTACCCCCTATATTGTAAACGCTATAACTTTTGCGCAAAGCAATCAATAAACATTTATTGCGATTTTTTTTTTACGAAAAATATGTAGAAGAAGAATACGTATCGGCCTAAACTGAGGGAAATTTTTTTTTTTTTTTTTTTTTTGGGGGATATTTATTATAGCAAAAAGTAAAAAATATTCATTTTTTTCAAAATTGTCGCTCTATTTTTGTTTATAGCGCAAAAACTAAGGTGAGGTGATCAAATACCAACAAAAGAAATCTCTATTTGTGGGAAAAAAAGGACGCCAATTTTATTTGGGAGCCACGTCGCACGATGGTGCAATTGTCAGTTAAAGCGACGCAGTGACGAATCGCAAAAACTGCTCTGGTCTTTGACCAGCATCATGGTCCGGGGGTTAAGTGATTAAAAGACAATTCCCTGTGCCCTCCCTGAAATCCTCTAGCATACAACAAACAAATATTTTTTCCCACACTCCTCTATATTTATAACTCTCCAAATCATTTCTTTACAATATTACTAAAAATAATGTGTGTCCCTGTTCAGTGTACTGTGGGAGACCTGATATAGTGAATGCAGGGTCCTGGGTTTAGTAACACTAAGTGGGGTCTCCTATGCCACGGCTGTTATTTCTTTCTCCAGCATACAGATGTACCTCAATCCATCTGCATCCTCCACAATCCTTTGATAAATGTTTGTTACCACTCAAAAAAGAGAAAGATATATAGTGCTCTTCCTATACTATACATTTTAAAATAATATACTCAACTTCCACAGTGATCTCTGCAAGGGATAAGCTTGTTCAACTGCGCTATTTACACAAACTATATGTCAGGAGCGTCTAGCGCTCCTGCTCCTCATTCCAGCATCTGGGTTTTGGCTATGGCATTCTCCCTGTTTTTGTTCACCTGAAAGCTGATTGATGTGGTCAGTCTCTGGGTAGAAACTTAAACCTGTTATAAGCCAGCTAAACCCTCACTTGCATGCTTGTGATAGAGAGTGATACGTGTGTTACTGATTAAGCTCCCTGTCTGCCCTGCTCTGCTAAATTGTATTTCCTTGTGTATGACCTTGGACTGGATTATTGGACTATTCCCTGAATTCAGCCTCCCTTTTTATCTGGACTGTCAAAGAACCACTCTGCCTGTCTGCCAACCGCAAGTACCTGTTTGGTTTGCTCAGTTTGCGCCTGCCCTGGTGTGGTAGCCAGGCACTATAGCATTGTGTACAAGTCCTGGGGGCAACTGAGTACCAGTAGGCATGCTTACCTTTTGGAAAAGGGGGCTACTATAGGTGAAGTACACAATAACCAGCTATAATGTCTGAGCACCTGCGTTGGGGTAGATGTGACACTATATTACAATGTTTATTTTAGATGTGCAAGAGCGACTCGCCTCTATGCCATAAATGTGCTAAAGAGAATGGTGACTTTCTGCATGTGGTGTGGTACTGCGATAGAGTTAGACCTTTTTGGTTGAGTATTCAAGAGATATACAACCCTAAATGGTGTTTATTGGGTGTGTTTGAGGACCTAGGAAATTGCTAGGAAATTAATAGCCCTTCACTGGGTTTCCTCTAAACCTCTGCATATAGGCTTGTGGAAAAAAATAATTATCCAAACCTTGACTCTGTACAAGTTGACATATGAGGCTAGGGGTGCCTGGGGAATTAAAAAAAATTGGGGACCCTGGCTAGATACACAGGACTTCTCTACTTTTCTTGATAGCAGATTTAACACCATAGTTCCCTTTTGTGACGGAAACCATCCAGCACCCAGCTTGGGTGCTTCCGTCAAGATATAGCTTCCTCCAGTTTGGATCCAGGAACCTGAAGTTAGCTGAATTTAGAATCCAAGAATCTAGGTGACAATAGCTTAGGTGCTCTGGAACTGGAACAAACTTTTTTGTAAAATCACACAGAATATATGGCACAACAGATCAGGTGACCCTAATCACAAAGTTGTATGCAAAAGGATATGTATACAGAAACATAATTAACATAGCCAAGGAACATCCAAAATAAACAGTATGCTAATCCACCTCAATCAACTTATAGCGGACAGTGATTTAATTAACATGAACAAATTAACTACTTGCCACAATGCCACTTAAACCAGCCTAGGTGAAAACAGGGTAAAGTGGTCACATAATTACTCTCATCTCCAAGAGATGGTCAGACAAACAAAAACAATAGGTGACTCAATTAACAAATGGGAATTCACACCTAGGAGGCACACAATGGGGTGTAATCTGTCCACTAGACAAGTCATCAGAAGACAAACAATGTTCCAGCAGTCTGATACAGTGGAATTAATTTATATTCATAGATCTCTTGGGGGATATTATTAATAAATATTTCTCTAAGCCAGTCTACAGGAGAGCCACCATATTTCCTCTGACCGGTAACCTGTACAAGATTAATATTACATCCTTCCATCTACTCCAGAAGGGATGCTTTATTGTCCTCAGGTAGAGCATGAATCCAAGTAATCCAGTTGTAAAATGAATGACCACATTCCAAAAATAAGGAAAAAAGCTTTATTGTATAAAAACATCCAACATCAAAAATAATTCACGACAGCATCATGACATGCATAGGGAGGAGCATGGTTGACGCGTTTCACAAATGTCTTCCCTTATTCGGTTATGACTAAGCAAAGACATTATTGAAACGTGTCAACTATGCTCCTCTCTGTGCGTGTCATGATAGCCTTATTTATGTACTCCTTGGCTCATTATAATGTTTAGGTCCCATGTACTTTGGTAAAAAATGGTCTTACATCCTGCTGGCTGCTTCTTCTTTTTTTAAAGATGTGTCACAGGTACAAAAAAAGATAACTTCTCAGGGTCAAGCTTATTAGGCACAATCAAAGCTATGTATTGTATTGCAAAAGATTAAGGCAAACGTTAAATGTGGTAAGAGATACAAAACATTCATATCTAAATGCATGGAACCTTTCGAAAATGCTGTGCTTGTTTATTGGAGGGCATGATCCCAAGTTGCCATAAAAATCGAACATGTCGTAGAAGGAAGTCTAAAATGGGGTAGCTTACACATGCCTGTACACACCATGTTTTTTCACTTATTTATTGTTAAAGAAATAGAAGAGATCACATGAAGGAATGAGAGGGAGAGGAAAGAAGAAAGGAGAAAGGAGAAGAGGAAAGGGAAAAAACACAAAGAGGAAGAAGTTAGAGGAGAGCTAGGGAGGGTGGTAGGGGGAAGGAGGGATCTCCTCCAAAGAGCAGAAATCAACAGCATCAGTCAGGCAGTGGGGACCACCGACAGTGAATCCTGTGTGTCCCTCTAAATAATCCCATAAAACAGAGGACAAATCTTCCATTTGCTCTATGTCATTCACCCTTACGAGCCACTGGGCCACTGTTGGAGCATACTGTTGCTTCCACAGAGGTGGAATGCAAGCCCATGCAGCATTAAGAAGATGCTTCAGAAGCGATATGTGGCAATGTAGGACTGCATCTGGGTTATCTTGTGAAAAAAACCTGAATTTATGTATGAGCTTAAGCACTGGTTGCCAGAAAGTTGCAAGCGTAGGACACTCCCAAAAAATGTGTAGGAGGGTACAAGGCCAACAGCGATCCGTCTGGTGAGGGAATATCTTTGCCAGAACTGATGGGGTTCTATACCAATACGTCATGATTTTGTACATGGTCTCCTGATATTTGCTGCTGAGGGAGGATAGATCAAGCTTAACACAACTCCTTATATTGTTTTCACATAATGCAACACATTCTGTAAATGGGGGTGGAGCAGATGAATGACAGGATCCCCTCATTTACTCACAGAATGTGTTTCATTCTGTTAAAACAATACAAGGATTATTGGGGAGGGGGCAGGCATCGGCAGACATTAACAGCCGCTGCTAGGACTCTTAATCTATGCAGTACAAGAAGTTCTCAGCTGCGAAATGGAATCAACATTAGTCATTGGAGGATTTCTACAATAAAAGGTAACCAGCAAAGTGTAGGACACCCTTCATTAGAGGAAAATGATGCCCCTGGTGCAGTACACCAAAACATTTTAACTAGACTCAAGATTTCAGTCATGCTTTCTATTACAGCTTTCAAGTAATTTTTGTTCTGACTCGAATGCTTCAAAATCATATTACAGATTTTACTGGAAAAGATATTTGCCAAATATAACCTCTATATACAAAAATAAAAAAAAAATCTAATAAGTAATCAAGAACAGTTTTTTAGTCAGAAAGATAGGAAAAATACTAAGTTCTGAAAAAGAAAACATACACCTTAATAGTAAAAGCCTTGCTTGGCAAATCAGTTGGTATTTTTGACTTTGGTATGTGTTATTATGCATACTAAGTGAGACTGCTACCTTCAAATTGTAAATGAGAACAAGGAAAACATTTTAGTCAATTGCTCCGAGAACCATTAGGGATTCTTCATTAGTGGGTTTTGTTGATGTCTGTTCACCACACTAATGAGAAATGTTGATATAAAGAAGAAAACATCAAACATGACAATACAATGGTTTAATCAAGTCAGTGCTCCACATTATTCTTTTATCTTAGATTTACTATTCATTATTATTACATTAATTAACTCATTTTCTGCCAGAAAAAAATGTGTCATTGAGATCAGCAATATGTTTAATTATCATCTGGATGGAAAATGGATACTTTAACAAGGTAGCATGTCTTTGCATGCCCTCTGGGAAATACTTAAAAGCTATTTTTAAATGGATTTTCAAGTTGAGATTGGGTTAATAAAGAACCAAAATGTGATGAACTAAGCACCTGAGAAATTGGGAAAAGTTTCTGATTTAAGGAACACACTGATATTTAAATTTTAAACGGTCTCGGCTTTGGTAACCTTGGTTGTTCTGTCATGCATAATTAAATAATAAAAAAATAAAAAAATAAAGTGATCTTTTAGCTCTTACTACTTTGGTTAAAGTAACTACTTTGGTTTTGAGTTAAAGTAAAGCTCCAAGCTATCAAATACATAATTCAAAAAATACCTATGCGTTTTTTTATTTTATTATTATTTTAAGATAAATTGCAGACATTTCTAATAAAAAATGCTTGCAGGAAGTACAGTGTGGCACAATATGTGGGATGCAGTATGGGGAACCCCTCGTAACTTCTATTTAAAAGTTGTTGAGTTTGTACCTTAAAGCTGAAGTGCAGCCAACATTAAAGTGGATGTAAACCCAATTTTTTTTATGTCACAATGTACAGTATAAGATTTCCTATCATCTGTGCCCAGTCTTGTCACACTGAGTTAATCCAGCTCTGAGCAATCCTCTTTTATTGTTCAGTGAAATAAAACAGACTTACAGAGAAAAACCTTAGTCCGTTCCTCCTCCTTGCTGTGAGTGACAGGTTATTTACATATCTCATGCACTAGCCTGAAGACAGGCATTATGTTTTTAATTCCCACCCCCACTTCTTTTCTAAAGTCATGTGGTTACTTTTTTGGGTTTTGACTGGATGTTAGTGATCATAGCAGAATTTAGTGTAAGGAATACATATGAAAAAATGCATGTTGACAAGGGGAGTGTAGAGGAGGGCGGGGGAGTCTACTGACTCCACCCACCGAGCTCCAGACAACAAATCCACCTACAGAATCTGCAGTTTTTCAGTTCCTTATAACAGACAGAGGGGAGATATTTGACAGGTAAGGATACATGCAGGAGGCATCTATATCCTTATAGATCAGCACTGTGGCAGTAGTTTAGAAAGGATGAGAGTGGGTTTACATCCACTTAAAAAACAAACAAACAAAACATAAAAAATCAGCACAAGGGATATAATGTACAGTCAACAGGATGTGTCCCTCAATAGGGGTTATCACAGGATCTCATCAAGTTACTGACTATGCCCTATACTATGAATAAAAAGGGCAGACCTATTAATCCCCCACCCATCCTCCATTCATAAATACAGTTTCATTATTGCTTTATGAGAGCCTGTAACAGCCCCTACAGTTCTCTTAACCTTTGCCATACCAGTAGATACAGCAGCAGGGGTAAGGTGGGATGGCAGGATTGGAGGAGAACTTCAGAAAAGGCATAAGGCACAAGGGACACATCCTAATGACTAAGGTATGTCCCTTGAGCCGGTTTGTCTTTTTTTTTTTTTTTGGCTGCACTTAGGCTTTAAAATAATTATACGTTAAAATGTTTTTTGTATCCCCTAGATTTTACCCCTGTTTAGCAATGGTTTTTCGACTTTTACAAATTTGGCCTTTTTTCATACCTCTTGCAAAATAATTAGCTGCAAATCAGATAGATTCAATAGGAATGGAAAATTACCCAAATGTGGCACACATCTGAGCAATGGGATTATGATTGGATAGGGTTCAGCAGAATTCAGACCTGTAGATGGTACAACTTAGGGAATAATGTGGGTTTTATAGCAATTGATTTCCTTTTGGCAAATTTAGACTATCCCACAAAATTACTTTATTTGATTGACATTTACAATCACAACATACTACAGTATGTAGCACTGTATAGAGGAGATTAAACTATTTACATCAGTCCCTACTCTCTTTTCCCAAAGTAACATACAAGATAAGAGTGACAAACAAATGTGTAAAACAGAACTGCCGGAATAAACCAACAAACACACAAAAGAACATACAAGCATTCATGCACATTGGGGGTTATTTATGAAAGGCAAATCCATTTTGCACTAAAAAAAATAAAGGAAAAACGTGTTCTCATTTTAAAAAGCGTAAAGGAGCGTCATAACCGCTTGCAGTTTTTTTTTGCCATCTGTATCCCATTGGGGAGATTTTCCATAGTAAGGGAATTCCAGGTTGTTACCAGGGTCACCAGAAGTATTGCAACATTTCCTATTTATAACTGTTCTAGAGACAACACAACATGTGGGGTTTCTTTTACTTTCTCCCTTGATGTAGTAAACAGGACAAATAGAGAGGGTGAATCTCACTAGAAAGGCAATATAAACCCAATATATGTTTTAATCCCTCGCCACTTTGTCCAAAACTAAAAATAAAAGTTTTGTCTTTAGTTATACTTTAAAAATATGATTTAATACATGTTCACACTTTTTTTTTTTACTGTAAGCAGACACTAAATTAGAAGCTAATTTTAAAGGCTATATATTATCTATATCTGGAGTCCGTATAACATGAATATTTTTAACTAGATTAGGACTTGTTAATGAAATTTGCAATAGAAGAATGCTGCAAAGTGAAAATGGTACACATAATGCTGCAACATTCCTTAAAGTAGCATTTACCCCCAAAACAAAAATGTTTTAAATTGCAGCTTACCAAATCTAAGATGATGTGCATTTGTTTTCTTTTTTCTTTACCTCTATTTTCACCTGGTTATCCAGCCAAGTAAGTCTGTTATTTTTCAACATCCCTTAACAGATCAAACTGTCTAGATTCAGTAGCAGTTAGGCCTCGTACACACGATCGGTTAACCAGAGGATAACGGTCTGATGGACCGTTTTCATCAGTCCAAACCGATCGCGTGTAGGCCCCATATGTTATTTAACCTTCGGTTAAAAAAAAGCCAACTTGCTTTAAAATTTAAACCGATGGATTGCTAATCGATAGGTCAAAACCGATCGTTAGTACGCACAACCATCGGTTAAAAATCCACGCATGCTCAGAATCAAGTCGACACATGCTTGGAAGCATTGAACTTCGTTTTTTTCAGCACGTCGTTGTGTTTTACGTCACCACGTTCTGACACGATCGTTTTTTTAACTGATGGTGTGTAGGTACGATGGACCATCAGTCAGCTTCATAGGTTAACCTAGGACAATGGTCCTCTGGTTAACCTATCGTGTGTACGAGGCCTTAGAGGGTTGAGAAAAAAAACATTTAAAACTGACAGGGATGTGTACAATGGTCAGATTTCATTAATTTATGCAAAACCTTTTTAAAAGTAAAAAAGAGACGTCGAGTCCATCTAAATCTGCTAGTCTAAAGCCTTGTACATACGATCGGATTTCCATCGGACCAATCCGTGGAATTTTGTGCAAAGGGCGTTGGCCATGAACTTGTTCTGCATACAGATGGCAAAACGTTGTCAGCCGACAAACACAAATGTAGTGACGTATTAGATGTACTACGTGGTTTTTCAGCTCTTCAGCGCCACCGTTTGGGTAACTTCTGCTAATGTTGTCCTATGGTTAGCATTGGTTGTACTTTTTTTTTTCGATGGACTTGTGTACACACGATCGGATAATTCAATGGCACACATTTGTTGTCGGAAAATTTTAAAGTATGCTATCCAACATTTGTTGTTGGAAAATCCGACAATTGTTCAATGGAGCATACAAATGGTCAGATTTTCCGACAAAACCCTGCCATCACACATTTTGTGACGGAAAATATGATCGTGTGTATGGGCTTTATGTGTTTGTTTCCTTTTGGGATAAAGGTTTTAGTTAAATTATTAAAAACTGACCATTGTAAGTAGCTCTGTCAGTGTTACATAGTTTGTCACAGCCCTCTAACTGCCACCTTTGCTGGACAGCTTGGTCTGTTAACCACTTTAGCCCCGGGCCTGTTTTTCAGAGTCGGTGTTTACGAGACAAAACCATTTTTTTTTGCTAGAAAATTACTTAAAACCCCCAAACATTATATGTTTTTTTTTCTAACACCCTAGAGAATAAAATGGCAGTCATTGCAATACTTTTTGTCACACCGTATTTGCGCAGTGGTCTTACAAGCGCACTTTTTTTGGAAAAAATTCACTTTTTTTAAATTAAAAAATAAGACCACAATAAATTTGGCCCAATTTTTTTATATATTGTGAAAGATAATGTTACGCCGAGTAAAATGATACCCAACATGTCACGCTTAAAAATTGCGCCCGCTTGTGGCATTGCGTCAAACTTTTACCCTTAAAAATCTTGATAGGCGACGTTTAAAAAATTCTACAGGTTGCATTTTTTGAGTTACAGAGTAGGCCTAAGGCTCTACTCGCGTATACGTTCGCTTCTATGCGCGAGCTCGTCGGGACGGGGCGCTTTAAAAAATATTTTTTTTGCTTTTCACATTTATTTTTATTTATTTTAGAATTTTTAACACTGAAAAAAAAAAAATTATCACTTTTATATTACAAGGAATGTAAACATCCATTGTAATAGAAAAAAGCATGACAGGTCCTCTTAAATATGAGATCTGGGGTCAAAAAGACCTCAGATCTCATATTTGGGCTTAAATGCAAACAAAAAAAAAAAATTTGGAAATGTCATTTTTTCAAATGACAAAAAAAAAAATGTTTCTTTAAGACGCTGGGCGGGACTGACGTTTTGACGTCACTTCCGCCCAGCAGAGCTCTGGGGACGGGCGAAGGAGATTTTTCCTTCAGTCTCGTCCCCGCTCAGCTGCCGGATGGTCGCGATCTCCTCCGCCGCTACCGACGGCTACGGTAAGCGGCGGAGGGCGCGGGAGAGCGGCGGGAGGGGGGGGGGGTCCTCTCCCGCCACCGATAACGGCGATCTCGCGGCGAATTCCCGTTAACACGTCCGCCCATAGAAGAGATGAATATCTCGATTGTGGCAGCAGCTGCTGCCGTTACCGAGATATTCATCTCTAAAGTGAGGACGTATAACGACGGTGGGCGGTCGGCAAGTAGTTAAAGGATGTTGGAAAATAACAGACTTACTGGAATAATTAGCAAGTAAAAATAAAGGGAAAAGGCCAAAAAAGAAAACTAGTGCAGCCACCAAATGACAAATGATTGTTAAGCTACATATATACACATATATATATATAATGTTTATTTTTATCAATTTACAAAATGCACAGTGAGTGAATGAACATATGAAGTACTTAATCAAATGAATACTTGCTGTGACTACCCATTGGCTTCAAACCAGCATCCATTCTTACACTTGCACAAAGTCATGGATTTTGTATCAGAGTCAGGTTTATGATTAACCAATTATAACAAGAAAGTGCTAATGATCATCAATGTTTTATGTCACAGGTCATATATCATGGCAAGACGCAAGGTAGTTATACTGCATCAGCAAGTCTCTCCCAGGCAAAGATTTCAAAGCAGACTGAAGTTACAAGATGTGCTGTATTAGCTTTGAAGAAGCCCAAAGACATTGGCAACTTTGAGGACCATAGATGCAGTGGTCAGCCAAGGAAACATAATGCGACAGATTAAAGACACATCATGCTTATTTCCTTCTAAATTGGAAAATGTACAGCAGTGCCATTAGAACAGAACTTATGAAAACCAGTGGGTACACCCATCAGCTGTTCATAGAAGTCTAGCCAGAAGAGGTCTTCATGAAAGAATTGCATCCAAAAAGGCATACCTCCAGCGTAGAAACAAGGCTAATCTACTAAACTATGCACAGAAACATAAGAAATAATTTGCAGAAAAATGGCAGCAGGTGCTCTAGACTGAGTCAACATTTAAAATATTTGACTGTAGCAGGAGGCAATTTGTTCATTGAAGGGCTGCAGAGTGGTACAATAAGTGTGTCTGCAGGCAACAGTTAAGAATGATGGAGGTTCCTTGGAAGTTTGAGGCTGCATTTCTGTAAATGGATTTGGAAAGTTGGTCAGGATCAAGTGTGTCCTCAATGCTGAGAAATACAGGCAGATAATTATCCATTGTGCCATATCATCAGAGAGGCATGTGATTGACCTTAAATGTATTCTGCAGTAGGACAACTACCCCAAACATACAACCAATAACATTAAAAAAAAATCAACAGAGCCCTGATCTCAAGACATCATTGAGTCTGTCCAGGATTACATAAGGAGACAAAAGGATTTAAGGCAGCATACATCCACAGAAGACACTGGAAGAGAACACAAGCGCCTACTAAGTGTAGCTTTGAAGACTTTAATGAAGTTTACTCACAAAAGTGATAAAATCACAGGCACATAGAGAATGGCACTGCACAAGTAGTCCTCTGCATCATTATGACCTAGGAAATGCAGGTCTGAATGGAACAGGCTGTAGGAACCAGACTCGAGGTCCGCGGGCTGGTGCACGGGTGGATTCTGGCGCTTACAGACCTCGCAGGAACGTACTGCAAATCTGAAGCGTGGAGGTCAGTGACGTGTTTGTGGAGCATGAGCTCCTTCTTCAGGCCATCTGAAGAAGATGCATTCCCCAGGTCATGATGATGACTACTTGTGCAGTGCCGTTCATTATGTGCCCATGATTTTATCACTCTTTGTAGAGGAAAGATTGTGCTTGCTCATGTGAGAGTTGCCCTTTGATGACTGTATAAGGGAATGTAAAAAAAAATTGAGAGGTGAATTAAGCAAAGATCTAGTGAAGGAATGAAGCAAGGAGATACTTACAGGCGATTACTCTCTGCAGGTAATCAGGTACACATTCCTATCCAGCAAGCAGCACATTAGTGGCTTTACCAAATCTCACTTCAAATCTAGTGAGAGTAGGAATCATAGGGCATGAGGCCTTAGATGATTTCACACTACATGTCCAGTATACAGCTATAAGGCTCAGGGCACAGGAAATGTACTGATACTTTACTAGAAGGATTTCAAGGCAAAAACTGTAGAAATTTCACGGCACTGCTTAGGTACAACTAACATTTCTAGATATTCCCCATGAGACAGAAAATATATATATTTTTTTTAGTTCAGGTCCTCTTTAAAACATATTGTATTTCAAGTTGAATATCACTTATACGGTACAAGTTTTTAACATAAGAAAGATCTGAAAACAGTCAGCTAGGGAAATATTGACATGTTATAGTGCATACATCTATGGTGAACTTATATTACCTTTGTGTACAATTTAAACCTGTTCTCCAATACCTTGCATATTTAGCATAGTAAAAATTGATCAAATCCACATGAATACAGCACAAGGATAAAAGCCTAACTTTAGAGAACCTTTAGTTCCACTTGTGTTTTCTTCTTGCATTTTAACTGCTACAATTAAAGCTATCAATATTTATAAATACTGTAATCTAGAAATACTCTGCTGGTGAAGCTTCATAATGTACCTCTACTTGTTACTGAGCTTTGGCGGTTGGCCTTACCTTTAAATTCCCTTGTAATTTCCTAAGAGAGCTTTTAGCAGTTCAATCTGTCACAATTGATGGTTGAACACTAACCTGATGTATGTACAAAAATAATTTATGCTTTGATATATCTATATTGTACATAATATGTTTCTCATGACATTTCTGTGTGGTTGTCATTTCCTCATGGCTGAGCAAACCTTGCTCTCTGAGAAACACGAGTCATCTCCATTCCACCACATTCTCAGCACTATAAATATGTCAAATATAGCATTTTACAACATAGACATATCTGTATTGTGTTTAGTCTAATGCCGCATACACGCCATCGGTCAAACCGATGAGAACGGTTTGATGGACCGCTTTCATCGGACCAAACCGATCGTGTGTGGTCCCCATCGGTTATTTATCCATAGGTTAAAAAAAATCAATCTTGTTTAAAGTTTAACCGATGGATACCTAACCGATAGAAAAAAAAACGATCATTTGTAGGCACGTCCATCGGTTAAAAATCCACGCATGCTCAGAATCAAGTAGACGCATGCTTGGAAACATTGAACTTCATTTTTTTCAGTACGTCGTTGTGTTTTACATCACCGCGTTCTGACACGATCATTTTTTTTAACTGATGGTGTGTAGGCATGACTGACCATCAGTCAGCTTCATTGGTTAACCGATGAAAACGATCCATCAGACCGTTTTCATCGGATGGACCGATCGTGTGTACAGGGTATTATTTGTATATATGCATTTTGTGATGTATGGGTAAGTAAATAAATTGAGTATCTATATCTGTAGAAACACATCGCATCACAAGCTTTTTTTTTATATATGTTCTTATGAAAACATACACCTACTCTGCTCATACTAGGATTAACTTGTCAGCATTAGCTGATGATCAAGTAAATTACAGGATTTACCATTCACTGATAAACTTTATACTCTCTGTGTACAGGAGAGTATGAATGGGTTTCTAGTTCAAGAGTGATCTTCCGATATAGGAGATGTCTTAGGCAGGGCCGCCATCAGGGGGGTACAGGCAGTACACCTGTAAGGGGCCTGTTTCGCAGGTTGCCTCTGGTTCAGAAAAGTAAAGATGAAAACATTTACATTCTATTTTGCTATTGCTGTCTGAACATATTAGATTGTTCTCTCTTTTTCTCTCTCTTTCTCTAGTTGGAGATTACATGTTCTTGTTTGTCTTTACTGTTACTATTCAAATATTGTTTGCTTCTTGGCATTTATCTGCCATGTCCACCAAAGTGTATAAACTAAGGCTGGTCATACACATGTAGATCCCTCATCATCAGACCCACAGGCTAAACAGCATGAATGGAGAAATCTCCCCTGCCAGCTATTGTGTTCGAACAGCCATTGAACCTGCCACTCCCTGAAAACTCAAACAGTGTTGCATCTGATAGAGTGTAGTCACTGCCAAGCTGATACTTTTCCATCCAGCTCAGTGGATTTTTGCTTACATGACCACCCAGAGATTGCATTTTGTCTGAATTAGCATGGAGTGGTCATAACTTTAGCCATGTATGATTAGCTTAATATTCCTGCAAGTACCAAGTGCTTTAGTGTCATATGACATGTACATCATTACTTTTTGTAGAAAAAGAATGACTTATTTTGACAAAAACCCTGCAGATTAATTCTGAATAAAAATTTGCTTTGGCAAAACAAATATTATGCCGCGTACACATGATCGGTCCATCCGATGAGAACGGTCTGATGGACCGGTTTTATTGATTAACCGATGAAGCTGACTGATGGTCAGTTGTGCCTACACACCATTGGTTAAAAAAAAAAACGATTGCGTCAGAACGCAGTGACGTAAAACACAACAACGTGCTGAAAAAAATGAAGTTCAATGCTTCCAAGCATGCGTCGACTTGATTCTGAGCATGCGTGGATTTTTAACCGATGGTTGTGCCTACTAACGATTGTTTTTTTCCCATTTGTTAGGAATCCATCGGTTAAATTTAAAGCAAGTTGGCTTTATTTTAACTGATGGTTAAATAACCTATGGGGCCCACACATGATCGGTTTTGACCGATGAAAATGGTCCATCAGACCGTTGTCCTCTGTTTAACCTATTGTGTGTACGAGGCCTTACTGGTGAAGCGATTTCCAAACTCAATGGGCCAGATTCTCAGAGACTTACGTCGGCGTATTAGTAGATACGCCGTCGTAAGTCCGAATCTGCGCCGTCGTAAATTTAAGCATATTCTGGAAACCAGATACGCTTAAATTAGGCTACTACGCCGTCGTATCTTAGGGTGCATATTTACGCTGGCCGCTAGGTTGCGCTTCCGTTGAGTTCCGCGTAGAATATGCAAATTACTAGGATATGCCGATTCACGAACGTTCGTGAGCCCGTTGCAATTAGTTACGCCGTTTACGTTAGAGATACGCCGGCGTAAAGATAAAGCTGGTCTCTAGGTGGCGCAAATTACATGCAAAGTATGGACGTCGGAGCAAGCGTATCTTTTTACGTTGTTTGCGTAAGTCTTACGCGAATAGGGCTGTGCTTAAATTACGTTCACGTCACAGGCATTGAGCCGACGTATCTTTGGGGCGTAAATACGACGTGATACTGAGCATGCGCGCGCATGCGTCGTTCGTTCGGCCATGCATCTACATGGGGTCAAGCCTCATTTAAATACAACACGCCCCCTACAGCCTACTTTGAATTACGCGCGCTTATGATGGCCCATTTACGCTATACCGCCGTAACTTAGGAGGCAAGTGCTTTGTGAATACAGCACTTGCCTGTCTAAGTTGCGGCGGCATAGCCTAAATACGGTAGCCACAATTCAGCATCCTAAAATATCCTAAAAGAATTGCTTATATCCTCAATTACAACATTCCTTACAATTAGCTTCCTACAAGAGCGATAAACTGACTACAAATACCACCATTAAATAAACAAGTTGCCACTAACACAAAAGCAATTATGTCAAAATGCATATGGCAATCCATTATTAAATATTATAACATGTAATTAAAACCTCTTTAAATAAAAATACTATTAAAACCACATTAAATGAACTTACAAATTCATGTATAGCATTATATGGAGGACACGTATAGGTCAGGTTAAGAGATGGTACTTTTTTTTAACCCTTACCCAATTTTGGCAAGGAGTATGGAACCTTGAAGTAATCTTCATAAAATTCCAAAAGTCTTTTTGTGATATTGAGGGCATAGTCTCCTGATCCCCTTCTCACTGCATCAGGTCGTGCGTAAAGTCTTACCTGGAAAGAAAAGTAAATGCCCAATTTAATAACTTTTTAAAGACTAACAATAATTAAAACTATAAAAATAACTATAAATAAAATCACGTATACTATAATAAAATAAAACAAGCATTGCCAAAAATATAATGCTCAAACCACACTAGTGAAAAAGAATAAGTTGAAAAAAAGTACATACAGTGAACATGATTTTTAGTTAACATCCTTGTACTCCCCCCCATTATAAAGAAAACATATTCCAACCAACTGGAGAAAATGCTTGCCTTAGTTATATCCTTTCTGTTACAAAAAGGAGTGCTTAATTAGGTGATGTAGCTCTGACCCTCCTCAGCAACCTCTGATTAAAATACAAACTATAAACCTTTGAGCCTGGGTCAGTGGGACAGCTCAAACAGAAGAACTATCACCTCCACATAGCATAACTGTTATTCAACAAATACATGAATTAATCCACTCACACAGTGTGAGTGCTTCACAGCACGAGCAATATGAAACTTTACAGACAGTGCTAATCACTTGCCTACCTTGCTTTACAAAAGCCATTCCTCTCATACTCCAGGATCATCACTTAGTTGACACAGTAGCTTAGCCAAACATACTTCATCAATCAAGACATTGTCAAAGGTACAGGGTACTGCGTATAAAGCTCTTACTTATTGTGCAGGCATCATCATAATATCAGTCACAAGTGTGACAGCTTAGCTCTGCCGAATCTTGCATGAAATTTGCTAGCAGTAAACATTATCGAGCTTTGTGGTGCAATAAATGACCATTAGCACCTCATCACCAAGAAAAACATATACTTTTCTAAATCTCTTAACTGTGGTGGGACTTTTGAGGTGCCAAGTATAATCTTCAGACTAAATGGTAAAACAATAATAACATGTATTACGGACTTGAAATAGCTATTTTACAAAAAAAGAAGACAATTTCATAGTTATTGCCATATCACAATTTATATTTCACAAACATTGTTTTTCTTGCCTCTCAACAACCAATGACCACCTAAGGCAGAGCCTGCAAACTTCCCCCGTGTATAGTATCAGTGTAACAATTTTATTTACGCTAGAAGTCCACTTCATTTATCATATGCAAAGGCCATGGCTGTGTTCTAAACATGTTTCACTGTCTGCTTTCTCAGGAGAGGGGGCACTCTATGTGATAACATGTAAATGTAATATGTACTGTAAAGAAATCTTGAATTATTTGTTCACAATATGTACAGACACATGACATGATTAAATTCATAGGACTTGCATAGAAAATAAAAACAAAAGAAAATAGATGATGTAGTCCAATAGGATCAAAGCTGCGCCCACAACATGGAAGAAACACTACTCCTGTGTGGGGCCGCTGGGAGGAGAAGGTAAATACAAAAACAGTGGCCTCAGAGTCCCCAAAGTATTTAAAAATATGTATATGGAACATATGCTTAAAGTGGAGTTCCACCAATTTTTTTATGTTTGTCTGTGCTGCATGCCCTAATCTCATAGTGTTCAGAATGGACAATTTTTATTTAATTTGTTGCTTGTAAATACCTTTATTTTGTAGTCCTTCATTACTTCCTCCTCCTTATTTGCCTAGGCTATTTGCAAGGGTTTCTGGGATAGGCATCATGTTTCCCAGTAGTCCTTGCAAACCTGACTGAAACCTATTACATTGCATGTGCGAGATATGCAAAGCTGAAATCCAGGAAGTCATACAGTCTGGTTTCATGATGCCCACACTTAAGATGGCCACGGTCTATTTCTATTTTATAAACTATCTAAATGCTGTAACAACCTAACAAAACGGACCTTAGTTTACAGGCTAACTTTACTAGAATACATTAAGCTTGTGTATTACAGGGGTATTTATATTTAAAAAGTGAAATTGTGGGTGGAATTCCCCTTTAAGAGACAAAGTATCCTCCAACATATCAAAAAAAGTATTCTGAAGGTATTAATAGTGGAATACACCTACCCATTAAATCTATAAAGTTTAAACTTATGTTTTTGCTTCTGATAAGATAAATTATTCCCCAGATGTAGTGTTGTCTCCTGTAGGTAGCCTATTAAATATAAAGTTAAAATATATTCATATATACATATGCAGTGTATATTTTTCTTCTAGACCTGTTTATCTATTTTGTATAATTTATTTCTTCTCCTATTTATATACAGTTTGACACCCATGATATTTAATAAGGCCACAATAGACCTTCAATGGTGGGGCTTGGACAGGTTTTATGTCCAGCATTCATTCTGAGTTCTGTAAAAAATTATGGTGATTTGACCCTCTACTTAGGATCTTCTTCTATCCAATGCACCTGTGCATAGCCGGCACCTTTTTGGTTTAGTAGGACGGAAGCAAAGCCAAGGGATCAGCAGTTTTTAGAGCGGTATTATCTCACTTCTGCAGAGAGATGGCAATGACTCTTTGTTACAAACAACCCTCTGGGTGAGTGTCTTATACATGATTATCGGTTATTGCTCAGGACATTCTTTGATCTACCTTACATCTAAAGTTATATTGTCTTTACCCTTCTGTAGACTGGACTGACTCTCTTGAACCTTTATTATGGATGTATGAGCTACTTGGTCTTTTCTGTTTGGGATGTATTCATGATGACTGATCTCTACGGGCAGCTTATTAGCTAATCAACTTCTGCAAGGTGAGGTTTTAGGACCCTGTGAATTAAATAATAAAAGTATCTACTGTTAATATAGCTATACTCTTATTTATTTTATAACCAAAACCTTTAGACTACTGTTGATCTTATCTCCTATTTCATTGAGATACTGGCCATCTTAATAGTTTGAAATATATGCCAGGTGCATCTGTTTAGGAGTCTGTGCAGTTATTGTTAGGTGAGTGTCTCTGAATGTAGTCAAAACTCTCCCAAAAGGTCCTTCCTGTCGCCTCGTTTTCCCATGACGAACGGGACTCGGCAGGGGTGCCCCCTATCCCCATTGCTTTTCATTTTATGTTTGGAGCCCCTTGCTGAGTCTATTCGATCCCATCCAGACATTCGTGGGGTGGTGATGCGACAGGGGGAATATAAATTGTTGCTTTTTGCGGACGACATTCTGCTCACTATTACCAACCCGCTGATTTCTCTCCCTTCTCTACATAAATTATTATCTTCCTTTGGTGCCATCTCAGGTTATAAGGTTAACACTTCCAAAACCAAAGCGCTCCCCATACATATCCCGCCCGCATTGCTGTCTCAACTTAAGGGATTAAATCCCTACAGGTGGTGTACCGAGTCCCTTAAATACCTGGGTATTCTCCTTACTCCCTCCTATTCATCTCTTTATTCTGTTAATTTTCCCTCCTTGGTTTTAGACATTAATAAATCTCTGCTGACCTGGACAAAATATCCTCTCTCCCTTCTTGGTAGAATTAATGTTTTAAAAATGTCCGTCCTACCCAGATTGCTTTACCACTTTGAAACGCTAACGGTCGCTATACCTTCTCCCCAGCTGAAAGCGCTTCAACGGAGTTTCTTAAGGTTTATATGGGGCGGCGGGGCTCATCGTATAGCAAGCTCGGTGGTATTTGCTCCCACATGTAGGGGTGGTCTGGGAGCCCCGGATTTTGTTAAATATTATTATGCCTCACACTTGAGAGCGGTTGTCTCCTGTTCCTCTCTACACGCTCCGAATCAATGGGCCGCCATTGAAAAGGGGGTGTTGTATCCGGCCTACCCTTGTTTGTTAATTTGGGGCGCCCCTTTATCCCTAGATCCTATTTTTAAGCGTCAATGCACGGCCCCAATGGTTTTCACTTTAGCCATCTGGCATAAATGTCTCAAAAGCCACTCCCTTGCCTCACCCTGCCCTCCATTGGCGAATGTTTTGTTTAACCCAGTTATACCTGATAGCATCTCATTGGGTAGGATATCTCCGTGGCTCGACGTACCTCTATTTCAACTCCGAAATTTAGTTCATCCTGTCACACGGAGATTGTATAGCTTTGATATTTTATGCAAAACATTCAATATACCCAACCACCTTTTTTATTTTTACCTGCAGGTGAGACATTTCTTTCAATCCAAATCTTCTACCCTGACTCTCGATAAACCGACGGCTTTTGAGTTTTTGTGTGCCCAGGGCCCTCACCAATTACACCTAATATCTTCTATTCACAATATCCTCCATGGGTCAATCCCTCTTTCTGAAACCACACACCTTTACATGAGAAAGTGGTCCCACCTATTGGGTAAGCCTATTACGGTCCAAACCTGGGATAAGATTTGATCTTCTACCTTTAAATCCTCTAAATGTGTTATCCATCGGGAAACGTCTATTAAAATTCTCATGTTTTGGTATAAAACTCCTGATGTAATTCACACATACGTTCCCTCAGTTCTGCTGCATTGTTGGCATTGTGGAAATGATATTGGCTCTTTGTTTCATATTTTTTGGAGATGTTCCCTGGTTCAACCCTTTTGGCAGGAGGTGAGGGTGCTGGTACAGGAGGTGATAGAAGTTTCTCTTCCATTTGATCCATTGAACTTTCTTTTGGGCCTCCCATTCCCAGGTCTAACCAAAAAAGCTAACCGCTTGGCCGCCTATATTTTATTGGCCGCCAAGAGGCTCATACTGTTGTGTTGGTTGTCTAGTGCCCCGCCTCCATGGCCCAGGTTTCTCCACCTGGTGGCTGAAATTCGGAGGATGGAATATTTGACGACCTCTGTTAACGATTCCATACCACAATTTGATAAAGTCTGGGAACCTTGGGATCTCTCGAGATACGGGACCCCTGTGTCATTGCCCTCACCTTAGTATATGCTTTCCCCTTGTGTTTTTTTTTCTCTGTTTGTACCTCTAATGTATACCTGAGAGTTGTTTTATATGATCCTGTAGATTCATGCAGATCACTTCTGTGTTCTGCGTTCCTGGACACTATGTATATGTCATTTACTTTCATGTTCTTTTTTTTCTCTTTGTACAATTTCTGTATCATCATTGTGTTGAACGTTTCAATACTTTGTACTTTGATACTGTGATGTCTTGCTTGTTTTTATAACCCAATAAAAATACAATTTTGCAAAAAAAACTCTCCCAAAAGTATTCCATCATCTAGATTTTTAACTGACCATGTATATCTGTATGCCTCCAGGTCCATCTGAGCGAACCAGTGTCTAGGGGGGCTTTGTCCTATTTCACTGCCTATGCTACTGTCCCTTTCAAGATAATAAACAAATTATACAGTATATATATATATATATATATATATATATATATATATATATATATATATATATGTATATATATATTGTAATAGTGAGAGGCTCTGTCCCTATGAAATTGGAGGTAAAAACGGACACAGAGTCTGCATGTCAGCGGACTGCAAAACTACACAGCATAGCTTTGAAACAGAGAAAACTGCTTTGGCAGCTTTCTCCGGGTTTTTCGAATGGGGCTGTGTAGTTTGGAGATCCTGGAGAGACTTGGGCGGGATGAGATCGCCAAACCCTGTGTCCAGATCTTACAGACAGCAGGTTGTGTTCCAAGGTGCACACAGCCCATATAATGAGGGACTGGTCAGAACAGAGAGTGGAGGAAGGTGGACTGTGTGCACTGGCTGCTGTTTCAAGACACTGTGTGTGGAAAGCTGTCTGTCTGTGTAAAGACTACATCCCTGGTGTGGGGGGACTTCGTGCCTGATGGACTGGGAGGCTGGTAGACCCGAGGTGACTAGCGAGTCCAAGGGGGTTAAAGGAAGCCCTGAAGTCTGGGAGACAGTGGACTGGAGAATCCTGTTGAGGCCAGGAGTGGGCAAGGTTTAACAGGTAACAGCATGGCAAAGTAAGCCTAGGAGCCAGGAGGCTTGGTATTTTGGTTTTATAAACTGTACTGGAGAAGAACCCCTGCGTGGGAAATCCTTTGTGTGAACTTTTATTTTGTTTCCGTTTTAAATAAAAATGGGCTGCCATGCCCTCGAACCTGACAACCGACTGCTGTGGACTCGCTAAAAAATGCACCCCCATATCACATATATATATATATATATATATATATATATATATATATAAAATAAAAATAAAAATAGAGACTCTGTGATAATAAATGACAGCTGCACGCTAAAAATATATTAATAAACAAAGATATACGTAAAAAACAATTGACATATGTATATATGGTGCCACAAGCGTGAAAAAATGTAAAATATATAAAATAAAAATATTAGCAAAACAAAAAAACAATCGATAGATGTATATATAATGCCACAAGCGTGAATCATGAAGTGCTAAGTGCATGAAACAATGAGGTTCTGATCAAAATGAGGGTCAGTCCAATATAGCTGATATATAGACCTTATTAAATATATAATGGTGACTTCATAGAAAACATAATAACAAAGTGTTGCAGTGTCCACGCTCTGGTGCTCCCCACCCTCAGGTAATGGCCACTCACCTCCCCCTGAGAAAGATACAAAATTCCCCTTGTATTGGCACGTGTAGGGGAGGGGACATGACGGTGTAGAAGGCAGCTGGACTGCCTTTACAGAGAACAGACACACAATCTGAACCATAACCCAGTGGCTAAAGGCAATCTATAGAGTGGTGCACTAAATGTACCTAACCCAAGTGAGCACCCTGTATTGGGGCTTCTTTTGTTTATATAATAAACTGTGTAAAAAACAATATCTCGCTATAGAGCTTCTTTTTACTGTTTGCATTTGAGGAAACAGCACCAGTGAGCAGCTATGAACCAGACAGCTAATCTAGATTCCTTAAGGTGATTCACAAGCGTGATTGACCAAACATAGGTGTGAGGTCACACACTCTGAGATGAGGCCATTACCTGAGGGTGGGGAGCACCAGAGTGTGGACACTGCAACACATTGTTATCACGTTTCTATGAAGTCACCATTGTATATTTAATAAGGACTAAATATAAGATATATTGGATTGACCTTCATTTTGATCAGAACGTCACTGTTTCATGCACTATAGCACTTTATGATTCATGCTTGTGGCATATATACATATATCAATTGTTTGTTTTTTTGACAATATTTGTATTTTATATATTTTTATCTTTTCATGCTTGTGGCACCATATATACATACTGTATGTCAATGTTTTTTTTATTTAAAAAAAATATTTTGTATTTATATTTATAATAGTAAAGATTATGTTTCACAGTAAATAAGGATTTTATTTTATTTCACTTTAAACTCAGTGTTGAAAATATTTTAAGTGAGACAGCGCAGCACAATAATTTGTATTTATATTTCATGTATTTGCCTACCAGGGAAATGTTTTACACTTTTCATATACACACAAGAAAATTACCTAGAACCCTCAAACATTATATATTTTCTGAAAGCAGGGGCCCTGGACAATAAAATGGTGGCTATTTAATTTTTTTATGTCACACAATATTTGTGCAGACATTTTTTAAATATATATATATTTTTTTATACACGTAAATTTATTTTGGGCACACAAATACAATATACTGTACTAGCAACCTTTTGGTAAAATTGTGCATATCTGTGAAATTACAGTACTTAAAGTTGTTCATATCTAGTGCTTAAAAAGTCTTTACAGGTCATTAGTTTAGAACCAAGCATGGCCTATAGCACTAGGATTTTTGCACACACTCCAAAGTTTGCGGTGATACCTGAAATGTGCCTTAGATCTATGTGTGTGTCTGCATTTGCACATGAACACAGAGGAATTGGGATTTAATTTAGCTTTATTTCTATCACAAGGTATTAACAAGCCCACTGCTTGGGCAATGACATATGCTTCCTATTAAGATATCAGGGGTTCGGGGCGCATGCCCGAGGCTCACGATGGAGGACGTGTCCCGTTAGAGCTCCGCACTCTCCGCCACATTGCCGGGACCTAACTAGCCATCTGGACCACTCTACAACCCCGCATTTCCGAGCAATCCCCTCCGGAATACCCACCGCTCCTCCCGTGATGGTTCTAACCGGCCATCGCGGTAAAACAAAGCCAAAACCCATCAAGGAGGCGTTAGCCCGAGCCTCCTCCAAAATGGCGGCGAAGGCCTTAGCCAGACTGCAGGCCGCTCCCCCGGACGAATCTGCACAGGCTGACAGTGGGGAAGATGACTGCTCCGACTCTCACTCTGGCAGCCCCCCCAATCCTCCGGCATCAGGTATGTCTCAGACAGACTTTCTCAAGCACATGGAGTCCATGCTGCAAAAAGCCCTTAAAGTAACATCAGACCAAATAACAAATAGACTGTCCCGTGAAATCAGGGAGCTGGGCCAGAGAACATCTGATCTGGAAACCAGGGTGGACGACCTGGAACTCACCCTCCAAGAACAGGCCCAGGAGCAGGCAGCCTTGCGTGATGAGAACGCCGCCCTCCTCTCACGCCTGGAGGACGCGGAAAATCGCTCCCGCAGGTCAAATTTACGCATCCGTGGCATACCTGAGTCCGTCGATGATTTACAGTCCTTCTCAACAGCCCTTTTCCAAGAACTCTCAGCTTCCTCCATACCGATCGAGCGGCTGGAATTCGATCGCATCCACAGGGCACTCACCCGACGTCAGCAGGACGGTCCCCCTCGGGACATTATCGTTAAATTGCATTTTTTCCGTACAAAAGAGCAGCTGCTGGCTGCTGCCCGAAACAAGGACGCCCTCCTGTTCCAGGGCCATGCTTACCAGCTCTTTTCTGACCTAGCCCCCCTCACCATTGCCAAGCGCCGCGCCATGAAACCACAGCTACAGGTGCTTTTGCAACACCATTTGAAGTATACCTGGCGCTTTCCTTTTGCTTTACAGTTTACCCATCAAGGTCAGCAACACACGTGTACATCGCCAGATTCTCTCCAGCGTCTCTTGGAAACCCTGCGTCTGGTCGTCCCTGCACAATCTTCAGAGACTAATTTGCCCCGCACTCCAGCCCGGGATGCTGCTCATCCATATGGATCAACCCCACAAAGGCCCCACCCGGGTCCATCCTCTGTTCGGAAGGGAACCCCTGCTCATACACCAAAATCCGGTCTCCCTGACCGCCGACTGTACTCGCCTCGTTGAGCCTGTTTACCTGACTTTTTTCTTACAGGTTTTTTCTTTACAGTACTCCCCTGATGTCGAAGTTAGCCTCCTCTCCTGAGTTGAGATGATCGAATCGCATGGATCTTCCATTGCACTTCAACTTGCCTATGGACGATTCGTCACTTGAGGCACACAGGGACTACTGGCTTTGGCTTTCTCTCCCTTTGAAGAGGGGATTGCTGTAATCTACCTCCAACCTGGAGGTTGCTAAGGTCCAGATTTACACTTTTCCTAAAAGCTTTTTTTTCTGTATTATTATTTTATTTTTGTTTAAATTGTGTTTTATTTAATGTTGACGTTCCAGACAGTTTGACTGGATTTTTTTTTTTTTTCTTCTCTCCTTATCTTAAGATCCACCCATTACGGGTGATTATCTAAGTGATGCTGGGTTGATCTCCGCCTGTATTCTACGGCGTGCTGGCTGACATTGACCCTTGAGTGATATTTGAAATGTGCAAAGCCTCTTGTTATAGCTATATCTGTATGAATGGGATACTGCTACCCCATCATCACTAGGTTGTTTATAGTTCCTCTCTGTCCTGATCCCTCCCCTCCCCTTCCCCCCTGATCCCTTCCCCCTGATCCCCCCCCCCCGATCTTTCCCCTTCCACCCCCCCCCTTACTGCCCCCCACCGACCCCAACTTCCCTCCTCTCTTTCCCCTTCTCCATCTTCCTACCTTTTTCACCCCCTCCCCACTCTTCCTGCCCCTCACCATATCTTTATTTTCCCGTCCTGATATTCCCACCCATCTCCAATCCCTCCTTGTTCCCCCCCCCCCCACCTCATTTTTATTTTTATTTTTATTTTTTATTTTTTTTTCCCCTCCCTCCCCTCTCCCCTCCCCCCCGAGTTTTTACCCTTTTATAATGTTTTCCTGATCTCAAAGGGGTCCCCCTTCTCTGGACTCCTTATATGGCTTTGCACGGGCTGGGCTGCAGTTGTCAGCCCAGCTGATTTTCTTGTTATCAGCTATTTTAGCACTGTTTGTAGATATGTACTACTAAGCACTAGTCTCTATCCACCTAACTGTTTATTATATGTCGTTTTATATAATATATTATGTTTCTCCCGCTTGTGGCGGAGAGTCGTCACTGCTCCCCTTTTCCTACGGTCCACCCACCCACGGGCTAGCTGGCTGGCCCCTGTGTTGGTGCACTATTTAGTCGGGCGATAGAGTTACACTCTTCCCCTTCTTTTTGTCCATTTGCTTGCCCTACATGATTGTTCTTATTTTCTTTTTCCTCTTCGCTTTTTTTTCCCTTTCTCCTTTTCTCCCCCATTTCTCAGGTCGGCTGGGCTGCGTGACCCCGATGGTCTCATTTTGCTATCCTACTCCTGATCCTGGATGGCCCCCTTGACTGTGCTCTCGTTGAACGTTAAAGGTCTCAACTCACCGCATAAGAGAGTCAAGGCCTTCCAAACTTTTGCTACTTTGAAGGCAGGTATTGTAGCTCTCCAAGAAACCCACTTTTCAGCTCGCACCACCCCTAAATTTTTCAGTTCCCGGTACCCACAGGTGTATACTGCCTCGGCCTCCACTAAACATCGTGGTGTCCTGATTGCACTGCACCACACCCTTCCCTTCACAGTGCAATCGGAGATCAGGGATCCGGAAGGCCGATACATTATACTAGTGGGACTACTCCAGGATGTTGAAACTACCCTAGTCTCTTACTACGCCCCAAATACTAATCCAAACCCTTTCTTCTCACATCTGTTACAGGTGTTGCGCTCACACTGTAGAGGAACACTGTTCCTGTGCGGAGACTCTAACTCAGTTTTACAGCCGCACATCGATAAATCACCCTATGCTCCTGATCAGTATTCCCCCTCTCTACGCTTTCGTAAACTCTTGCAACAAGCCTCCCTACTTGACACCTGGCGAGAATGTAACCCAACTAAAAAGAATTTCACCTTTTACTCTTATCCACATAAATCATTCTCTAGAATCGACCATATTTTTATCTCAGTAGCCTCCTCCCCCACTTTACTTAAATCCATAATTCAACCCATCTCCTGGTCCGACCACTGTGCAGTGCTTACCACCGTCTCCTCCCTAATCCCTTTGTCCACAGACCGCACATGGTGTATAAATGAAGCCCACCTATCCAACCAATCATATTGTTTTGATATTCAAATTGCTTTAGCGGATTATTTGAAACACAACGCCATCCCTGATATCTCCCCTGTCCTCCTCTGGGAAGCCAATAAACCGGTTATCCGGGGCAAATGTATCTCCGTATCCACTCATCTGAACCGAGATAAAAAAATTAGGCTAACTGAGCTGGAATCTGATTTCCATCTCTGCTCTCTTCAATTTCAATCCTCCCCCACCGAAGCCCATAGAATTTTAATGGAAAAATCTAAGACTGAATTGGATTTAGCCCTGGCCGATTCGGCTGACAAGGCCATCCGTAGATCATGTCACACCATCTACACTAAAGCCAACAAACCAGACTCCTTTTTGGCCCTTCGTCTCCGTCGCCCTGAGAGGAACCATGTTCCGATAAGGCTACGGATAGACAAACACACCTACACCAGTAATCCTATAAAAGTCCTAGCTGAATTTCGACGGAGGTTACATGACCTCTACAATACCCAGTCTGTTTTCTCCCCCTCCATGGCAGATTCGTTATTTCAGGATATCCCCTTACCCACTTTATCAGATGCGAATCGTGAGTGCCTCGAGAGACCCGTCACAGTGGATGAGGTCTTAGCTGCTATCAAAACTCTTAAATCTCATAAACGACCTGGCCCTGACGGGCTCTCGGGCACTTACTTTAAGAAATTTGCTGGTACCCTCGCCCCTCTCCTTACTAACTCCTTCAATGCATTACTCCGACAACAGTCTTTTGGAAGGGACACCCTGACAGCCATCATAGCCATGATCCCTAAACCCAACGTAGATAACTCCCTCTGGTCGAACTTTCGGCCTATCTCACTCTTAAATCTTGACATTAAGTTACTAGCTAAAGTTATGGCCCTGCGTCTTAACCCCATTATTGGGAGACTGATTCACAAAGATCAGGTGGGCTTCATACCACGCCGGCAGGCTAGTGATAACATAAGACGAGTTGTTCTCCTACAACATCTTGCCAGAACACGCAAGATCCCTATGCATTTACTATCCCTTGACATCAGGAAGGCCTTTGATACGGTCTCCTGGCCCTATCTAAATTACATCCTGACCCGTTGGGGCTTCGGTCCACACTTTTTGCAATGGGTGAATTCCCTCTATAACCATCCCCAGGCCTACGTTAAATATTCAGGTTTCCGTTCAGAGAGCTTTCCGATAGGGAGGGGTACTAGACAAGGGTGTCCCTTATCCCCTTTGATATTCGCTCTGGCTATAGAACCTTTGGCAGCCTTGATTAGAGCTAGCCCTGACGTCAAGGGATTGGAGGTGGCCTCAACCTCACATAAAATCTGTCTATTTGCAGATGATGCACTTTTATTTGTCACCTCTCCCCGTACTTCTCTCCCGAACCTCGTAAGAATTTTGGAACAGTTTGCCAATGTCTCTGGCCTAGAGGTGAATAAATCTAAATCCAAGGCTCTCAATGTTTCTCTTCCCCCCTCAGAAGTCACCCATCTGCAAGAGTATTTCCCCTTCGCTTGGTCTGCCACTTCTCTCCCATATTTAGGTATTAAATTAACTTCGGATTTATCTTCCCTTTACAGAACTAACTACCTCCCTATGCTGTCGCACTTAACCGCTTTAATGGATTCTTGGAAACCGCTTTGTGTTTCCTGGTTGGGACGAGTGGCAGCCGTAAAGATGTCTTTACTCCCAAAGCTGTTGTACTTATATAGAGTTCTCCCGATTCCGGTCCCCTCATATTTTCACCGTGTCATTCAATCTAGAGTCTTTAAATATATCTGGGGTCCCATAAAACCACGAGTTTCTAGATCTATACTCCTGCGTAATAAACTTAGTGGAGGCCTGGGTGTCCCTAATTTTGCCCGCTATTATCAGGCTGCACAACTTGCCCAAATTACATTATTTCACGCCACATCGGAAACGCCTATTTGGGTTAGTTTAGAGGCCGTTGATATTTATCCCTTGCTAATCTCTAATCTCCTATGGTTACCCCCGCTGGCTCGTAGTCCAATTCTCAATCCGGTAACACGCCACTCACTTAAGCTATGGGATAGTCTACGTGACCGTTTTCGACTGTTGTCCACCCATGCCCCGCTACTATCTTTTTTTGGCCATCCGCAGTTCTATCCCGCATACACAGAACCTGACTCTTTTCGTCTATGGCTCCGGGCAGGACTACACAGGATAGGAGACCTTGTTACTGACACGTCCCTCAAGTCCTTTCCAGACTTACAAGCTCAGGCTAAACTTCCCCCTAGAGAATGTTTCCACTACCTACAAATAACTCATTTTGTTCGCTCAATTATAGGGGACTGTTCCTCCCTGGACAGTATGTCCGTCTTTGAAAACATATGTCAATCGGATCCCCACGCCCCTGGTATCATCTCCCGCCTTTATAGTCATTTTACCTCTGACTCCACTGACCCTCCCCTCTACGCTGCACAGTGGTCCAAGGATCTCCAGATAACATTGGATAGGGAGGATTGGATTGGTATTTGGAATCGCACTAAATCCTCTTCCCAAAACATTATAGCCCTTGAGGCCAATTATAAGGTCCTGATGCGATGGTACCTAGTCCCCGCTAGGATTTCTAAATTTCTACCTTCCTACCCAGCGGGATGTTTTCGTGGATGTGGTGAGAGGGGTACACATGAGCATATCTGGTGGTCTTGTCCGATAGTGAGACGGTTCTGGATAGCAATATTTCAAATAGCCTCCACCCTATTACAAGAAAAAATATCGCCTGACCCATCTCTAGCCCTTTTGAATCATATACAATCAGATTTTACCAGAGCTCAGGTTAGACTCTTGCTTCAACTGACTACTGCTGCCAAGCAAACTATTGCTAGGGCTTGGAAGACCCCAACTATACATATTGCAGAAGTTAAGAATAGGGTGACTCAGGCAATGATCCATAGTAAGATTGAGGCCAGGATTCTCGACCGAATGGCTCAACACGACAAAACCTGGACCCCCTGGGTGGAACATTTTCTACCCCCGGGATTTGATTTAACTCTGTTAGTATCTTAAGATATGATGTGTGCTCGGACCATACTGCATCCGAACCCGTTGGGGTTTGCGCGACTCAGCCGACACCCTTCCTACCCCTCCTACCTTCTCCAGGCCGCTCCGGCCTTCTCTTCCCCTTCTATTCCCCTTGTCTTCTCTTTTCTGATCTTTTTCTTTCTTTTCTTTCTCTGTTCTTAATTGAAATGCTCTCGTTTGTGTTTACTGGGCAAGGCTACTAGCTATTGCCTAGTGTTACATCCCGTTATGTCCCAGTATAATGTACAGAGTACCCCCTTTTTTTTGGTATATATACCTTTGATGATACAGGACCTCCCCTGTCCTTCCCCCCCCCCTACTTATGTTGATATTTCTGTTAATTTTCTCTTGCTAAGGATTGGTTGGTCCTTTCATCTTTATGAGATATACTTGACAATCCTCATTTTGTATTTTGACCCTCCACACCTTATATATTTTGTAATCGTCTTTAAGCTGATACTTGCCTCTGGTGGATTGTACCAGTATGTTTTCATTTGTGTGGTAACATGCAAATAATTGTTTCTGTACTCTGTCATTTGCTCTTTAATAAAAAATTTGAAAAGAAGATATCAGGGGTTCTTTTAAAACCCAGATATCTCATCTGCCCTTCAAAGCATCTGATCAAACACAGATTGTATTTGATCAGATGCCAGCAATTAATTCAGAAGTGACTAGATTCCCATTGCTTCTGGCTTCATTCATCACAGAGGAGATGGGGAATGGGTGTTACTACATCTCCTTTGTGGGCAACCAACCTAACCTATTACAACAATCCTGGGCTCCCCGGTCAAAAGAAAGAGCAAGAGCAAGAGACCAGTGGTGTTTAGTGGCGGAGGGATGAGAGGGGGCCTACCATGTGTGGTAAAAGTGAATGGGCAGCTGTAAAGCCACCCCGGATCACTTTTACTGGAAAGTTAATGAATGACTCTAAGGTCCCGTACACACGGATGGACAATCCGCTGAAAACGGTCCACCGGACCGTTTTCAGCGGACATGTCTGCCCGGAGATTTCTGTCTGATGGTTGTACACACCATCAGACAAAAAAACGCGCGTAAACAATACGCGGGGCGTGCCCGTGCCGTCGCCGCGACGATGACGCAGCGACGTGGGCGGCCTTGAAGTTCAAAGCTTCCACGCATGTGTCGAATCAGTACCACGCATGTGAGGGATGGCGGTCGGTCGGACATGTCCGGTGAGTCTGTACAGACGACCGAACACGTCCGACGGACAGGTTTCCAGCGGATAGATTTCTTAGCATGCTAAGAAATTTTGATCCGCTGGAAACTGTCCGATCCGCCGGACAATTGTCCGCTCGGGCCTACACACGACCGGATCTGTCCGCTGAAACTGGTCCGTCGGACCAGTTTCAGGGGATAGATCCGGTCGTGTGTACGGGGCCTAAAAGACAGTACCAGTTGCAGCCATGATCTTGGTATAATTTCTTTTTTTTTTATTCCATAAATTTTGGTATAATTTCTTATTGACCAGGCCGTTGGACAGTAAACAGTTAAAGCCTCATGGGTGGATTTAGCTCTTTGATAGGCTTTCTTTAACACCTTATTGATATAGCCCCTTTCATGTAGTCCCCTCTTTAGAGCATTGACTTTTTTTGCTGTTGCATCTACCCTAAAAGCCTAACTCAAGGTTTGATTAAGTGGTGGAACCATCACAGGATCAGAGAATAATGATTTCCCAGGGGCATCATCCCAATATATATTGCCAACAGAAATAAAAACAAGAGCAAGTATGACTTTATGCCTGCCAGGAGATCATATTGAAAAACAAAAATGTTTCTTCATTTAAGTTGCACAAGGAACATACTTCCAACAGACAGTTAAAACCATCACATCAAATATTGGGAATGTAGAAATAGAAATATGTGTCCTGATGTTGTGATATAACATCATTCAGTGGTCTACGCATTTTGGAGCGACAGGAACTTCTTCAAGAACTCTGACAACATGTATATAACTCAAACAATATAAATGTTTTGCCCAAATTCCTGTGTAAAAGAATGAAGCCCAGCCAGGGAAAAACAATGTGCCACCAGTATGGGGGCCCTCAAAAACATTAGGACTCTAAATCCCTAAACATGGAACATTCCATGCAGCAAGGAACAAGACCAACATCCTCTGCTGCTATTAAATGGCTGCTAACCAAGTTTAAACTTCCATCCACAAAAGTAAAAATAAATATTCATGACTATTTGGGATTTAGGATAGGGATTTTGCAATATCAGATGCATACTGCCTGGAGTTGCATGTTCTCCCTGTGCCTGCGTGGGTTCCCTTCCACACTCTAAAGACATGTTGGTAAGTTATTTGACGTCATTTGACGCTTACCGAGCTTGGGGCGCTCTGATTGGCTCGCCGGGATCCCGACCGGGTCACGTGATGCGGACGTCCCAACCGCACACGTGACTAGGAGACGCATACTTATACGGGGATGTGTTCCCCAGCAAACCAGAGGTGCTCTCCCACACGATCGGTGCTATCGATTCTGCGCTCCTGCTGGTGGGTAGCAACTTGTTGCTTTATTTAACCCCTTTTGCTACAACTGTAGCATTGATCTAATTTGTTCCATTTGGCTCAGTGCTTACTTATGTTCGGTTTCCTTATCTTGTCTTATACAGATGCTATCCACTATTCAGCCCTTACATTGCTCATTGGTCTTTATATATTCAGAATTTAATTTCTGACACTTGTGGGGTAATTGTCCCTCTTACTTGAATACGCCTGCCTTTTCTGCTTCTAATATTCTTTTAACCAAACACTTTGACCAGCGCACCTATTTACTGGCTCATTCTGGGTATGTATCATGATGTTGGGTATCTACAATATATACCTATACACTATTCGTACCATTCACCTTTTTGTTATTTCTATGAGCCCCCCTAGTGGATCTATCAATTGAATTTTTAATTTTTATGGAATCACCTTTCCACCAGATAGATTCCCAGCTGCTTTTACCCCCAGGACCGCCTGACGAAAAAACGTATTTTAATTACTCTAAACAATATCTTCTACCGAGTTCAGTATTGAACTGTATCCATTACCGTGGATGGTAGGCATAACTACTATACATATATCTTTTCTCCTTTACAGACACTCATACTTCAAAGTCACTGTGACTTCTTGTTATCATAATCCCTCTGTTCCCAAACACACCCCTACAACCTATTAATATTGCTGCACTACTATTGGGAATCTCTGCACTACTTGAGTGTACTATTTAAAGTGCTTCTCTACTGCTGTATGAACCCATGTATTCTATTACACCTTTCTTTTCTGGTGTGTCCCATGCTTTTTATGGTGCTTTATTGCATATGTGATACCTTACAAACAATGTCTGTTCTTAAATTCTTATTTGTATATTAACGGTTCTATATAAACCAATAACAGCCTGTTTTTATTCCAGAAATACCAATAGCTCCCCATGAAGCGGATCCCCGCAAAACATGTAGAGCTTGTTTTGAATACCAATATACATGCTAGCCATCATTAACCTTGATGTCTCTTTTGGACCAGTTTTTGGTTTAAATGTTTTGTAAATTATTGCAAATTTTTGTGATAATTCTTTTTGTGTTTTTAATGTATTTTATACATGTATCCACTTTATTGTTGATTCAATAATGGCAATTTTAATGAAATTGGCTTCTTTAAACGTTTTTTGTAAAATAACTTTTTAAAGTCTGTAATAAAGTAACATATAGCCTGAAGTTTATTCTTTTTTTTTTTTTTTTTCACAATCAAAGTTTATTCAAAGAAAAATGTAACAATGAATAGGTATTGAATAACAAAGGAACAAGTAACGCAATACACTGAACGTCTGCACAGTACATGAAATGTGAAACTGTAACAAGAAAGGTTTACAGATATAAATTTGGATAAAGATATAGGGCCTGATCCACAAAAACCCTGCGTAACATAACTTTTGACATTTAAGTTACACCGCCGCAAAATCTCTACCTAAGTGCCCGATCCACAAAGCACTTACCTAGAAATTTTGAGCGGTGTAACTTAAGTGCCTCCGTCGCAAGGCGGTCCTCCTCTCCGGGGGGAGTTTAAAATTTAAATGAGGCGCGCTCCCGCGCCGGCCGTACTGCGCATGCGTGTGACGTAATTTTCCCGACGTGCAGCGCGCGAACGTAATTTACGCCGGGCTTTGTGGATTGCGACGGGACACTAAAGTTGCGACGGGTGAAAAAAAAAAAAAAGCGCCGGGAAAACAAAAACAAAAAAGAAAAATTGTCAGCATCGCTCGGCATGCATTCCTGAGAGGGAGAACTCCATGCCAATTTTCAAAGAAAAAACCGGCATGGGTTCCCCCCCCAGGAGCATACCAGGCCCTTAGGTCTGGTATGGGTTGTAAGGAGACCCCCCCTACGCCGAAAAATCGACGTAGGGGGTCCCCCTACAATCCATACCAGACCCGTATCCAAAGCACGCTACCCGGCCGGTCAGGAAAGGGAGTGGGGACGAGCGAGCGCCCCCCCCCCCCTCCTGAGCCGTGCCAGGCCGCATGCCCTCAACATGGGGGGGTTGGGTGCTCTGGGGCAGGGGGGCGCACTGTGGGCCCCCCACCCCAGAGCACCCTGTCCCCACGTTGATGAGGACAGGACCTCTTCCCGACAACCCTTGCCGTTGGTTGTCGGGGTCTGCGGGCGGGGGCTTATTGGAATCTGGGAGTCCCCTCAAATAAGGGGGCCCCCAGATACCAGCCCCCCACCCTAAGTGAATGGATATGGGGTACATCGTACCCCTACCCATTCACCTGGAGGCAAAAAGTTAAAGTTATTAAACACACAACACAAGGGTTTTTAAAATAATTTATTAGTCTGCTCCGGAGGCCCCCCTGTCTTCTTTATTAGCTCTAATACCAGGGGGGGCTTCTTCTTCCACTCTCCGGGGGTCTTCTCCGCTCTCCGGGGGGGGTTTCTTCTTCCGCTCTCCGGGGGGGGTCTTCTCCGCTCTCCGGGGGTCTTCTTCTATCTTCGCCGCTCTCCGCTGTTGACTCGGCGCACCCCGGTTCTTCTGCAGCTGTCCGGTGCCTTCTACTTCAGCGCTGGCTGCCTGCTATCTTCGTGTGTTAGCTCAATTACTAACAGGCAGCCAGCGCGGTCTTCTGTGACGTCACCTTCTTCTCTTCTGTTCTTCTCCCTTCTTCCGATGTTGACACGTCGCCTCTTGTCACTGCAATGATGGAAGCGCGCCTTGCATCCCATTTATATAGGCATCACCGTCCCATCATGCTCCGGTAGGTACCCACGTGGTGGGTGCCTACCCACGTGCAGACGAATCAGACGAAGACACGTGATGTCGTAACGCGTAGGGATTGGAGGACGTACACCCGGAGTGACGTAAGCTGGCGATTGAGACGCCACTTGTTTATTCCTTTGTTGCACATGTTTTAAGTTTTAAATGTAAGCGCAGGCTTTTCCTTAATAAAATTTATACCTGCACCTTACGGTACCTCACTATGGGAGTCCCCTCTCTTTCTGCTCTTCCTGCTTTATATTTACCCACTCGGTTTTGAGGAGCACCTGATCTAACAGAGGGAGGATTCATCAGACTGAGAGAGGAAGCAGTTGTGACCACCCATAGAAGGCTGCGAGTGTGCTGTTCATTTATGCCCATTAAGGAGGGCTGAGAGGTAAGAGTCCCGGGAGCTCAGTCAGGGATCTGGTTCATCTTCTGCTACACGGCTGTGTATTTACAGTATCGAGCTGGTGCTTATCTTCATCCAGTGCATCCGTTCTGAAAGCTGATTTGTGCTTATTTTTTTGGGACTGGATTCTCTCATTTAAATCCCTTTGCACAACCTGTTTTCACAATTTTTGCACATTAATTCTCAGAGTACTGCATATATTTGTGGACTGATTACACTGCACTTTATTTTGGATATATTCATTGCTGAAATCTGTCAGCTCTTACATTAATTAATTTTATCACTTTATGTTATTAATTTTTCATTTTCTATGTGACACTGTTAGTTCACTTGCGTGATACGTTGCACAGAATCTCTTTTTATTTTTGATGTTGGCATACAGATTGTTGTCCTGCAAGTGTGTGTGCTCAGCTTGTCCCTAACAGTGTTGCTTTAGCTGACCTGCACACGTCTGGTGCAAAGTTAAGCCTGCTTTTATAAGGTGTAACTTTCCGCCGAAAAAACAGCTGATGCGCACAGGGAGTAGCCTGCGCTGCACAAGCGTACTTTTGTGGATCGCCGTATCTCCCTCATTTGCATATTTAACTAGCAAAACAATGGTGCGTCTAGCGTATTTTGCGCCCCAAGATGCACCGGTGTAATCTTTTTACGTCGGTCGGAAAAAGCTGGTTTTCAGGCGTATCTCGTTTTGAGGATACGGCGCATAGATACGCATTTTTCAACTACGCCGCGCATCTCTAGATACGCCGGGGTAAGTGCTTTGTGAATCTGGCCCACTGTTACAATGTATAATGAAACTGAATACATTGAGGTTTTTTTCTTTTAGTACTTAAAAGCAACTCTTGTCAGAATAGAATACTACAGCACAGCCCATGTATGTAATATTTCTCTGCAAATTATATTCATAAAGAGCAACACTATTGTCACTGAGCAAACCAGTTTTTAAGCTTGTTTAAGTTATTATATCCCCATACAATTACTTTTGCTGATATATTGCTGTTGCACATTTTCCTAAATATCTATTTTTTAGCTTATTTTTTAAACACTTTGGTTATAACAGAAAACTTTAGCAAGAAAATCCGTCAAAAAAGTGTTATTTAAATTATTTTCAATTATTCACAGAGCTGCGATAAATAACAGAGCTGTCACTCTAGAAAATAATTACTGTGGGCAAATTCTTTTCACAAGGCAATATGAGAGTTCTATTCTACAAGGAAAAATCCACGTTTACATAACAGTGAGTGCTTGAAAGGGGAGATGTTATCTAATAACACAGCAATACTACTATAACTAGAGCTGTGACATCTAATAATAATTTCTAATATCCGCACGAACCCTGTGGATGTACATTAGTGTTTGAATAAATATCAAGTAATTTTAATTTATTACTAGGCTTTACAATAAAAATGGTCAAACATTTTTGCAGTGTATTTGTAAGTCAACAAGAATAACCAAGAAATACTCAGTGTTTTTCCAATCTCTTTAAAGAAAGTTAGCAATACTGAATAAAAATAATAAACTTCACTCAGTGCTAATGTCAAGAATAACTACAGCCACTTAAGAGTCAATCTGGCTGCCTCAGTGGACTGCTTATATGCTGTCAACTTCCCCCCCAATGTTTCATAAACTAGCGGAAGATCTTAAACTTTGGGGCACATTGGGCCTCTCTTGGTTGAGCAGGGTTAACTCTGTAAAAATGACACTGCTGCCACACATCATCTATCTCTTCAGGTCACTTCTTATCCTATTCCCTAACCACTTATGGACCTTTTGTCGTCGTTATACGGCGGTACTTTGACGAGGGATATCATTGTTATAGCAGCAGCTAGCTGCCATAATCCCGGTGTCCACTTCTTCAGCGGGTAGTCTGCTTTCAGATAAAAGTGGTCTCTGTGGTGGATTCGCTTACAGATCACTTATAGGTGGCGGGAGAAGGCCCCCCCTCCCGCCACACTCCGGTGCCTTTCGCGGCTTCCCGGAGCTGTCGGTAGTGGCAGAGGTGATCGGGTCCTCTTCCGTGTGTGGTATGGAGATGAGTGAGGGAAGGATGGCCTCCACCCGTCTCCGTACCATTGTAGGGCATAAGCAATGTCAAAACGTCTCTTCCTCCCATAGCTCTTAGAGATATTTTATATTTTTATTTATTTTTTCAAATGACATTTCATTTTTTTTTCTTGCATTTTAGTGTAAATATGAGATCTGAGGTCTTTTTGACCCCAGATCTCATATTTGAGAGGTCCTGTCATGCTTTTTTTCCTATTACAGGGGATGTTCACATTCCTTGTAATAGGAATAAAACTGACACTTTTTTTTTCTTCTTTTTTTTTTTAAAGAACAGTGTAAAAAATAAAAATAAAAGGTTAGAGTGAGAGCACTAATTCTAGCCATATACCTCCTCTGTAACTCAAAACATGCAACCTGTAGAGTTTTTTAAACTTTGCCTATGGAGATTTTTAAGGGTAAAAGTTTGTTGCCAGTGGTTAAACACACTGGCACTAACTGACACTAAATATAAATTTATAGTAATTTTTAGTAAACTCAAGAGCCAACACTGGTTGCACACAAGAACTTTAAAATTTATTTTTTCTGTATTTTCATTGGCCCCACTTTCCTGGGTCACTTGCCTGGCAAAGGGGCCCAGCATGGTTTCAAAATGTTGCTGTATGTTTATCATGTGAACACAAAAACGTTTTTTGAGGAATCCTTGGTGTGCTGAGGACATTTCTTCACTTTGATCATCCGTTTCCAGCCCATGGTCATTACAGCACCCAGAACTATTGAACATGTGTGTAGGGAATACTGAGCTTGGCTTCCACTTCCCTGATACACCTATTACAAGTACAAATAGTACTTGAGTCTATCTTTCAATCAAGGCTATGAATGACAATAACATCCAGATTTTGGACATGAGGTCTTAAAATCTTATTCATAAGATCCCATTCACACCTGAGCATTTTGTAGCTTGAAACCTGAAGCTACAAAACGCTGGAGGGGAAAAAAAATCTATTTTTCTGGTTCACATCTCCACTCCAAAACGCCTAAAGCCAGAAGCTCCAAAACGCCTGAAGCTCAAACAAGTTCTGGGACTTTTTTTATGCAGATTTGGGCGTTTTTCTGCTTTTTACATTGGTGACATTTTGACCTGTACAAAATTGCATCAAAAATGTGTCAAAATCGTGACAAAACGCGGTAAAAACCACAGAAAAATTGTGGCAAAATTGTGCGACTTTCTGCCTGAAAACGCTATGCTCAGGTGTGAATGGGGCCTAGGTCCCTAGAATATGGCAGAGAATGTGTACACCAAATGCCATTTACTATAAACAACTGCATTATGATCCAACCCATGATTTTACTTAACAACTAAAGGTCTCATTAAAGCACTACTAACCCACTACATTAAGAATTTACTAGTGTAATTCCAGATAATCCATAAGTTGGGGACTTCTACATGCTGCCCAAAATCCACAAGGAAGGAAATCCAGGCAGACCCATTACAGGTAAAACTTGAAAAAATTTAATATTGTGCAAAAGTTCATTTATTTCACTAATGTAACTTATTACATAGACTCATTACATCCAAAGCAAGATAGTTCAAGCCATGATTTGTCATAATTGTGACAATTATGGCTTACAGCTCATGAAAACCCCAAATCTACAATATCAGAAAATTAGAATATTGTGAAAAGGTGCAATATTCTAGGCTCAAAGTGTCCCACTTTAATCAGCTAATTAAGCCATACCACCTGCAAAAAGTTCCTGAGCCTTTAAATGGTCTCTCAATCTGGTTCAGTAGGAATCACAATCATGGGAAAGACTGCTGACCAGACAGTTGTGCAGAAAACCATCATTGACACCCTCCATAAGGAGGGAAGGCCTCAAAAGGTAATTGCAGGAGAAGTTGGGTGTTCCCAAAGTGCTGTAGCACAATAATATAAAGTTATGTGGAAGGGAAAAGTGTGGAATAAAAGGTGCACAAGCAGCAGGGATGACCGCAGCCTGGAGAGGATTGTCAGGAAAAGGCCATTCAAAAGTGTTGTGGACTTTCACAAGGAGTGGACTGAGGCTGGAGTCAGTGCATCAAGTGCCACCACACACAGACGGATCCTGGACAAGCCACTCCTAAAAGAAAAAGAAAAACAGACCTGGTCCAAAATACTCTTTTCTGATGAGAGCAAATTTTGCATCTCATTTGACAACCAAGGACCCATAGTATGGAGGAAGGCTGGAGAGGCACACACTGCAAGATTCTGAAGTCCAGAGTGAAGTTTCCACAGTCTGTGTTGATTTGGGGAGCCATGTCATCTGCTGGTGTTGGTCCACTGTGCTTCATTAAGTCCAGAAGAGCTGAAGGCTGCTATTGAAGCATCCTGGTCAACCATAACACCTCAGCAGTGTCACAGGCTGATAGCTTCCATGCTACACCGCATTGAGGCAGCAATTGCTGTAAAAGGGGCCCAAACCAAGTACTGAGTACATACTGTATGCATGCTTATACTTTTCAGAGGTCCGATATTGTTCTATGTACAATCCTTGTTTTATTGATTGTGTATGCATACCAAGTTCACGGCCAACACCCTTAAAAAAAAAATCCACGGAAACGTTTGTTTGAAGTCCAACCGTGTGTATGAAGCTTAAGAGACATCTAGCTGGGGAGTATATATTTGGGAGAGCCAATGTGTCCTCTAGGATCCAAAGGGTTGCCTTCCAGACATTCCCAACCCCGGGACACAGCCAAATCATATGGAAAAAATCTCTGGGTATTGTGTGGCATCTGTGACATTCAGGTGAGTCTACTTAAATTGTATTAATTTGTCCCTAGCCCATATCATAGATGGCAGCATAGAGTCTACCACCTCTGACCCTGATTCATCAGTCAGTGATAGAATGTCTTCCCTCCACTGCCTAGCAGTTATCTCCATCCTAGAGGAGGAGGAGGAGGTCAGAAGAAGAAAATATCATCTAGAAATAAGTTTTGAGTGATCATCCTCAAACATAATTTTCTCCAACAAAGCAGGTGAAAGCAAAACTTCAGTCAAGCCAAGTTTTATGGCCACTGCATGCCTTGTAGGAGTGCACCATGGCAGCCTGAGTAGTAACCGAGGCAATCTCTAGATTTGGAAAGAACCACCAATGGATATGTATTAGCTGAGATGCCAAATAGTAACACTGGAGATTCGGTAAGACCAAACCACTCGTCTGGACGGCTAGGTGCAATGTCTCTAATGAGATCCTAGGTGGCTTAAAGGGGTTGTTAACCACTTAAAGACCTCAGGTGTTTTTCAGATTTGGTGTTTGCAAGACTAAAACATTTTTTTCTGCTAGAAAATTACTTAAAACCCCCAAACATTATATATATTTTTTTTTCTAACACCCTAGAGAATAAAATGGCGGTCATTGCAATACTTTTTGTCACACCGTATTTGCGCAGCAGTCTTACAAGCGCACTTTTTTTGGAAAAAATTCACTTTTTTGAATTAAAAAATAAGACAACAATAAATTTGGCCCAATTTTTTTATATATTGTGAAAGATAATGTTACGCCGAGTAAAATGATACCCAACATGTCACGCTTTAAAATTGCGCCCGCTCGTGGCATGGCGTCAAACTTTTACCCTTAAAAATCTAGATAGGCGACGTTTAAAAAATTCTATAAGTTGCATTTTTTGAGCTACAGAGTAGCTCTAGGGCTATAATTATTGCTCTCGCTCTAACGATCGCGGCGATACCTCACTTGTGTGATTTGAACACCGTTTTCATATGCGGGCGCTACTTGCGTATGCATTCGCTTCTGCGCGCGAGCTCGTCAGGACGGGGCGCTTTAAAAAAATTTTTTTTTTGTTTTCTTATTTAATTTTATTGATTTTATTATTTTTTACACTAAAATATAAAAAAAAAAAAAATGATCACTTTTATTCCTATTACAAGGAATGTAAACATCCCTTGTAATAGAAAAAAGCATGACAGGTCCTCTTAAATATGAGATCTGAGGTCAAAAAGACCTCAGATCTCATATTTAGGCTTAAATGCAAAAAAAAAAAAAAAAAAAGGAAAATTTGTCATTTAAAAAAATGACAGAAAAAAAATTGTCTCTTTAAGAGGCTGGGCGGGACTGACGTTTTGACGTCACTTCCGCCCAGCAGAGCTATGAGGACGGGTGGGGGCCATCTTGCCCTCACTCAAGTCCTCACACACAAGGCGGCAGCATCGGATCTCCTCCGCCGCTACCGACGGCTCCGGTAAGCGGCGGAGGGCGCGGAAAAGCGGCGGGAGGGGGGGGGGCCCCTCTCCCGCCACCGATAACGGCGATCTCGCGGCGAATCCGCCGCGGAGACCGCCGTTATCGTTTACACGGCCGCCCACTGAAAACATGGATATCTCAGTTGTGGCAGCAGCTGCTGCCGTTACTGAGATATCCATGTTTAAAAAGAGGACGTATATATACAGTGGGTGGTCCTTAAGTGGTTAAGGAAAAAAAATCCCTAAATAGCTTCCTTTACCTTAGTGCAGTCCTCCTTCACTTACCTCATCCTTCAATTTTGCTTTTAAATGTCCTAAGTTCTTCTGAGAAATGCTCACTTCCTGTTTTTCTGTCTGTAACTACACACCGTAATGCGAGGCTTTCTCCCTGGTGTGGAGAAAGCCTCTTGAGGGGGGAGGGGATGAGCAGGCAAGTCAGGACACTCTCTACTTTGCAGATAAAGAAAGGAGCTGTGTGTTAGTGGGCGTCCTGACACTCCTGCTCGCCCCTCCCCCCTCAAGAGGCTTTCTACACACCAGGAAGAAAGCCTCGCATTACGGTGTGAAGTTACAAACAGAAGAACAGGAAGTGAGCATTTCTCAGAAGAAATAAGGATGAGTTAAGTGAAGGAGTAAAAAAAAAAAAAATTGTCAGATGGCGCAAGGGAAGGTAAGTAACAGACAGCAGTGGCTCATGGGTCTAAATAAATTATCATAAATAAAGACGTGGTAGAGAAATCAGTGGCTAATTAGTCATAAAGTATTAAACAAAAGTTCATAAAAGAGTCCAAAAAAGCACTTAGCGGCAGCAGTCCCAGAAAGCAGAAGCTGGCTCTGAAAGTGATAAACAAGAAAAACAAGGATACGCCAGATCTAAGTGCAGTATGTAACGTTTTAATGGATAAAGTAAAAACACACAGCCAAATGGCTACTCACAAGTGTTGGGGGATAACAAGCATGTAAATGGACAAAGATCCGGGGTCACTGAGGTCCGATGTTTTCCAGTAGTCAGCATTAAAACGTTACATACTGCACTTAGATCTGGCGCATCCTTTTTTCTTGTTTTTCTTGGTAAGTGAAGGAGGACTGCACTAAGGTAAAGGAAGCCATTTAGGGGGAAAAAATCCTTCACAACCCCTTTAAAGTCCTAGAGAAATTATAATATTAACTTATTTATTTCTGTGAATATTTTTGGGGGAATATAGATCGGGGCCTACCAGAAAACATATAATTTTAAATATGTTGATTCAGCCTAGGAGATTAAGAGGCAATTCTGGAGATTATTTTGCAGATGAACTATTAACGGGGAGAGATTGTTGGAGATATATTTATTTTGTGGCAATTGGATTTCAATTCCTAGATACATAAATTTATGAACCACCTGTAAGGGGATATCCAGAGGCAACCTGGGAGTGAACATAAGAGAGAACAGTTTACTTATTCCAATTAACCTTGAATTCATAATAACCACCAAAGTTATATATTAGATCCAATGCTATGCTCAAAGACCCATCCGCATCCACCAGATATAATGGCATATTGTCAGTGTACAGGGAGGCATTTTCTTCAAATGTATTTAGCCAACACCCCTTGATATCTTTATCTGCCTTTAATACAGCAGCCAATGGTTCTATAGCTAGGGCAAACAACAGGGGTAATAGCGGACAGCCCTGCTGAATTCCCCGGCCTATTTCAAAAGCATCAGTAATGGTATTATTTACTTGCAACTGAGCCACAGGATGAGAATATAACAATTTTACCCATGAGACAAAATTGGGTCTGAACCCCAGCCACACAAGAACTGCCTGTAAATAAGGCCACTCAATAGAATCAAAAGCTTTATGTGCATCCAATAATTCTTGGTTGATAGGGGCAAGTGGAAATACAGCATCATTGGTTGCTAGAATGCAGGCAGCCTTCAGCATCCTAGCAATCAACAATCCTGCGGCTTACTAGCTTATTTCAAATTGTAAACAAGCCACATGTCATTCAGGGTTCATTGACCAAATAAATCATGACATGAGGCAGTATCATTGGCTGACTCGTTGACATTCAGTAAGCTGGCTGGGAGTTGTCTGTTGTAAAGATAGTCTGAGGGAGACATCTGTCACATGCAGGTCATCATCGTTGTGCATCATTTTTCTTTGTTGTTTAATAAAGTATCTTGGTATGGTGTATGTGTGCGTATGTATGTTTTTTTTTTTTTTTTGTGAATGAGCAACTAGGGATCCTATGTACCGCTTATTCATTCATTCAAGTTATGGGTACTGAATATCTCAAGCCAACTTAATTTGAAGGGGAATTCAAAATATCACTGCATATGCCAGAGTAAGAGCAATAATTTTAGGGCCATCATTCATGGTTACCTCTAAACTGATAACACGCAAAGGCTTTAAAAGCACTGCACTTGGCCAATTTTGGGTCCCAAAGTTTGTCTTTGTACTGTATAATGGATGTGCACAATTTTATTACGTGACATGTTTGGTATGTACCTAATTGATTTAACCTCATACTTTGTATTGTATATATAAAAAAAATTGTAATATAATGTGTTTGTGTACACTAAATTTTACTTTAGTGTATGTGTTACTGAAAACCTGGGTCTAAGATGTGTTCTAATATTATATGAACCAAAATATTGCAACTACCACCATTTTATTCTACAATGTACATATACAGTATGTACACCAATGTAATCGTGTTACATATAGTAACATAGGAGAGGTTGAAAAAAGACCAAAATGTGTGCGATTTCATGTATTAAATTGTATATCCCTGTATGTTGTGGTCATTTAGGTACTTAGCTAATAGTTTTTGTACATTATCGATGCTCCCCACTGAAACCACTACCTGTGGAAGGGAACTCCACATCCTAATGGCTCTTACAGTAAGGAACCCTCTACGCAGTTTAAGGTTAAACCACCTTTCTTCTAATTTTAGTGAATAGCTGCGTGTCTTATTAAATTCCCTTATGTAGAAAAGTTTTATCCCTAATGTGGGCCACCAGTATGGTATTTGTACATTGAAATCATATCCCCTCTCAAGCGTCTCTTCTCCAGAGAGAAAAAGTTCAGGGTCTGTAACCTTTCCTCATAACTAATGTCCTCCAGACTCTTTATTAGTTTTGTTGCCCTTCTCTGGACTCTCTCCAGTTAAAGCACAGCTTTCCTGAGGACTGGGTGCCCAGAACTGGACAGCATACTCCAGGTGCAGCCAGACCAGAGTCTTGTAGAGTGGGAGAATTATCGTTTTATCTCTGGAGTTAATCCCCTTTTTAATGAATGCCAATAATCTGTTTGCTTTGCTTGCAGCAGCTTGGCATTGCATGTCATTGTTAAACCTGTCATCTACTAGGACCCCCTGGTCCTCTTCCATCCTAGATTCCCCCAGAGGTTCTTTCCCCAATGAGTAGATTGCATTCATATTTTTGCCACCCAAATGCATTATTTTACATGTTTCCACATTAAAGTGGATGTAAACTTAATTTTTTTTCATTTATTTTTTTGATGTCACAATGTACAGTATAAGATTTCCTATCATCTGTGCCCAGTCTTGCCACACAGAGTTAATCCAGCTCTGAGCAATCCTATTTTATTGTTCAGTGAAATAAAACAGACTTACAGAGAAAAACCTTAGTCTGTTGCACCCCCTTACTGTGAATGACATGTGATTTACATATCTCATGCACTAGTCTGGAGACAGGCATTATTTTTTAATTCCCACCTCCACTCCTTTTCTGAAGTCATGTGGTTACTTTTCTGGATTTTGATTGGATGTTAGTGATCATAGCAGAATTTAGTGTAAGGAATACACAGGAAAAATGCATGTTGACAGGGGGAGTGTAGAGGTGGGCGGGGAGTCTACTGACATCACCACTCCACCCACAGAGCTCCAGACAACAGATCCACCCACAGAATCTGCCGTTTTTCAGTTCTTATAACAGACAGAGGGGAGACATTTGACAGGTAAGGATACATGCAGGAGGCATGTATATCCTCATAGATCAGCACTATGGCAGTAGTTTAGAAAGTAGGAGAGTGGGTTTACATCCACTTTAAACCTCATTTGCCATGTAGTTGTCCAGCCCATTAAATTGTTCAGATCTTCTTGCAACGTTTCCACATCCTGCGGCAAAATTATTGACCTGCTTAGGTTAGTATTGTCCGCACATACAGAAATTGAACTGTTTATCCCATTCTCCAGGTTGTTTATGAATAAATTAAATAGGATTGGTCCGAGGACAGGACCCAACTTTCCACCCCTGCCCATTCAGAGTACTCCTCGTTTATCATTACCCTCTGAACTCACCACTGTAGCCAGTTTTCAATCCATGTACTCACCCTATGGTCCATGCCAACTGACCTTTGTTCAGTAAATGTTTATGGGGAACTGCATCAAATGCTTTTGCAAAATCCAGATACACCACGTCTATGTGCCTTCCTTTATCTTGATGGCAGCTCACCTCCTCATTGAAGGTTAATATATTGGTTTGGCAATAACAATTCTTCAAATTAATGCAGATTATGTCAATGATACAATGGTCATTGCTAAAATCTTGTATATAGTCCCTTATCATCCCCTCCAAGAGCTTGCATACAATTGATGTAAGGCTAACTGGTCTGTAATTCCCAGGAATGTATCTTGGCCCTTCTTTAAATATTGGTGCTACATTGGCTTTTCTCCAATCAGCTGGTACCATTCCACTCAGTAGACTGTTTGTAAAAATTAGGAACAATGGTCAGGCAATTACTTGACTGAGTTCCTTAAGGATCCTTGTTTACAAGCCACCTGGTCCTGGTGACATTAATGTAATGTTTTTCAAGTCAGGTGCTTCCTGTGATGTGTCATGAGGATAAACATTGCAGTTTTGGTTACTGAAGCCCCCTGATTCCCTTGTGAAGACTGAGGAGAAGAATACATTCAATACCTTCATCATCTCTCCATCCTTCGTAACCAGATTGCTGATATTGTTTACATTATAAACAGAAATCATGGTGCAAGTATAAAGCAATTTTCTTCTACATAGTACAGCTGTTTTGCTGGTATTTGCCCATGTCTAATATAAACTTACAATAATCCCATCAAGAATTATTGTCAAGTATTCAAACAATGAAAAAACAATCTTCCACTGCTTGCCACAGGCTCATATTGATCCAAATGTATCAAACCATTTTATAAAACCGTTCCAGCATTTCTTTCTAGTACTCCATATGTTCTAGAGCGGATACTGGGTGATAAATTATACTTGGAGGTTCAATTACCGTATATTGATGTGCAAATAAATTAAATGCTCTCTCCTTGCTTATGTATGAAAATTGAGTTAGACGTATTAGGTAGAAGTGAGAGCAATGATTCTAGGGCTAGATCAAATATGAAATCTTGTAAAGGCTTTTATACTGTCCCCTAGGGATACGTTTTGGTACTAAAGTTGACACTGTTTCACAGGTGTGCACAATTTTAATAAAAATTATTAAGTGCAGCTCTAAAATTAAAACAACACTAAATATAATTAAGATCACATATGGCAAGAGAAAAAACATATATAAAAGTTCATAAAATTTGTAGCCAATCCAAAGGATGAAGAAAGAAATGACACGTATAGATGTACCACTAAAGAGACAGGAGTATTCCTCCTCAGTAGAGACCAGGGTGCTCAAAAATATATCTTCTACGTGCATCTGTATCAGTGCCTCCACAACAGAAAATCCAGGCCGCTCAACCTCAAAATGATTTTTATAGCCAACCAGAGAGCACTATGTACCTTTTGTTAATTTTTCATGGTCGCCATTTTCCCATCTGTTGTTTATGACTGTGCTATCCCACTGCTGCTGTTGTGGAGGGGCAGGATTCTAATTCTTGGATCCCTTAAAGACAACAATCATTTTAATTACCTGTGTGGGAAGGCTTTACTGACCTGTCTGTTAATTCAGAGGTCCACAATTTGAGGTTAGTGGCCTGCATTTTCTGTGGTGGAGGCACTGATATGGCTGCACGTAGATATATATATTATATTATTATTATATTATATATATATATATATATATATTCATATTCGAGCACCCTGGTCACTACTGAGGAGGAATACTTCTGTCTCTTTAGTGTTAAATCTCTACGTGTCTTTCTTCCTTCATCCTTTGGATTGGCTACAAATTTTGTGAACTGGCACTTTAATATATGTTTTTTCTCTTGCCTTATATGATATTAATAAAATTTAGTGTTTTTTTTTTATTAATAGCTGCACTTAATTCTTTTTGTGCACTTTTCCAAGGATATATATTTTGACCTTGAGTGTTCAGCTGCTTGTGTTAGGATTTTATCTTTTTTTTTTTTTGCGCTGACTGAACCCCTGTTTTTATTTCTAAGTATCGTGCACAGTTTTAAGGCTCAACATGTTTGGTATCTATTTACTCGATGCTCTCATCTTCCGGTGCACAAAATGAAAAAAAAAAATCTGGTAGACAAGTGGTTAAACATAAAAGAATATATTTGCTTTTGCATGATATTTACATAAAAAACTATCAAGTTGTTTCATATCTTATGTTTTGTATGATCTTGTACATAATTGCAAAGCAAGATTTAAAACAAGGTTCTCCAAGTTCAATCTCCTGTTACTTCTAATAGCATATTTGAAAAAACAAACAATAATTACTTTCCTTCAAAATAAGGAGTAAACTTGGGTGTCAGAAATAGGCGCATTTGAAATACTTTCATTATAACTTCAAAAGATAAGGTGTGCTGATCTTATGTCCCCAGTCTTGAAGCACTAATTGCTTTTGCTCATCTGGCTTTGCGTTCTAATCAATCACTAACATGGAACAAGCAATATATATATATATATATATATATATATATATATATATATATATATATATATATATATATATATCGTAGTGAGTCAGCCTGGGGCAGGGTTAATAAGGGGTTAATTGAAGAGGTCAGGTATTTCCCCCTGCTTATTGCCAGCTGGGCTGAAAGTGTCGGTGGGGAGTTGTGTGCTTGAAGAGAGAGACAGCAGCATGCTGCGTCAGAGGATCCATTGCTGGATTATGGCCTGCTGGGTGAGCTAAACGATATAAAAGACTATTGCTCCATTTAGAACTGTGTACTGTGCACACCAGCCGGCTGTTCACCCCTCTGATCACTTACAAATTGGTAGCGGGCAGTTTGAGGGGTACAGGCCAATCCAATGTTTTGGGTAAAAGCTGCACAGGCTGTGAAGTCTTCAGAACAAGCCATGGAGAAGTTTAAAAATTAGCAATGGCTAATGCCCAGGCAGTCGCATTGCAACAAGAAACAAATTGTTTACTGGTTGAACGGCTAGCAGGACTGCAAAAGGCAGTGACCCAGCAGACTGAAACGATGAACGATAATCCTGCTGTAAAGAGTGACCCCCGGAAGGCTATGCAGTGGACTATGCAAAAGATGACAGCCACAGATAACGTGGAAGCTTATATGGCAATGTTTGAAAGGATTGCAACAAGGGAAGGACTCCCTGAGAAAGACTGGGTGGATGTGCTGGCTCCTTTTCGGACTGCAGATCCTCAGCAGGCCTATTGTGATTTGGCCACTGAATCAGCACAGGACTATAAACTGCTAGAGGCAGAAATCCTAGCCAAGCTGGGAGAGACTGTGGCTTTAAGGGCAAACCGTGTCCATGACTGGCGCTTTGACAGAGCTAAGCCTGTCAGTGCACAACTGTATCGTCTAATGCACCTGTTCCAGGATTGGCTAAAACCAGAGGAGAAGACCACCACTCAGATTGTAGAGCGAGTTGCACTAGATCATTTTTTGCATGGTCTTCCTAAGGAGCTGCACCGATGAGTGGCTCAGACTCAGAGCCCCAGTCCCTGGATGAGATGGCTGCTGCTGTCAAGCGCTACAGTTGTGCAGAAAGTGTCCAGGAGAGTCCCTCTATTACCAGAAAGCTTGGCCTTTCTAAGGAAATGCGTTCCAGTGCCAAGATGGCACCAGTTGAACGCATGGTGTCTGCTCGGGTGCCTGACAATCCTGCTAGGAGCACCCTAACATCAAATCCTCCTGAGAGTCAGCCGGGAGAACGGGAACCCCGTGAGGTTCGCTGTTGGTCCTGCCAACAACTGGGTCATATGGCGGCCCAGTGTCCAAGGTGGGAGGAGCCAATGGAATGTGACATTGCTCGACATGGCTCTATGTTTGCTTTTTCCACTGGTCCCATGACCAATCTAAGCCCGCTTGAGAGTGTGGTGTGGGTTAATGGGCAGGAGGTTGTAGCACTTCTTGACTCGGGGAGTGGGGTTACCTTCTCCGATCGGACAGGTTTTGGGGAAAGCTGATACCCCTGGAAAAAGATTGGAGTGGTCGTTGTATTGGATAGTCAAGGACTATACAATGTCCCATGTAAGCCTGTCCACAACCGCAGGAACTGCTACACTGAGATTTGGTGTGATCTCAGGGTTACCTCATGATTTGCTAATTGGGCGAGACTGCCCTCTGTTTCGGGACATGTATGAACAAAAGTTCAAAGGTTCAGGGGCCTCCCCCATGTGAAGTATTAAATACTGTGTTACAGGAGGTAAACCGTGACAACATTTGTCAGATGTGTAAACCTGCAGGAGCTGACCTAGATACCCTGGAGGTGTTTGCAGGATTGGAGGTGGAGAGTTCTCCCTCTGAGCCTGACTTGTCATGTCATGGGGGCTCCCAAGGTGATTTCTTTGGTGCTCAGAAGGACCCCCTTTAATTCCCACCGGGGAACAGGTCACATCATTGAGTGGTGAGCCACAGCATCCTGCGGAAAATGTGCGCTCTCCTCGAGTTGCTGCGCATCATACTCATACAGGATAGCAAAAAATCGCAAAGTGCGTAAACGTGGGCATAAACATGGTCAGAGAGTCTAAACATGGGGATCACGTGCTAGTGATTAAGCCTACTGTGAAGAGCAGGTGTCTCACAGAGGGACAGGAACCCTTGGAAAAGGTTGGCGCTGCTCTCAAGTGGCAACGAGGGTAGAATCTGTGCTGGTGACTTTTTACAGCCGATGCTACCAGGAACGACCACATTGAGGACTGCCTGGCCGAATTCAAAACCATGACATAATTTAAAAGGTGGCCCAGAAACCGCTGGGCTGAATTGGTGCAACCACTCCTCACAGAGGAGTACCAGGCAGTGTACCACCTAATGGAAACTGATAAAAATGACAGATAGGTTTACAGCAGCAATCCGGTCTAGAAATTATGTGGATTCAGAGTAGGAAGGAGCCATATACCTGGGCATGTGCATTTAAAAAAAAAAATGAATAAAAAAAAAATGCCCTTTCCCAGGCCTATGGCCATTGTGGTATAAATTGTCTAGTCCCAAGCTTGGAACGGGGGGGGGGGGTAGAGAGTCAGCCTGTGGCAGGGTTTATTAGGGGTTAATTGAAGAGGGCAGGTACTTCCCCCTTCAGACCTGCTTATTGCCAGCTGGGCTGAAAGTGTCAGTAGGGAGTTGTGTGTTTGAAGAGAGAGACAGCAGCATGATGTGTCAGAGGATCCATTGCTGGATTGTGGCCTGCTGGGTGAGCTAAACAATATAAAAAAGACTGTGTACTGTGCACACCAGCCTGTGGGTGCAGAGACTGAACATTTTACATATGTACACCTGTATTGCAAGACAAGCCTGTAGTTTCTTCTGTTTGTTATGAAGTGTTGCTGAATAAAGCAGTTTTTGTTTTACTGGACTGTGAGCCGGCAGTTCACAACTCTGATCCCTTAAAAAAAAAAAATTATATATATATATATATATATATATATATATATATATATACATACATATATACATATATACACATTATATATATATATATATATATATATATATATATATATATATATATATATATAGGGAGGGAGAGGGAGAGAGAGAGATTTAATGTGATCATACAATAATGTTGTTAATTTACATACAATAAGGTAGCCACTAATATCATGGGATCCTTTTGATGTTCTCAGAAAAATACTAAACTATGCTGTATGGACAATATTTTTGAACCTGCTGAATACATAATATAGAAAGGAAAAATAACAAAGCACCAGTTTTTTTTTCTAGGAATAATTGTATATTTTTCCTGTTTTCTAATTAAAAAATAATTTCAAATAAATACAGCATAATGAAAGCTCTAACACAGAATGACATCAATGACTAGGTTTGTCAGCTTTGAAATACGATACATGTTTGAAGAAACTTATTTCACTCACTGACTTTTCTTTATTTCTTAATTTTAAATAATTTTTTTGGGGAGAAAAAGTACATATTTTGACCTCCTGTCTCTGACCAAGGGCACATTAATAATCCCACAAACATGCATCTGTTGTCACTGTAGCTCAGGGAGGACATCAGCCTATTTCAAGATTATCTACCTTTCCTTTTGGATATGATTGACTTGGTTGGATAAAATTTTAAAATTGTCTTCTGGGACCTGTGAGGATGGGCTGGAAATTCCGTAGATCGCTGCAATCACTGTGCTGTGATCTTACCCAGAAGTGAGAGCGGGTATCTGGTTTTGGACAGGTTTCCGCTCCCTTCTCCCCCAAAAAGAGGCAAATGTGACAGTGGGGGAGGGTGCAATCAAGCCTCCCTTGGGTGGAGCACCGCTTTAAGCACATACTATCCCCCCCCCAAAAAAATTGAGCACCCCTCACCCCCACATACATGCACGTACAAACAAACAAAAATAATTGGCGTAAGGCCAATGTGGTGTTTATATTTAAAAAGGGATCACCAAGTCTTTACCAAGGAACTACAGACCTGTTAGTTTAACTTCTATAGTTGGGAAGATACCTGAGAGTTTAAAAAAAGACCACATAGAAGAGTTTCTGCTAGAAAGTATTTTAAGCAAAAGTCAGCATGGATTCATGAAAAACCAAATTTGCCAAACAAAACTATTTATTTTTATGAGGTAAGCAAAAACTTCAGTTCCTCACACAAGGCTAATGTGTAAATTAAAGTCTACAGGCTTAAGGTTCAAGGTTCAGTGTTGGGACCCTTACTTTTAACATATATTTATAAATGATTTAGGATCTGGTATTAAAAGTATCATTTCAATGTTTGCAGATGAATAACGTCCTTACAGGATGTCTTCAATTTGATTGTGCAACCAAGTGGCAAAGGAGGTTTAATGTTGAGAAATGTAAAGTTATGAACTTGGGGGACAAGGACAAGCATGCTTCTTACATTCTGGGAAGAAAACACCTGGGGGAGTCAATAGTGGGGTGTTCTGGTAGATCATAGGCTTAATAATGGCCTGCAATGCCAAGCTGCAGTTTCTAAAGCTAGCAAAATCCTTTTAAGGAAGGAAGGAAAGAAAGATAGAAAGATAGAAAGATAGAAAGAAAGAAAGATAATTTTGCCCTTGTAAGATCTCATCTGGAATATGAATATATTGTTCAGTTTTGAGCACCAGTTTACAAAAAGGACATCTGAGAACTGGAAAAAGTGCAGAGAAGTGCAACCAAACTAATAACTGAGAAGCATGTAGGAGCTCAGCTATGCGGAAAGATTAGCTGAAGTGAAGAAGATTGAGTATTGAGTTAATAAATAACATATTTGTGCATTTTAATTTTTTGGTGAAATTGCGAAAATCGAACATACACAAAAATTTAAATATCCAAATTTCTCAAGAAATCAGAAAGTTTTCATTTTTCACTTACAGCTTTCAGGGTTTATAAAATTGTATTGAATAATAAATAAATATTTTAAATGTTAAATTGTGCCTTTTTATGAAATGGTGAAGATGGTAGGTGCGCAAAACTGTAAATAAATAAAAATTACTCAAAATATGGAGATTACCAGACCTCACTTACAACTTTCAGAGTTTGTAAAGGACCCCCCCAAACTATACATCTTCTGAAAGCATACGACCTGTGGAATAAAAAAAACGTGCTACTAATTGTTTTAGGCACTGCAATAGTGGCACAAATGTTTATCAATTCACTGTTTTCACAAAAAATACACTAAAATCATTAGTGGATACATGCATGACAAAAATGTCAAAATTCCTGCTAAATTCCTACTAAATATAAAAGCTAAAATTGTATTGAGTTAATAAATATCAAACATTAGTAATTTTTAAATTGTGCCTTTTTAGGAAATGGTGAAAACGAAAGGTGCACAAAACTGTGAGAAAAAACTATTTACTCTAAAAATCTGAGGTTGTTCTTTTTAATATACAACTTTCAGAGTTTGTAAAAGACCCCCCCCCCCCCCCCAATCATACATTTTCTGAAAGGACATGACCTAAAGAATAAAAAAAATATGTGCTACTGTATTTTTAGGCCCTGCAATAGTTGCGCAAATGTTTAGCAAACTGCGATTTATAAAAAAAAAAAACTAAAACCATCCCAAATTACATCAATGGGATGGCCTGCACAGGGATGCACAGAACACCAGTGCAGGTAAACACGGCCTTGGAGGGGCATATGTTGTGGCATTGCCTGTGTGAACAAAGCCTTGTTAGGGTGTCTGCTTTCAGAAAATGTATAATGTTTTGGTGGTTTATGCAATCTTTAGGGCCAAAATAACTTTTTTAAATGTGTACAAATATTTCAAAAGCAATTCTGTCAACAAATGGGTTAATCTGTGATTATTTCATATAGTCAATTTAGACTGCATGCATAGTTAGCTCTTAAATACTCTAAAATGGTATCACTTCCATTAAATGGTGCAGCATATTATGTATTATATTTTTAGTATCATTGTGAAAATTCAAAAATTTTGATCTTTTTAGACCTGGAGAAATCAAAATAAAGCAGCAAGAAACAGCACTGTTAAACACTACTATAAACTCTCGCTTTAAATATGAATAGGTTAGAGGTTTGTCAGAACTTGGTAATTAAGCAGTCTGTTGGCTATTCCTGCAGTGTACCTAATGATGTTGCAAAGTAAACCTGTTTTTGTATGGGTATAAAATACTTTAATTAGAGTCAATCAATAAACTAAAAGATAACAAAGATCATTATTCATTGGCATAGTCTGCCAAGAAAGAAGCATTAACCTTATTTGGTCATATTTCTTTTTTTTTTTTCTTTTTAGCAAATACTCCTATTGCGCTGGTACCTATGTAGAACAAAGAGTGCTTGGGTCAATCTTTTTGATGCTCTGCATGTATTGTTTCAAGCTGAAACATAATTACACAAAGACATGAGTCAGACTGAGCGTGCTTTATTGGGAAGCATTGGTCAGATACATCATTAAAATTCATTTACAAAAAAAGACAATTGTTCATACAAAATGTAAGTTCTGACAATGGCTTTGTCTTAGGCAGGCTTCACATCTGTATTTAGTGGTAATGTGTATTAAAATGTACTGCAACAGGAAGACCGGAAGACAGAAGGAGCCCTATATTAAAGCGGTAGTTCACCCTCCTTCACCCCATTATTCCATTACTTTCGGCATCGTAGCGCGAGCTACGGTATGCCGGTCTTAAATTTTTAATCCCCGTACTCACTGTGCTATTGTTGATTGAAGATTCTGACTCCCGCGGGGAATGGGCGTGCCTATGGAGAGGGAGGATGATTGACGGCCGGCTCTGGCACGTCACGCTCCCCGAAGACAGCCGGAGTAGGTCTCGGCTATTCACAGCGCCTGCGCACAGGCTATGCGCAGGCGCCGTGAATAGCCAAGCCTATTTCGGCTATTTCCGGAGAAGCGTGACGTGCCAGGGCCGGCCGTCAATCACCTTCTCTCACCATAGGAACGCCCATTCCCCGGATTCTTCAATCAACGATAGCACGGTGAGTACGGGCATAAAAAATGTAAGACCGGCATACCGTAGCTCGCGCTACGATGCCGAATTTAATTGTCTAATAAAAAAAAACTTTTTTTTTTTTTTTAACAGGGCGAACCCCCGCTTTAAGTCTAGAATTGGGGAGAGGGACAATGAGGGACCCATATTAAGTTTATGATTGGGGGGAGAGACAGAAGGGACACAATATTAAGTTTATAGCTGAGGGGAGTACCGAGGGATCCTACATTAAGTCTATAACTGGGGGTAAGGACAGAGGGGACAAACATAATAATTCTATTGCTGGGGGAGGACAGAGGGGATCCCAAGAAAAAAAAAATGTTTATGCCTCTCATTCTTACTGAACAAATAACTTAAAATGAACTTCCAGTTTTCAATGAATAAATTCATCTAAATATAAACATAATTGTGTTACTAATCAATATTAAAGCAGAGTTCCACCCAAAAGTGGAACTTCCGCTTTAAGCACTCCTCGCACCCTTACGTGCTACATTCGGCATGTCATTTTTTTTGGGGGGGGGCATAAGGGCTTCGTTAGGAGTGGGACTTCCTGTCCCACATTTTCCTTCAGCCTACGGGCCACCTAGGCGACTCCTCCTCTACACCCTCCCTCTAGGCGATTTCCTGGTATACGTGACAGGTCCCAGAAGATCGCCTGTTCACTCTGATAGTACAGCGCGACTCGGCATGTGTAGTGTGTCCCCGGCCGTGAAGCCAAAAGCATGTCACGGCCGGGTGCCCAGCGTGCAGTTGAGAGGAGCGACGCTCCGGGTGGCCGCATTGCTGGACCGTGGAATAGGCAAGTGTCTGTTTATTAAAAGTCAGCAGCTACACTTTTTGTAGCTGCTGAGTTTTAATAATGATAAAAAGCCTGTAGCTCCGCTTTAATAAACACATGTAAATTTAATATATTTGATTAAAAAAAAATTATAAAAATTACAATAAATTAAAAATAAATATAACATTCAATAATCCAAGGCTTACAATTTCAATAAACAAGCATACCACAATCTATTCACTACCATATATTGAAAAATTACTGAAGTATGTAAAATTGTGCACAAAATGCCAAATATGTCAATTATGCCTGCTTTGTCCGACAGCTAAAAAACTAAGCATTCATATTCTGCACTCATCTATGTTATATTATACCCAAAATGTCTTAAAGGTGTATGAAGGATATACATATCCAAAAAAAGGAAGGGGGCATTCAGCCAAACCAAAGAAAAACTTTTAGGATTCTTATTCACTACATATGCCTACCTGGGTAGTTACAAAATCATGTTTAACTATTATTAATAGTTTATATCCCATTCCACGTTGAGTCCTAGGGCACTGTATGACTAAAGATCAAAAATCCACCAGGTTTCTTGATGTGAAATGTGTCTTAATTTTGCTGCCCGTCCAATTGGGAGTATATTTCTCAATGGTAATAACTTGTAATAAGGAGGGATTTCTCCCATGATGTTCCCAGAAGTGTCTGGACACACTGGGGGTTATTTACTAAAGGCAAATCCACTTTCCACTACAAGTGCAAAGTGCACTTGAAATTGCACTGAAAGTGCACACAGAAGTGCAGTCGCTGTAAAACCAAGGGGGACATGCAATGAAAATAAAAAAACAGCATTTTAGCTTGCATATGATTGGATGATAAAATCAGCAGAGATTCCCCTCATTTCACATCTACCCCTCAGATGTACAGCTACTGCACTTCCAAGTGCACTTTCAGTGCAATGTCAGGTGCACTTTGCACTTGTAGTGCAAAGTGGATTTGCCTTTCGTAAATAACCCCCACTTTGTTCAACAAAACCCTTACGAATATTAGGTAAATGTTCTCCAATTCTTACATTTAAAGCCTGTGTGGTTCTCCCCACTTATTGGAAACCACACAGACAAGTCGGCAAGTAATTGACACCCATCGTCCCACAGGTAATTAAATCTTTGATCTCATACACATTGAACATGGGATTGGAAGAGAAGGATACAGTTCTGATGGTCTTAGAGTTCCTACTTTACACCTTTTACATAGAAGAAATCCTTTTAAATTACCAAACATACTAGTTCTAGGATGAGGGGGGTTAACTGCACTGGGTGCCAAGGCATCTTTAAGGGTATTCATTTTTCTAAAATCAACATTAGGTTTGGCTGGAAGTCTAGGACCTGTCATTCTTTAAAACATACAAATGTTTCTTCATCCAGTACTGGGATGAAAATGTGGTAATAAAGTCCCATTCAAATTGTTTTTCCTCCCCTGGTTCTTTAATCTTGGGAGCTAATAATTGATTTCTGTCCATTACCGGAATTTTTTGTAGTTCATAACAGAGATTTTCTTGATTATAGCTTTCCAACAAAACCCTCTTTTAGGATTTCTGCTTGTAATGAAAAGTCCTCTATTTTATAACAATTTCTCCTAATATGTTGAAATTGGCCTTTAGGTATGGCCTTAAGCCAACTTGGATGGTGACAACTTTCAAGCGGAATATACCTGTTTCTGTCGGTAGATTTGAAATATGATACACTATATTCATAAGCAAATCTGATACCCCATTGATTAGAGTTCAGGTACTTCATGAAATTACGTAGTGATTCTACGTCTCCCCTCTGTAAAAAGGAGTCATATATATATATATATATATATATATATATATATATATATATATATATATATATATATATATATATATATATATATATATATAACGACACCAGAAAAAGAGACAAGAAATTACCACAGGAAAATTAAACATTATTTTCCCACAGAGCCATAAATATATTGGCTAGGTTGGGGGCAAATTTAGCCCCCATAGCCACACCACTAGATTGTAGATAACGTTCCCCCTAATTTATTTATGGCTCTGTGGGATTTTTTTTCCTGTAGTGATTATAGTCTCCTTTTTTTGGCATCGCTACATAGATGACGCCTTCTTTTTATGGAGGGGAGATGTAGAATCACTACATAATTATATGATGTACCTGAACTCAAATCAATGGGGTATCAGATTTATTTAATAAAGTGCATCAGTGTGTTTTTTCAATTTGGTTATATTTAAATATCAAGGTAAATTACTGAGCAAAACTAATTTTAAATCTACTGACAGAAACAGGTATATTCTGCTTGGAAAGTTGTCACCATCTGGGTTGGCTTAAGGCCATACCTAAAGGCGAGTTTCACTGTATTAGGAGAAATCATTCTAAAATAGAGGACTTTTCATTACAAGCAGAAATCTTAAAAGGGCTCTTTTTGGAAAAAAAGCTATAATCGAAAAAATCTTGGTTATGAACTACAAAAAGTTTCGGCCATGGACAGAAATCAATTATTAGCTCCTAAAATTTAAAGAACCAGGGGAGGATAACCAATTTGAATGGGCCTTTATTACCACCTTTTCATCCCAATACTGGTGGATTAATAAGATAATGAAGAAACATTAGCACATTTTTAAATGAGTCATACAGTCCCATATGACTCAATGCGAAATAGGATATAAACTATTATTAATATTATTATTATAAGAAGAATAATACTAATAATAGTTAAACATGATTTTGTAACTACCCAGGTAGGCATATGTAGTGAATAAGAATCCTAAAAGTTTTTCTTTGTGTTAGCTGAATGCCTCCTCTTTTTTTTGGATATGGTATATCCTTCATATACCTTTTAAGAAATGTTGGGTATAATATAACATAGATGACTGCGGTATATGAATGTTCCTTTTTTGGCTGTCGGGCAGAGCAGACATAATTTTCTTATTTAGCATTTTTTCAAAATTTTACATATTTCTGTAATTTTGCAATGTATGGTATTGAATAGATTAGGGTACACTTCTTTATTGAAATTGTTAGCCTTGGATTATTGAATTTTATATTAATTTTTTAATTTATTGTAATTTTTATTCCATTTTTTATCAAATATATAAATTTATATGTGTTTATTAATATTGATTGGTAGCACAATTATGTTTATATCTAGATTAATAAATTCATTGAAAATGTGAAGTTAATTTTAAATGATTTTTATGTTTGGTAATAATGAGAGGCATAAAAAATTTTTTTGAAAATAAAGATTGGACTCCCAGGGGCTTATGCGCAGCTTCAAAAAATGTATTAACTCATAGATGAAAGTATTAACTGATTTTATTAAACAGGTATCAAAATTAAAAAATCATAATGAGATAAAAAAGAGGGATTTTAATGAAATGGATCCAATACATAAAGGGAACAAGAAGAGCTCTGGTGTACAACTACTGAAGAAGATTGTTACATTAACAAAGATTGAAACGCATCCATATATGGCAACCAACAGTGATGACCTGTATATGGTTATTGTGACATGTGATTTGTGAATACCATAATAATTGTACACCAGAGCTCTTATTGTTGTTCCCTTTATGCAATTGGATCAATTTCCCTAAAAATCCCTCTTTTTTGTATCTCTTTGTGAATTTGTAATTTTGATACCTGTTTAATAAAATAAGTTAATACTCTATTCGGGGGGCTGGGGGGGACTGTCGCACAGAGAAGGATTTTTACCTTCATACATAGAATGCATGATGGTTTAAATGGGCTAAATAATTGTAGTGCACGTATAGCACACAGACTAAAAATGTATTCAGTCTTTGGGTCGCACAATAGCAAAACAGTACGAGTCACAAGATGCAGCACAAAGGAAAAAGCCTCTATAGGCAAAACATATGATGGCGCCTGGTGATGTCACAAAGGAGTTGGAGCTCTTATACAGAGCTGTAACTTGCTGTACCTTAAAAAAATAACCAGAAGATCAGTAGAATGTCAGTGGGGAGCTGAAATTTGCTTTATGCTGTGTATGCTCAACACATGGTGCTTAGTTGCACATTGTTCATGTGGATGATATTTTTGTTTGATCTCATCTTTGATCAATAATTGATTTTACTCTATTGTGGTCCCTGTTGTCTTTTGTGTTTGTTTTTATTTTTTACTGCAATTCATATCCTGCAAGACTGCAATTAATAGTAAAAGTAGATTCTATCAAAGCAAAACTGCCAAAGTGGTGTTCACCTTGAAGTGAGAGGTAAAAAAAAACAGGTTACAGTGTCAAGCTGATCTGAGTGTTGGGATGACAGACTCCTACGCATGTGCAGGAGTGATATCACCCTCCGACGAAGAGGCCCAAAGACTGGCACTCAGAAGAAGATGCCAGTGTCGGCATAGGACCACTGGACAGGTGAGTATTAAGCGTTTACTTCAGCTTTAAGTCCAAATTGTCCCTTGCCGGAAAAATAGTAATTAACCTTCCAGCTTAGTTCTCAGACCCCCCTAACAAAAAAATGTGTCAAAGTTATTGTCAAGTTAACTGACACATACACAAACTGCTAAACTTGGTATGTACATTTAAGCTTAAAAAACCTCCAGTCACAAAGGGGTTAATGGTTTCCATGACCAATAATACATTATTTAAAATGTATACATGTACTGTATGTTAACCTGTATCATTATGGTTAAAGGGGCATTAAACCAAATAGCAAACATTTATTAAACTTCAGCTTAACAATTTTTAGATGTGATAGCTGAATTAGTTTTTTAGGCTTTCTTTTCTATATTTATATCTGGTGATCTAGCCAAAAAGTCTGTTTTTCACAGGACACACTCTCCTGAAAATGAAGCAGAGTGTTGAAACAAACAATTTACCACTAACAGGGGTGCTTACAATGATAACATTTTATTTAGTCATGTAAAACCATCTCAAAAGGAAAACAAAAACTGCATTAACTGCTTGTGTAACTCTAGTAAAATTTGGCTTCAATTTGTTATTGTTTTTAAATGTGCTAGTATATCTAACACTCCCCTTCCCCTTGACTGACAATGTTGCTGTCCAAAGGTGCCCTTGTGCTCCTTCATCCAGAGGGTAGGCACTCTAATTCAAGAGGTACGTTACTGGCCAGATCACCAGGTGAAAACAGGAAATCCTAAAAACAAAACAAAAAAAACACAAAAATTATGCAGCCACCACATCTAAGAATGGCAAACTGCTATATATTTGATTTTTGGTTTTGAGTTTAATACTACTTTAATTCAAAGAAAAAATATTTTGTAAAAGCCTTTTAGAAGTTGATTAAGAAAGACCACTATTTAATGCTGGGTTCACACTATTGCGAATTGGATGTGGCTTTTATCGTATCCAATTTGCATAGCAGGAGATTGTGACCGGCTCTCTAAGGAGATGGTTTACACATCTCCGGAGCGGCTGCAGAGCGAATTGCACAGGAAACCGTACATCTTCAGGTCCGAATTCAGACAAAAATTCAGACTGAAATCGGACCTGAAACGGTGAACAGGGATGCACCAGACACCTGTTGTGAGCCACTCTGTGTGGCTGTGTGAACCCAACCTAACACAATAATAAATACAATTACTATTATATATTTTAAATACAGCTAGTATTAGTCTTTGAATAAACTTTTATACTAGTTGTCAAATATTCTGCAATTATCTGCACAGCAGGATCAGGAAGGAAAGAAACAGGGAGAGACAACACTAATAGCCCATCAAGGTATTTTGCATTATATAATGTGGTCAGTCTAACACTGGGCATACTGACAAGAATCGACAAGGCTTCTATCTCAGGTCAGGGGGCCTGTATTAGTTATGGTTATAGTTTTTTTTCCTGGTAGTGGTATCAACCCAGCTGAGAGATATCCCCACATACATACATATGCAGAATACATTGAGTAAATAAAGCATAACTTTAACAAACATCTCTATACTTGCCTGCTCTGTGCAATAGAATTGCACAGAGCGGCCCTAAATGTCCTCTTCTCGGGTCCCCCGCCGGCACTGCTGGCTGCTCCTCTCTGTCCAGTGGGCCATGGGAAGCTGCCTCCCATGGGGTCACTTATGCGTGCTCGCTCCTGAGCCCTGCTGCTGCGTACATTGATGCAGACAGTGGAACTCGGCCCCTACCCCCACTCCCTCGTCATTGGCTTTGATTGACAGCACTGGGAGCAAATGGCTCCTGGTGCCTCAGCAAAGTCAATGAAACCTGTGAGTGAGGGAAGAGAAAACATGCAGGCGAGTATTAGGGGTGGTGAGGGGCCAAAAATCAGTGCCTAAACATTTTTTTACCTTACTGCAATGTATGTTTAACGGTAAAAAACGTTTAGGCTTTAGAACCACTTTAATCTTTCTTTATTCTATTTTCATCTGGTAATCCAGCCAGCAAGTCTTGTTTTTTATAGCACAAACTCTCCAGCAGAATGCATCAGTTTACGTAGATGAGGCAAACCACTTAAAGCCGGAGTTCACCCGAAAATTTTCTTTTAACATTAGATTGAGGCTCATCAAGGGGAATCAGGTGTTTTTTTTTTAAATCAAAGCAGTACTTACCGTTTTAGAGATAGATCTTCTCCGCCACTTCCGGGTATGGTCTTCGGGACTGGGCGTTCCTATTTGATTGACAGGCTTCCGACAGGCTTCCGACGGTCGCATACATCGCGTCACGAGTAGCCGAAAGAAGCCGAACGTCGGTGCGGCTCTATACGGCGCCTGCGCACCGACGCTCGGCTACTTTCGGAAAATCGTGACGTGATGTATGCGACCGTCGGAAGCCTGTCAATCAAATAGGAACGCCCAGTCCTGCAGCCCATACCCGGAAGCGGCGGAGAAGATCTATCTCTAAAACGGTAAGTACTGCTTTGATTTAAAAAAAAACCACCTGATTCCCCTTGACAAAATGAGCCTCAATCTAATGTTAAAAATTACGTTTTTGGATGAACTTCCACTTTAACACTGACAGGGGGTGATTAATATGATCAGTTTTTATTTATTCACACAAAATCTTATGCCAAAAGGGGAAAAAAAATGGTTTGCTGTAGTGTGAGCTGGAGTTCAGCTTCAATTTGTTAATGGTTTTAAATCTTCTAATACATTTAACACTACCCTCCCACAAAAATAATAATGCTGCTGTCTGCTGTGCCTCATTTTCTCTTTCCTCCAGAGTTGTGTCTCACTTAGACCCCTTTCACAGTGAGGCACGTTGCAGGCGCTACAACGCTAAAAATAGCGTCTGCAAAGCACCCTGAAGGGCCCAAGGGCTTTCACACTAGAGCGGTGTACTAGCAAGATGGTAAGAAAAAGTCCTGCTAGCAGCATCTTTGGAGCGGTGAAGAAGCAGTGTGCGTACCGCTCCTGCGCATTGAAATGAATGGGCACCATGGCTATACCACCAGCAAAGCATTGCTGCAGCTGGCAGGGTTTAAAGGCGCCCCACTAGCGGCCAAATAGCGCTTCAAAATTGATTGTAAAGTCCCGCTAAAAATAGCGGCACTTTACCACCGATGCACCCACCTCCCCAGTGTGAAGGGGCCTTATAAAGAAAGTGTGTTACTGCCCAGATCACCAGGTGAAAACAGAGGGAAAGAAAACTGGTAAGCTGCAATATAAAGCATTTTTAGTTTTGGGTTGAACACCCCTTTAAATTAATAAACAGTATTAATATACACTATTTATCACAGCTATAAAACAATAAACATCAAAGCTTATATTATGTTGCGTAGCTCGGGTAAATCAGAAAATGTAGTAATACATTAAACTTGGATAAAACAGAAAAAAAAGGATAAAAACTATAGAGACAGTGCTAAACAGTTCAAAAACACCTTCTGTGGAAAATGTAACATCAAGTGCATTAGTGAAAACTAAAGCGTCAAATAAATATAATAAATTAGGAAAGTGCGAGTGTGCAAGAGTCAGGGTCAAAGTCCCTGTGTCATAGACTCAGGCTGTCATAACTTTACAAAGACCAAATTAGGTGAAGTCTGAGATGATCCCATCCAGCCTCCACTCCAGCTCTTACAAAGCCCCGGTACTGGTTACATCATCCCTCTATATTACCATATGACCATGGCCAGTCAACTGTGGTTCTGATGTAGGTTCCATGGATTAAAATCCAAAGTCCTGCCTAAATCATCGCATTAAAGAGAACCCTTAAAGCTGATCTCCACAGTATTGTCCATTTAAATTAGGGTTGTCCCGATACCACTTTTTTAAGACTGAGTGCCAATACTTTTTTTCAAGTACTCGCCGATATCAAATACCGATACTACTTTTTTTATGTCATGTGACAGTGGCACATGTGTCAGTATTTTTTTTTTTTTACAATGTTTTCTTGGGGGGAGGGGGGTAGATAGTGTCAGTGTGTTTTTTATTTTATTTCTTTTTTTATTATTTTTTCCTTTTTTTTTCTTCTATTATTTATAGCAATTATTATTTTATTAGCCCTTTTGGGGGGCTTTGGTGAGATATCAGGGGTCTTAACAGACCTCTGACATCTCCCCTTCGAGACAGAGAAAGGGACTAAGGACACAGATTGCCCAGTCACTTTCTCAGCTGCACTGAAAATGAATGGACAGGAGACAGAGGCTCCTCTCCATTCATAAACTGAAGCATTGTAAACACAGGTTACGATGTTTCAGTTATATGAATGGACAGAGTCAGTGATCACTGACTTTGTTAATTCGGAAAAGGTAGGAGCCGGGTTTAGCGGCTCCTACCCATGCTCTCCATCCTGACAGATTGATGACAGAGGGGGCGGAGGAGGATATGGAGGGTAACACGGAGCGCAGAGGGGGACATGGAGGGTGACACCGAGCGAGAAGGGGGACAGCAGTAGCATGGAGGGGCAGAGCAGAATAATGGAGGAGGACAGCAGCAGCATGGAGGGGGGACACGTAGCGCAGAGGGGGAGAGCAACACAGATGGGGGAACTGGAGGAGGATACAGGGACAGGGAACGGTGCGGTTCTGGCAGGGAGATGGGGACTTCCAGTCTAAATCCCTGGAATAAAATAGAGTTTGGTTGAGCACTGCTCAGCAATTCACAGGAAACTGTGTTCTATGAATACAAAGCTTCCTCTCATTGGCCGAGATTGTGATGTCATCCACCCACTTCGCCACTCCAGCCAAACACAGGAATCTTTGTATACATTTATAGAATACAAAGCTTCCTGCGAATGGCTGAATGGTGCTCAGCCCAACTCTGTTTTGCTTTGGGAGTGAGATTGGAAGTTCCCGTCCCACTGCCAGAACACAGCACTGTGTACTGTATGTAGCTGAGGCTACATACAGTTAATACAACTCACCCAGCAATTGCATATGTTAGTGCAGCAAATAGTTCATTTGGACCAGCTTGTTTTTTTTTGCACACGTTTAAAAACGTTTTATTCTTCAAGAATATGTAAAACTCCAAAAACATTATATACTTTCTAAATGCAGACACACTAGAGAATTAAATATCGGTAGTTCCAATGTTTTTATATATAACCATAAATTGTACAAAAATGTACTAGTGCTGTTATTGTTTACATTATATACAGAAATCATGGTGCAAATACATAGCATTTTTCTTTCTTTGTGCATGTCTTGTATTTGCCCATGTCTAATATAACCTTACAATATTCCCATCAAGAATTAGTGACAACTATTCAAAAGATGAAATAACATGTTTCCACTGCTTGCCACAGGCTCATATTGATCCAAATGTATCAAACTATTTTATAAAAAAACATTTCAGCATTTCTTTCCAGCACTCCATATGTTTTGGAGCTGATACTGAGTGATAAATTATACTTGGGGTTCAGTTATATTGATGTACGAATGCTGTGCAAATAAATCAAATGCTCTCTTCTTGCTTATTGCTGCACTTTTTAAGGTATGCTGCCCACTAGTCTAACTGATTGGGTAAATACCTGAGGCCATGCATCACTGTCAGTACTCACATATACACATACAAGTATGCATACATACATACATACACATTTATGAACCTCTTACAGTGCATAAAGATGATAGAGGAAAAATTAAAGTGTTAATAAGAACAGAACGGAGTTCATAAAAAAAAAAGTTAAAATAAGCTGCATTGTTGATTATATAATTGTTTCCACTACAGAAACGTGCCCAGGATCAACAACCGACAAATTACTTCAGCAAAACAAAGAATAAATAAAAATAAAACCCACCTGCGTTCAGAATTCTAAGTGGTTGTAATACTTCTGCATGAAAAATCAAGCTGTTCCTATGGAACGGCATGGATTTAAATGCAAACAGAACAAAGAATATGATATTTCAAGTTGCAGACACAGACAGGAGTATTTATTATCAATTTAAAAACAGTTAGCTAGCAGTGTGATTAATTTACTGTATAAATCTTACACCAAATCGATGCATATGGGGCATGTTTCTATGGCTTTTAAGCATCCATTAATGATGAGTGTTTTTTGGTTGAATGAACATCAATACAGTCAGATTGCAATCACACCTTCATTTTTCATAGTGTAGGAACTAACTGGGTGCTGAAAGAATGTACATGACTAGATGATGCTGCAATGCCATTAAAAGAGTAGAGATACTTAGTTTTAATTGAAGGGTTGCACTACATTTACTTATATTTTTTTACAATCACACTGCAGGTGTCACTGCAGTTTAGTGCCCATTTATACTTTCAGTATGTGTTTTGGCCCATTGTTTTAATGCATTTGGGTGCCATTTACAACAAATCACAATGTACTGGGACATGTAAAGTGTGTTGTAGTAATCTGCAAGTTAACATGCACGTTACTGCCTGTGCCAGACTCCGTCCCCGTGCGTCGTAACGTCGCAGGGAACGGAGATCGGCGTCACACGGAGGCACTATGTGAATCGAGCGAGGTCCCGCTCGCTCACACAGCGCGGTGGCATCGCTGGATCCAGGGACAAGGTAAGTAAAAAGTGCCTGTGGATCTAGCGAGGCAAGCCCGAGACTGACTCGGGGTTACCGATCGTAGCAGGAAAATCTAACCCCGAGTCAGTCTCGGAAACACCGCCAGGAAGGTTAATCACATCAATACCAGGCACTTACGCCCCTTCCTGCCCAGGACAATTTTCAGCTTTCAGCGCTGTCACACTTTGAATGACAATTGCACGGTCATGCAACATTGTACCTAAGCTAAATTTTTATAATTTTGTTCCCACAAATAGAGCTTTCTTTTGGTGGTATTTGATCACCTCTGTGGTTTTTATTTTTTTGCTAAACAACCTTAAAAAGGCCAACATGTTTGAAAAAAAAAATATATTTATTTTTTAGTTTTGGTCATAAAACGTTGTTTTCCCCTTCACTGACGGGCACTGATGAGGTGGCACTGATGAGTTGGCACTGGTGGGCACTGATGAGGAAGCACTGATATGTAGAATTGATGGGCACTGATGGGCGGCACTGATATGCAGCACTGATGGGCACCAATAGGGGGCACTGATAGGCAGCACTGATAGGTGCCACCGATATGCAGCACTGGTGGGCACCAGTAGGTGGCACTGATAGGTGGCACTGATGGGCACCGACAGGAGGCACTGATGTGCACTGACATGAGGCACTGATGGGCACGGCAGGCGGCACTGATGGGCAGCACTGATGATGAGGTACTGATAGGTGTTACTGCTGGGCAGTGATTTGCACTGTGGTGGGCAGGGATTAGCACTGTGGTGGGAACGTGCATAGTTTATTATTGGGGCACTGCTGGGCATGTGATTTGTACATTTGAGGGGGCTGTGCTGATAATCAATGTGCTGATTATCAGCACAGACCCCCCCCTCTGTCAGCACGATCCGAGAAACGCTGTTTATGGGAACTTCCTGGTTCACGCGATGATCAGCTGTGATTGGTCACAGCTGATGACGTGGTAAGCCACCTCTGACAGAGGCTTCTTATCGCGATCGGAGATGCGGGGTGTCAGACTGACACGCCGCACTCGCGATCGTCACAGGCACGCGCTGGCATATTATCCTGCTGGACGTCAATAGACGTCCAGTCAGGATAACAGAACCACTTCCCGGATGTCAATATGCTATTTACCGGTCGGGAAGTGGTTAAAGGAAATGTGATGTAAAGAAAATGATCTACTTTGAAGAGTGGTTAGGTTGTGGTGTGATGGCAGGTTGTGGTGTGATGGCAGTCATGTTTATAAGTTCTCTGCAAGATGGATTCATATCCTTTGATCTTTGACACTTAGCTTAGTCTTGCTCACAAAAAAAGCTTTGCCACTGGCAATAATGATCAATGTATCTGCTCCTGCCTGACACTGACAGTATTGCTGTATGGCTGATGATTTTGCCTGCACACCGATGCAAATTATGTTACCACAGAGCAGCTCTGTACAAACAGGAAGTGGCTGGAGCTGCTCTGTCCTAGTGTTCTCTATTATATCCCAGTGTATTCTGGGATACAGGAACCCCCACTGCCTCTCTCCCAGCACCCAGCTAACATCTTATAAATGTGTCACTAACAAGCCATAAATGCTATAGGTGTGGTTAGATGTGGTTACAGAGCACTACCATTAAAATTTATGGAGTTGACTGGCAAGTGTTGAAGCCTCAAAAAAGCTACATACTTCTTAATACACAATTCAAAACAACACAATGCTACTGCTCCTGTGTGAACAGCAGTGTGTGGTACACATTGTAATATTCATGACATTCACTGAAGGGTGGTTATATGGCTTTAAAAACACTGCTTAAACGCCGCTTAAACACAAGGTATTGACACACGTGTGAACGAGTCTTTAGGGGATCATTTACACCATAATGTGTGTACATTAACATGCTAATCCACATTTTTCTTGTGCATTGACCTGCGTTGCCTTAAAACAATCCACAATGTACTTCATTTCACAAAATAGCTCCTGCATTATTGAGCACACCACAACACGCAGAGCATTCACATCTGTGAGATTTCATGCCCTATGTGCAGTTTTTTAAAAACTATAAACTTAATGTGCCCTGGAGTGCCATTAGAAATGAACAGCAACGCAACACACACATACAGAGCATTACTGTACATTGCATTATCGCATCTATCTTTGTGCAAATGAGACCATGAAGAAAAACTCCACAGAAAAATGTATTGGGATGGTGCTTCTAATACAATGTTGAGCTTGCACAGGGACTAATAAGGAAAGCACACCATCTCAGACAGCAAGTCGGTGTGAGAAAATACACAGTTAAGCAAACATAATTTTGTACAGAGAATGGCACATATTTGCAATAAGATTGCAAAAAAAGCATAATTTGAAAGAGCTTGTTCACTTAGAATAAATGAAGCAATTATATACCAAAAATAAATACTTTTGAGACAAATTATTTACATAAATACCAGCATGTTATGATTAATTATTCAATCTTACAGTTCAAACTTTAGAAAAAAAAAGATCCCAGAGGGAATTATGTTATTTAGTTATGAGACACTTTTTTTTGGTATAAAACTTTATTGATCTGTGCATACAATTATCGGTAATTGAGCTATCATATGGACTGGACCAAAAAATTCTCACTCCTACAGAGGAAAATTTGGTGGTGCTGGTGGCATGACAGGTACAGTAAGTCTTCAGTTAACAGGCAAGTTCTATTTAGAATTGGTTTTAACCAAAGTGATTAAATCTCTAGGCATCAACTCAAACAAATAAGAAAAAGTAAACAACACATAACAGGTTAAATCTCTCACTTCCTGCCACATCCTGGCACTTTAGGAACTTGTAGAGGTGGGAAGATGGGTCATGTGACCGCTTTAATTGGTTGTCACAGTGGTCACATGATCAGAAAGCTTCAAGTGTACATCATCAGGGAGCACGCTCGGAGCACAGTTTTGTGTTTACATAGGGCCGCATATATGTGGCCTCTCTGCATTAAAGCCCACCCGCCGAGAGGCCGCATATATGTGTGGTGCCAGTGGAAAGAGGTTAACCAAGGTCTTAAGATCTCTAGGTATCAATTCGAGCAAGTATGGTAAAAACAGCAGCGCAAAAGATAATACATCTATATCTAAACAATGTAAAGAGAAGAAATAAGTAGCTGGCAAAAGTAGTTATTTATCACATCTGTATATATTGGAATGTTTTCTAAACAGTGTGTACTCTTGTAGATTCATGTTTATAAGGTAATTACATGGTAGGTTAATTTTGGGTTGACAATTACAGCAAGTTTTCCAAGGATTTCTATCTCTTTTCAACATATTTCTTTCGAATATCTGAAATATTTTGCAACTTAACACAAAATGTAAATGTTTTCAAATATTTTCCTCCAAAAATGTATTGCATCTTATTTCATTATCTGTGGGCAGCTGGTTAAGATGGGTTGTCTAGACCAGTGGTCTCCAAACTGTGGCCCGGGGGCCAGATACGGCCCGTTGCTTGTTATTATACGGCTCTTGGGGTGCTATTTTTTTTATTAGCACCAGTGAAGGGCGCAATTCCTTCCAATGACACCAATGATGGAGCCCAATGATGGGGCAGAATTCCTTTCAACAACGGGGCACAATTCCTCCCAATGACACTAATGATGGGGCACAATTCCTCCCACTGACACCAGTGATGGGGGATTTTGTACTCCTGTCCGCCCCCTTAAAGTATGAAGGACCTTTGTTTAGAAAGTTTGGAGACCCCTGGTCTAGACATTAAGATGTCTGCACTACCACATGTCAAGTTTTTGCTGGCTAATTTCATGATATTCCCACACCATAGAGAAGTTTTGGTTTCTTTGGTATGTGTTCTACGTTTGACTTGAGCTCTCATCCTATCATTTCTTTTTCCTGAAAAGGTGAGCGTGGTGGTGGGTAGACATTTGTATAGGAACACTAACATCTCAGCTGACTTTATTTGAAAAAGCTCTACCTAGTGTTCCCTCTGAACTTCAAATGTTCTAAGCCCATTCTGGATAGTAAGCCTAGGGTCCTGCAAATACCCCACATTTCTGCTGTTTGTATTTTAGCTTTGGTTTCTTTGTTAAAGTGTAACTACACCACATCTGAGCACCACAAATCCTGACGAGATTCTGGGCCGTGTGTACAGGGCTTAAGACTGGAATGCTATTACAGTTCATGTGCATGTAAAGGCAGGCGTCCCAATGCTATTGGTAATCTAGTGTATATGCCATAGTTTGTGGACTTTCTAATTTTCACACAAACTAAATTATATATACTAATATGGGTTATTTTGCCAAAGAAAAGTAGCAGAATACATTTTAACCACCGTTTGAAAAGAAAGATTCATTATTTGCAAAATGTTATAACAGAAAAGAAAAACATGTTTTATCAAAATTTTTGGTATTTTTTAATTGCATAGCAAAATATAAAATAAAAACAAACAGTGGTGATTAAATACTACCAAAAGAAAGCTGCATCCATTTAAAATAAATAAATATTTAATTTGGGTACATTGTTGCAAAACTGAGTAATTGTCATTAAAATGTGACAGTGATAGAAAGTGAAAATTGGCCTGGACAGAAAGAGGCTTTATAATCAATTTTTTTTCTTCACTTTATTAGGGGAAAATACCAAAAAAAAACATTCCCCTTACTTTCTGTCAAAATAAAAATACCAGGACAGTACAAACACCTCAGACAGTAGACACCCCAAGATGATTTAATTTTTGTCAAACAGGGACTTTGGTAATGATGCCCTAGATACATTCTTATGCAGGTCATTCTTACATTCTTATGCAGGTCAAGTGGATATAAACACAAAGGGAGGAGAGGGTCCCCTTCCAGTGAGAGGATAGAAATGTGGGAAATGTCAGGAAAGGCATAGCCATGCAGCTCGAATTGCACGGCAGGCACGCACGTTTACAGTGCGTCGGTGCACGCACACTTGCACCCGTCACCAACGTTGGTGCCAAAGGGGCCATTTAAAGTACATGCACCAAAGACTCTTTGCTTTGCAGCTTCTGTGTGTTCTGAACCGTTATCTGTGCTGACCTCTGATCTTGATCCGGCTTGTTCCCACTGACGCTGTCTGCTTCATACCCAGACCCTGGTATGTTTTGGACTTCTCTTCTGCCTGCTGCTCTGCAGATCTGCCTGAATGTTACTGACCCGGCCTCCCTGACCCTGCATCTGCTCTTCCAGCCTGCTAGGGCTCTGCTCTGTGAATCGCATCAGATTCCTGCTCCTGCTGCGATTTCAGCATGCCACAGTTCTGGTCTGCCTAGCCTTTACCGGTCTGCCTGCTGCATATCCAGCCACAGACAACCAGCCATACTGAATATGGGACTGATCCTAGGCACTCTTACATCACTGTGCTTCTGTGGCTGCTGTCTCAACCTCAGTGGCCCACAAGCCGGTGTGGTACGAGAGGCTCTCCTCTACACTTCGAAACAGGTACGTGACAGGTATAGACAGACAGCATAAGGGAGGTGATGGGTTTAATATGCAGGTCACATAGAGAGGCATGCTGGGGTTGAGATGTGTAGGAGAAAAGCGGTGGTGAAAAGGTTAAAGGTCTATATCTGCTGCCCTTATGTCAGTGCTGCCCTTATGTCAAAATTCCTGGTAATGCTCTGTGCCAACATGAAGCAGATAAATATTAAACATGGCCCACCCACAAATAAATTATTATCTACTTTTAACATTAGGCTGAACCCTTGAACAGTCGGCAGAACAATCTTAGCCAATCAGTCAAATGATGCATGCCCAGTGTTATTTAACAAGGGAAAATCTGCCTTTAAAATACAGTTTTGTTTTAACCACATATTTCCCTCATCACTACTTGTACTGATTTTGGAACAAACACAGGTAAGCAAAGAAGAATAATAAAAATATTTTCATATTTTGCACACATCCTAGAACCTTCTGTAATATATTAGTCAGTACGCTTCCATTCTGTGTACTTGGAAAAGAGCAGTGTGCAATTATTTCAAATACAGGAGCATCATAAAATGTGTCACTATTATTATTATTATGAACCTAAAAACATTTTTTTTATTCTGTTTATCTTCAAGACCTTGTGTAGGTAGATTTATAGCCTCTACCACTTGTTCTTACAAATCCAATCCATTTTGTTTATGTGACAGTTCTATCAGAGTGTAATACTTAGTGCATCTACATTTCTACTTAGAGGTACATATCTATGATGTCAGCCCTGACTGGGAACATATTTCTTAAATAATAGAAGAAAATCTTCCACTGTGTAGTGAAAATTATTCAACGTAACTCTGTTATGGTGAGATTTGTTGAGGTACCACAATATAGTTATCGTGTTGTGCTGTGCTTTGTACTTAGATCAAAGGAGGAAAAAAGGGTGCATTTTTTCTGACGGAATGTTGGCTCAAACTTGTGTTGCATACATACAATCACACAAATCTTGACAGAAACTCCGACCATCAAAAACGTGGTGATGTACAAGACGTACAGCTCTTCTGCTTGATTCTGAGAATGCATGTTTTTTTGCTCGTCGGAATTGCATACAGACGAGTGGATTTTCTGATAGGAACTTTTTCCGTCGTAAAATAGAGAACCTGCTCCTAATCTTTCGTTGGCGGAAATTCCGACACATCAGACTTTTTTTGTTGCAATTTCCGATTGTGTGTACGGGGCATTAGGGCTACAAGTTGGTTTGTTAGTAAGCCTTGGTTGATTTACTATAACTTAAGCGTGTGGAATCTGGTGGAATCTGGTGCAGCTCTGCACAGAAACCAATCAGCTTCCAGTTTTTTGTTTTGTCAAAGCGTAATTGAACAAGCTGAAGCCGACTGGCTACCATGCACTGCCACACCCGATTTTGCACTCTCCAGATTTAGTAAATTAACCACAGTTTTCCGCTGCACAGTTGATGAAGAGCTGAACAATGGAAGCTATGTTCATAAAGAGGCAAAATGCTGCACTGTGTCTCTGAGTGTAGGCTACAATCTTGGCATAGGCAGGGCTTTTTCAGGGTTTCTAGCAAGCAGAACAGTAGGCAGCACAGCAGTGACAAACAAATCTTACTCCACATAGCCTAAAACTAACAGTCAAAGGTAACAATGCCTTAGATACCACACAGCAGATACATTGCCTTGAAAAAGTATGCATGCCCCTTGATATTTTCCAAATTTTGTCATGTTACAACCAAAAACGTAAATGTATTTTATTGGGATATTATGTGATACACCAACACACGTGCCCCCCCCCCCCTCCCCGTTTGATTGTGCCGACCTCAGGGATTGCGACCGCACATGTAAATTTGGTCTGAAAAGCAGCTGAACCACCTCTGGGTTCAAAGTGTGATGATCTCTGCAGTCTCCCCAGAAAAATCCACTGGTATATTCCTCAATTCAAAATTAAAAGAGGTTTGATAGTGTGATATTGTTTAGATAAAGATTTATTAAAGTTTAAAAACAGCAGGGTTTTCATATTTTCATAGTGCTTCCAGTGCACCAATCTTCAGCAAACAAATATAAAAAAAATCCACTCCAATAGGCTTATAGCCTTGGATGCATCAGCAGCAGCACAAGGAGTGTGTGTACTGTCTCCTCCACCGTCCTGGCCCCTACGCGTGGCAAAACAGGGCTATCACGTGTCTTCCTCGGGGGGAGACAGTACACACCTACTAAGTCCCGATGGATTATACACAGCAGGCATTTCCCGCTGTGTTACAGAGCTTCGATTTGAATATCCTGACGCGCCCGTCTTCCTCCTCCAGTGGCTGCTGTAACAGAGTCCCGCCTCCTAGACCGAGGTCCTGTAATAGACAGAACACTGATTGGATCAGTGTTCTGTCCATCACAGGACCTGGTCTAGGAGGCGAGACTCGGTTGCAGTGACTGCTGGAGGAGGAAGGAAGAGGACAGGCATGCTGGGATCAGAACAAAAGATCTGTGTCACATTGTGGGAGATGCCCCTTGTGTATGATCTATTCAGGCACTGGTGAGCGGCCTCCCTGGGCAAGTTCAGTAAGATAAAGTCGGAGAGGAGGAGGGAGGAAAAGACTCTGACAGAGGCGCCCGGGATGACATCATCAGTGCAATCGCGATTCAGCCTTTCTCCGCATTGATGCAGAATCGTTTAAGGCTGAATCACGATGCATCGATTTAACGATTATTTTCAACACCCAAGGTTACAGTGCAATTGTCCTTATGTATCAAGATGTCAGTGCCAAAAAGTGTCATCAATTTCAAATGACCACCAACGAAAATTACACCCCTCCTTAAAGAATGGTACCTGTAAACTAGAAGCTGAAATTGGTTTAATAGCTGTAAAGCAATCAAAGTTCTTACCACTGACAGGTCAAAGGCAGTGCAAGACTTAACCTGCCTGGCGGTCTTCCCGAGACTGACTCGGGGTTAGATTTTCCTGCTACGATCGGAAACCCCGAGTCAGTCTCGGGCTTGCCTCGCTAGATCCACAGGCACTTTTTACTTACCTTGTCCCTGGATCCAGCGATGCCACCGCGCTGTGTGAGCGAGCGGGACCTCGCTCGATTCACATAGTGCCTCCGTGTGACGCCGATCTCCGTTCCCTGCGACGTTACGACGCACCGGGACGGAGAACGGCGCCAAATTCAAAAACGTAAACAAACACCTTACATACAGTATACTGTAATCTTATAGATTACAGTACTGTATGTAAAAAAAACACACCCCCCCTGTCCCTAGTGGTCTGTCCTGTGTCATGCATGTCATTTTATATAATAAAAACGTTTCTTTCTCCCTGCAAACTGTAGATTGTCCATAGCAACCAAAAGTGTCCCTTTATGTCAAAAATAGTTTTAGATCAGCTAAAAAACAGCGATAATAAATTATAATCACTTGCAGAATTGTGCGATAGCGATTTGTGGGGAAATTCGTCATAAAAAAAAAAAATAATGACAGCAACAATTCTGCAACTGAGCAAATTTCAGTGATTTTAATTTGATTACATTATTGAATAATTTTTATTATAATTATATTATTATTTGTTATAATTATTTATAATTATTTATTATATTATAATTTATAATTTTGTTTTTAAAAAAATGTCATACCCGGGATGCCTATTAGAAGCTTGTTTGGTCAGATTTAAGTGAGTTATTTCTAAAAATTACAGACCTACAATATAAAACGCCAAATTTCCTTGCAAATAATGGTACCGCTTTCAGCATGTTTTTTCGGAAAGAATCATACCGCCAGGGAGGTTAAAGTGGTTCTAAAGCTTCAAGGTTTTCTACCTTAATGCATTCTATACGCCAAGGTAAAAAAAATGTCTGTGCTACAGGAGCCCCCACCCCAACCCCACCCTTGTTCTTGCCCGAGTTCTATGTGATCCAGCAACATGCACAGAAGAACTGGCTCTCGTCGCTGTCTCACTTGTCATTGAGCAGATTGATACTGTAGCAGCGGCAGCTATTGGTTCCCGCTGCTGTCAATCAAATGCAGCGATGAGAGAGCAGGGGGCAGGTCCAAGTCACCCAGTCTGTGTGAATAGACACAGACTGGGTGGTTTAGGGTGCCTCCAGGGAAAGCCATATGCTGAAATGCACTTGCTGAAGAGGAGGGGAAGGAGAGCACTGCCATGGAATCTCAGAAAAGGAGAAACCATTTCTAAGGAGCAGGTAAGTAAGACATGTTGGTTATTTTAATTTTTAAAACACAAAGTTTTATCACTTGAACCTTAGTTAATGGTGGAGCTTGCATGAGCCACTACACCTTTCCATTCACTTAGTGGTGAAAGCAATGTCATGGGACACAAGTGTGCCCCTGTACTCCTTTAACTGACCATTGCTATGTCAATGAGGGCATGTAACAAGTAAAAAGTAGGCGTTATCCCCCTTTGGCTGCAGGTGGAAATACACTATATACCCCTTCATGAACAAACAAACCTTAACACCTGAGCCCAATTTTCAAACTTTGACATGTGTTGGTATAACTGTAGATATCATTGTAAACTTAGGGCCAGATTCACAGACAATTACGTTACTCCACGGAGGCGTAACGTATCCCATTTACGTTACACCGCCGCAGGTTTACAGCGTAAGTGCCTGATTCACAAAGCTCTTACCTGTAAACTTGCGGCGGTGTAACGTAAATGTGCTCGGCGCAAGCCCGCCTAATTCAAATGGGGCGGGCACCATTTAAATTAGGCGCGTTCCCGCGCCGAACGTTCTGCGCATGCTCCGTTAGGAAATTTCCCAACGTGCATTGCGCGAAATTACGGTGCCCCAACGTTTTTTTTGAAATGCGACGTGCGTTACGGCGTTTCGTATTCCCGGACGTCTTACCCAAAATAAATTTTTCGAAATTCGACGCGGGAACGACGGCCATACTTTAACATGGCTGATCTAAAGATAAGCCATGTTAAAGCAGGTGTAACTTTGCGACAGGTAAAAATGACTAGCGACGACGTACGGGATTGCGACAAACGCGTGGATCTTCGTGGATCGCCGTAACTAGTCATTTGCATATTCTACGCCGACCGCTATTGAATCGCCACCTAGCGGCTGGCCTAGAATTGCATCCTAAGATCCGACAGTGTAAGTCAATTACACCTGTCCAATCTTATGGCTATCTATGCGTAACTGATTCTATGAATCAGTCGCATAGTTAGGACGGGCGGATCACAGAGATACGACGGCGTATCAGGAGATACGCTGTCGTATCTCTTCTGTGAATCTGGCCTTTAGTGTACAACTTAGTTTTTCCAGGTAGATTATACATTGGTTTATTCAAGGCAGTTTAGGCTTCCATTTGGTGGCATTTTTTATTATTATTATTATTATATCATCATTATCAAGGGAAAACTGGCCATGTACCACCACATGTACCACCACAAAAAAAAAACCCCAAAAAAACCTGTAAAATAAAACTCTACTCCTAGCAATCACAGGTGATACCACATTTGTGTCTGTGATTTGATCTTTATACTCGTACAAAGTGAGTGATCAATGGGCTAGCCAATCAGAAGCTCCTCTGGGTCCTGACTGTTAGTAGGAGACCCAGGGCTATCTCCAACAGTACAAAGACAAAAACACATAAGTGGGTGCTCAGGATTAAATACTGTATATGTGTTACACAGTCATGAAGGGATAAAGTGTCTGTAAACCCCATGCATGAAATCTGACCTTGCCACATATATCTGTAGTGTTTACTTATCTCTCTCCAAAGCCCTAGGTCCTGTGTATTTCTGCTGCTCTGTTCCCCTGTTATCAGCATAATAATGTCTAACAAGCTCTCTGGCAAAGGAGATAAAAACAGCTGAAAATGTGTCGGGGGAGATAACTTAGAGACAGATAAGCAGAGAGCTGGTCTATTCACAGCACAGCTCTGCAAGTTTCTTTGTTCCTCTGCCTATGTGGAGGGGGTTGTCGTTCCTCCAATCAGCTCTCAGGTAGTGTATGACCACTCCTGAAACAAATAGAAACATTTCTAACATGATGTGCATTTTCTAAAGAGTCTAGAAAGCTGAAGACAGCAGATATACATGTAAAGATTTGTTTCATCTCTATATCATCAGAGGCTGTTCAATTCACTGGGTATATGTGAGGATTTACATCCACTTTAAGTACCAGCTATGTCCCACCTTTATCAGGGGTGTCCCTGTGGCACATGGTTAATGAAAATGTTCAGGCTAACACCTAGTTTGAAAAATACCATGCTCAGAACAGATTACTACCAATGGGATCATTTTAAATGATGTGGTAGCCTAATGTATTAAAGCCAAAATGGATGATAAACAAAAAAGAGATGTGTTTGTAATCATGAAAGCCAGACAATTAATATTTTCAGAAGGAAGACCAACAAACAGCTCCCAAATTTCTCTCAGCACATATGCATTTAAAGATTTAACTGTAGCATGCTTTTAACATATATGTTATGCCTACAAATTAAATATTTTAGTAAAAAAAAAAATTACAGAGCTAAATTTAACTATCATTAGTTATTCTTCATCAAGGAAATCCAAATTGTTTTTAGCATTAAACTTTTAGGTGACTTTCAAATGTATCATATTTTTTTACTTACCCACAGCTTAACTTCTTTTTTTTCTGACCCCTTGAAAAATGTATAGTGAGGGCTTTATTGGATAAGAACTTGTGATCATTAACCTTGTGCCAAGATTAATTACAGAGCTTAATCAAATGATCTGGATGTGACATTTGCACTTACTTGATCCAATTTGATAGCTAGAGTAGAAGAATCTCAGTTTAAAGCAAATGGTAGAGTGATCTTCATCACTGTCTTATTGTGACAGCTATATCACACACAAAAGTAATCATGTCACCCCCTTGCTAAAGTAGTGGTTGAACATCTTATCTAAACATGTTGTCAAATGAATGATAATGTATGGAATTAAACAGAAAACACTTGCATTTATAGAGTGAGAGGCAAACAGTTGCTAACAATACATTTTTTAAATAATGGTATGTTGGATTTTACTACCAATAAAGTGACTCTGGACCCCTAACCTTAAAGAGACACTGCAACCTTGCCCATTTAGAGCAAAGTGCCTGTGTCTCCACCTTCACCATGCCCATTGATATCTGTAACTATATTGATACATACTGTAACCAATGCTTCCAGTTATTGAGGAGCAAAAAAAACTCCATCAATTTGTCGGACATCAGTCAATTAGAGTGATTTACAATCTGTGAATAAGGAAAGTGGGGGCAGATCACTGTCAGTGTCAATAGTCCATGGAATGAGAAACTGACAGTAGGGTTAATATACCAATGGCAAATAGATTATTCACTTTGCAAGGGAAATTGTTGTTTGCAAGGGAATTTTCCCCAGAGCTCAGTGAATGATGTGAAGGTAACAAAAATGCATTTTTTCCTTGCATGTGATTGAATACTCTTTGCAGAGGGAAATGTTAACAAATTTTCTAAGCTTTGGGGAAAATTCTCATTGCAAATGAAAAGCATATTCACAATATAAACCACTAGGAGGAAGTGTCATGTCACTCATGTCATCTACTGTAAAATCCCTATGTACATCACTACACTCTCCTAAACATATTGTGGAAGCACTGTATTTACATAAGGAATGTTGTGAAGCAAAATCAGAAACCCAGTAGCCGATCGTTTTAGCCCATGGTCTTAGTGCTAGATCCTGACTGTAACTGACAGAATTTGGTTACAGTCTATATACCAGGTGGGACCCCAAAGATCCAAGAGTCCAGGTGCAATTACAAAATGGCACTAGGCCAAAATATCTGCTGTCCCAGTGCCATTTTAACCAGCACCACAAACAGTTTCCCTATACATTTTCCTCTATGCTATTACTCTGTATTGTTATCAAATATATTTCTTTAAAATGTGTCTCCAAAGATGTTTATTCTCAATGTTTTGTATTGTTTTGTTCCTTAAAAATATAGAATTTAAACTACATAATCTGAGCCTAATGTTGTCATACTCAGCTGGCCCTTTTCATCTTGTGAACAGTTTCTACTCTGGAACAGACCACCTCTTCTCTGTACTTCTCAGCGGCATGTTTTTTTTTTTTGAAGTGCAGAGAAGCCAAGCCTGCAATCTGCAATTTGACAAAGTCGTTACAAGCGCTATTTGGTTGCTGGGTGAGGTAGTTAGAGAAAGCTTCGAAGGGTTTTATCACAATGACGATTTTGCTTCTCTGCACTTAAAAATAAACTGCTGCCCAGAGGCTAGGCAGAAGTAAATTATAGCAACAACAGGTACAGAAATTTCTATTAAAGTATATCTAAATTCAAGAACAAAAATCTAATATATTGCAGCTTACCAGTCCTTAGATGTGATGGTTGCATTTGTTTCCTTCCAAGTTATCTTTTGTAAACAAAAGAAAGTCCCCTGCCCTCATGTTTTACCATTAAAGAGAGGAATACACATTTGTAGTTTTGTCCTAAAGTGACAATAATGGCTCCCTCCCTGGATATAATGGAGTAAGTGTACCGACCCTAGGAAAGGAAGTGTACTATTCACAGGAAATCCAGTTGCACAGTTGCAAATACAAACAGCCACCTTTTTTTGGTTTAGCTATGCTTTAACCACTTGCCGTCGCCGCACCGTCATAATACGTTCACAAGGTGGCTCTCCTAGGCGAGACCACGTAAATGGACGTCCTGCCTTTTAGCCACCACTAGGGGCGCACGCGCCGGGCCCCCGACTCCCGTGCGTGTGCCCGGCGGGCGCGATCGCCGCCGGGCACACGCGATCGCTCGGTACAGAGCGGGGAACGGGAGCTGTGTGTGTAAACACACAGCTCTCGTTCCTGTCAGCAGGGGAAATGCTGATTTTCTGTTCATACAATGTATGAACAGAAGATCAGTGTTTCCCCTAGTGAGGCCACCCCCCCCCCCCACAGTAAGAACACACCCAGGCATACTTAACCCCTTCCCCGCCCCCTAGTGTTAACCCCTTCACTGCCAGTGGCATTTTTATAGTAATCTAATGCATTTTTATAGCACTGATCGCTATAAAAATGCCAATGGTCCCAAAAATGTGTCAAAAATGTCCGAAGTGTCCGCCATAATGTCGCAATACCGAAAAAAAAATCGCTGATCGCCGCCATTACTAGTAAAAAAAAATATTAATAAAAATGCCATAAAAATACCCCCTATTTTGTAAACGCTATAACTTTTGCGCAAACCAATCAATAAACGCTTATTGCGATTTTTTTTTACGAAAAATATGTAGAAGAATACGTATCGGCCTAAACTGAGGAAAAAAAATGTTTTTTTATATATTTTTGGGGGATATTTATTACAGCAAAATGTAAAAAATATTCATTTTTTTCAAAATTGTCGTTCTATTTTTGTTTATAGCGCAAAAAATAAAAAACGCAGAGGTGATCAAATACCACCAAAAGAAAGCTCTATTTGTGGGAAAAAAAGGACGCCAATTTTGTTTGGGAGCCACGTCGCACGACCGCGCAATTGTCTGTTAAAGCGACGCAGTCCCGAATCGCAAAAAGTACTCTGGTCTTTGGGCAGCAATATGGTCCGGGGGGTAAGTGGTTAAAGCCCAAGTCAACCTTTCTGACATTGTTTCATGCTACTCCCATATTCACATAGTTACATAGTTGGTAAGGTTGAATAAAGACAACCGTCTATCCAGTTCAACCTGAGTAGGTGTGTGTGTGTGTAGAAAATTATTTCTCATATCCCTGTATATTGTTTTCGCCAAGATGCACATCCAAGAGTCTTTTAAAACTATCCATACTTCCTGCCTACACCACCCATTGTGGAAGAGAGTTACACATCCTTACCACCCTGACAGTGAAAAACCCCAGCTTAAGGTTAAACCGATTCTCTTCCAGTCTCATCGTGTGGCCCTGTGTTCTTTTATACTTTCTGTGACTGAAAAGTTTCATACTCAAGCTGGGATCCCCGTTGAGATATTTGTATATTACTATCATATCTCTCAAGCATCTCTTCCCCAGCGAGAATAAATATGGAGCCTATAATTGTTCCTCATAATTAAGGTCCTCCAGTCCCCATATTAATTTATTTGCCCTTCTCTGAACTCTCTCCACAACTGGATGGAATACTCCAGATGTGGCTGAACCAGAGTTTTATAAAGTGGCAGGATTATAGTTTTATTTCTGGATTAAATTCCCTTTTTAAATGCATGCAAATAGTCTGCTGGCTTGGAAAGCTGCAGTTTAACATTGCATGCTACTGCTCAGTCTGTCTTCTACTAGGACCCCTAGATCTTATCAATAATGGAATCCCCTAGGGCCCCCCCCCCCCAATGAGTAACTTGCATTTGTGTTTTTACTGCCCAGGTGCATTACCATACATTTACCAATGTTAAACGTAATTTTTCATTTAGTAGCCCACTTTAACTTATTCAGGTCCTCTAGTAAAGTGTCTATATCCTGCTGTGATGTTATTGCCCTACATATTTTTGTGTCATCAACAAACACTGAGATTGAGCTATTTATCTGATTCTCTATATCATTTATACATACATTAAACAGTATTGGTTCTAGGCCTTTATTTATCATGAAACATGGCAATATTCTGCAGCATCGCACCCCATATTGACCCCTCATACCTGAATCATGGGGTGATTCTCACCAAGGGATTTAGTTGATTTTGTAATATGGTGGCTCCACCTGCACAGCTGCATCCTTAATTCACACTAATTAATAGAAGACTAAAAGTCCCATATGACGGAGGGACACACGACCATTTTTCGGGTTGTAAATTTTTTTATTTTTTAATGTCATTAAAAGCGATCGTGTGTGGGCTCCAGAGCATTTTTCAAGATGTAAAAAAATGGGCATTACAAATTTTGAACATTCTCTAATTTTTCACGTCGTTTTTAACGTTGTAATAAATGGTCGTGTGTGGGCTTTAGTGACGTGAAAAAAACGCGCATGCTCAGAAGCAAGTTATGAGACGGGAGCTCTCGTTTTCTAGTAAAACTAGCGTTCGTAATGGAGTAAGCAAATTCATCACGCTGTAACAGACTGAAAAGCGCGAATCGTCTTTTACTAACACGAAATCAGCAAAAGCAGCCCCAAGGGTGGCGCCATCCAAATAGAATTTCCCCTTTATAGTGCCGTCGTACGTGTTGTACGTCACCGCGCTTTGCTAGAGCATTTTTTTTTTCACGATCGTGTGTAGGCAAGGCCGGTTTAACGATCGGGTTGAAAAAAACAGTTTTTTCTAGACCATTAAAAATTTCATTTTTTACATCCCGAAAAACGGTTGTGTGTACGCGGCATTAGAGTTCTCAATGGAGCACAAGTGCAGTGATGTCATCAGAATTTTAGTCCATTGATACTTTATCCACCTCCATAACTTAAGGTCTGTACCTTGGTACAGACCTAGGGCTGAAAGAATAAACTGCAGTAGCCTGTGCTTTGCACCTGCGATCCACTGACCACTATTGCAATGCTTTGCAATATATCAATCATCACAGCGTGATCTTCATTTTCCAGCTGAGTTCAGCAGCAGACACTCTGGGGCAGATCCACAGAGCAAGTACGCCGGCGTATCTACTGATACGCCGGCGTACTTTTAAATTTCCCACGTCATATCTTAAGTTTGAATCCTCAAACCAAGATACAACGGCATCTGGGTTCGATCTGACAGGCGTACGGCTTTGTACGCCTTCGGATCGCAGATGCAATACTTCGGCATCCGTTGGGTGGAGTTTGCGTTGTTTTCCGCGTCGGGTATGCAAATGAGCTTTTTCCGACGATCCACGAACGTACGCGCGGCCATCGCATTCTCGTATGTCGTCTCTAGTCGGCTTTTTCCGGCGTATAGTTAAAGCTGCTATTTTTCGGCGTATAGATAGACTTGCCATGTTAAAGTATGACCGTCATTCCCACGTCGAAATTTTAATTATTATTTTTTTGCGCAAGTCGTCTGTGAATAGGGATGGACGTAACTCACGTCTAAGTTCAAAAAATGACGTCGTTGCGACGTCATTTCGCACAAAGCACGGCGGGAAATTTCAGAACGACGCATGCGCAGTTCATTAGGTGCGGGGACGCGCTTCATTTAAATGAATCATGCCCCCTACCCGCCGATTTGAATTACGTGCCGAGAGATACACTACGCCGCCGTAACTTTCGGCGCGCAAGCTTTTCAGGATTCGAACCAAAGCCTGAAAAGTTACGGCGGCGTAGCGTATCTCTGATACGCGGCGCAGGTGTAAAGGTGTGTGGATCTGACCCTTACGGTCATTCAAACTGCATGTGTGTGTAGTGCACCCTCTCCTTCTCCAGATGAGTGCACGAGTACAGGTTTAATGGGCTTAAATGTCTGCTGGGGAGGGGGGCATGCATTATTTTAATGTTCATTTTTTTCTGCAAATGGCAAGATAAAAAATGATGAAGGGGCAGCTGTTTTTGTGGAGAGGCCTCCCCACAGTTGCATCTGTAATGAGAGGATGTGCACCATTTAATTTAATACAAGGAGCTCTAGCACGTGCTATTCAGAGGACATTAAATTATATAGGGAGATTTTTGGAAGATCTTGCTAAAGGTGAACTTACACTTTCTTTATGCTCCTCAATAAATAGTTTTTATAATTTAAGTGACAACCTTTATTGGTTAACAAAGACACCCAACTATTTTTTAAAGCTGCCAATTTCAAAACTTGAGAATGTTCTGCTCAGCTCCATGACAAGGCTGTAGCTTGCAGTACTATAGAGAGGTTGGTTTATCATAACAGAGTAAACAGGAATCTTAGGCAGTCTGATCACAGATTAGGAAAGTGGGGGGAAACAGGGAAGGTTAGTACCTGTGCCCAGAACATGAACATTAAACTATTTATATATTCTTAACAAGCAGTAAAACTTAATTTTAAAAATAATTCCTGGCATCTCTAGCTGCTTTTAATGCAACCTAATATTCTAAAAGACCCCCTAAGAGCATTTGAAACGTTGAAGTCGAGTTTTTCTCATGCACTCTGATGCTTAGCAGTGTCCATGAGATAGACATAAAATCCTTAGTATGGAACGCATTTTTGGCACCAGGAAGTGCCAGAGATTTACACCTTAGCACATAGGAGCTGTGGAATGTCTGGGCGCATGAGGCTTAACAGTGAAGAAGCATCTACTGTGTGTTTACAGAAGAAGGCTGGCAGATTGTTAAAATCTGCATTCAATACAAAAAAAATCTAAGATTGCAATGCCCGTGTTTTGACCTTTGAAAAATAATTTCTCCACAATGCTTATGAATACATAGGTGAATGTGGGCTTGTTTTAAAGTCCTTTTAGATACTTGTTTAGAATATGTAAATATTTTAGGAAGCATGATCTAGATGGGTTCTTTTAAGGGTTACTTTAAATAATATAAAGTATATACTCTTCTCAATCATTTTTTTTCAGGTGTCCTACAAACACAGCAAGGTGTTAAACAAGTGAATTATGCAAATAATACAATTTTCAAGCTGAAAGCATCATTTTAATCAAATTTTGCAGCAACAACTCAATGGACAAATCCATAAGAATAAGTAGCTGTAAAAGTTCTAATTTTTTTTTTTTAATTAAATGAAAAATAATAACCTCTAAATTCTACATTCTGGCCATCTTTCAATAAACTTTGAAAAACTGAAAATTTTATTTTTAACACTTGCTAAATACCTCAGGGTATCTACTGTTATGCATGAAGCACATTTTTTCTTCGAATATTTGTAATCCTCAGTGAGCTAGAGCCATTGAACTTAGAGAATGTTAAGAGAAAACCATAATCTTTGAAACCAAAAATGTACGCACAACAAGTGTCAAGTGTATTACATCTATAAATACCTAGGATCCTTGTAATCAGAATACATAGAAAAAATATATTAGTGAAAACATTTAAATACTAGAAATACAACCTCACAGAATTTTCAAAGAGAATATTTCTTAATTTGCTTGTGAAGCTGTCCACATATATTACAATTTTATTGTAGTTTTTAAAACAACCTGCGATATAAAAAAAGTCTAATGCCCAGCCAAGAAAAAAAAAAAATATATATATATATATATATATATATATATATATATATATATATATATATATATATATATATAGGGAGTGCAGAATTATTAGGCAAATGAGTATTTTGACCACATCATCCTCTTTATGCATGTTGTCTTACTCCAAGCTGTATAGGCTCAAAAGCCTACTACCAATTAAGCATATTAGGTGATGTGCATCTCTGTAATGAGAAGGTGTGTGGTCTAATGACATCAACACCCTATATCAGGTGTGCATAATTATTAGTCAACTTCCTTTCCTTTGGCAAAATGGGTCAAAAGAAGGACTTGACAGGCTCAGAAAAGTCAAAAATAGTGAGATATCTTGCAGAGGGATGCAGCACTCTTAAAATTGCAAAGCTTCTGAAGCGTGATCATCAAACAATCAAGCGTTTCATTCAAAATAGTCAACAGGGTCGCAAGAAGCGTGTGGAAAAACCAAGGCGCAAAATAACTGCCCATGAACTGAGAAAAGTCAAGCGTGCAGCTGCCAAGATGCCACTTGCCACCAGTTTGGCCATATTTCAGAGCTGCAACATCACTGGAGTGCCCAAAAGCACAAGTTGTGCAATACTCAGAGACATGGCCAAGGTAAGAAAGGCTGAAAGACGACCACCACTGAACAAGACACACAAGCTGAAACGTCAAGACTGGGCCAAGAAATATCTAAAGACTGATTTTTCTAAGGTTTTATGGACTGTTGAAATGAGAGTGAGTCTTGATGGGCCAGATGGATGGGCCCGTGGCTGGATTGGTAAAGGGCAGAGAGCTCCAGTCCGACTCAGACGCCAGCAAGGTGGAGGTGGAGTACTGGTTTGGGCTGGTATCATCAAAGATGAGCTTGTGGGGCCTTTTCTGGTTGAGGATGGAGTCAAACTCAACTCCCAGTCCTACTGCCAGTTTCTGGAAGACACCTTCAAGCAGTGGTACAGGAAGAAGTCTGCATCCTTCAAGAAAAACATGATTTTCATGCAGGACAATGCTCCATCACACGCGTCCAAGTACTCCACAGCGTGGCTGGCAAGAAAGGGTATAAAAGAAGAAAAACTAATGACATGGCCTCCTTGTTCACCTGATCTGAACCCCATTGAGAACATGTGGTCCATCATCAAATGTGAGATTTACAAGGAGGGAAAACAGTACACCTCTCTGAACAGTGTCTGGGAGGCTGTGGTTGCTGCTGCACGCAATGTTGATGGTGAACAGATCAAAACACTGACAGAATCCATGGATGGCAGGCTTTTGAGTGTCCTTGCAATGAAAGGTGGCTATATTGGTCACTGATTTGATTTTGTTTTGTTTTTGAATGTCAAAAATGTATATTTGTGAATGTTGAGATGTTATATTGGTTTCACTGGTAAAAATAAATAATTGAAATGGGTAAATATATTTTTTTGTTAAGTTGCCTAATAATTATGCACAGTAATAGTCACCTGCACACACAGATATCCCCCTAAAATAGCTAAAACTAAAAACAAACTAAAAACTACTTCCAAAAATATTCAGCTTTGATATTAATGAGTTTTTTGGGTTCAATGAGAACATGGTTGTTGTTCAATAATAAAATTAATCCTCAAAAATACAACTTGCCTAATAATTCTGCACTCACTATATACTCCCTGCACTCACTATACTCCCTTTATGTGTATATATATATATATATATATATATATATATATATATATATATATATATATATATATATATATATATATATATATATATATATATATATCTTTCTGTGTGTGTGAAAATCGATTTAAATTGCAAATGGTTAGAATAATTAAAACCATTACTCCTGTCATGAAGTGATTTAGACTGCCAAAATTAGGGCTTCATACATTAAAATTGTAAATACCCAAGCACACATTTGAGTTTAGTAAAACTGGTGCAAAATCTGGTGCAGCTGTGCATAGAAACCAATCAACTTCCAGTTCCTTTTTTTGTCAAAGCTTAATTGAACAAAATTAAGTTAGAAGCTGATTGGGTACCATTCATAGCTGCTCCACTTTTAGCAAATCAACCCCAGTATAAAATAATACGATTTATTAAAGTGTGACTCCAGCATTGGCATTTGATTGGATACAGCCACTGTTCAGCCCAAAATTCTCAGTAGGATCCTTTGACAAAGGTCAGTTGAGTGGTTGACTTATCGAACAGAGGGTGAATTGCGGGCAGTTCCTTAGGTTTAAATACTTTCTATTCTGCCATGCAGGTTCCAATTTGAGAGACCTCCTCCTCCTTACTGAGCAATGAACATCATTACTGGGTTGGAAAATTAAGTATCTCTTCCCCAAGCAGAATGCAAACAACAATAAAAATCAGATTTACAGTATGTGGTAAACCTTCATCACTTTATTCAAAACAAGAACATGTTTTGGGGGAGATTCACTTCAGTGCTTACAAGCCTATAAAGTATATTGATTTTACTAACTGATAGACAAGAGGCTGAAGGAGAAACATCCAGAGAGATCGGAACAAGGCCTTACCTTGGCCCCTTTTGCGTTCATAGAAAACTTTATGACTTTTTGAGACTCTTAAAGCTGCAGGAGCATCAATAAATGTATGCTAGTATCTATTTACACAAATGTACAGATTTCTGTACTTGAGGAACAGATAGCTGAAATCAACGGCTTGGTTGAGACTGCCAGTTAGGGACCTGTAAAGCATTTTGTGACTTCCTTTGAATAAAAAGGGTCACAAATCTCCAGTGAGTGTGCTGTGTACCTATCTAGTGGAGAGGAAAATAATGATTTCCTTTAGTGTCACCTTTTCTCTGCCTTGGAGTATTTTGCACAAAGCACATCAATTGGACTTTTCTTAAAGTGGTAGTAAAAACATTCAAGACAATAGCATAATGTGTTCATATGCATCTCATACTAGCACATTATGAAATACTTACCTTAGAATTAAGATCTTGCAGCTCATCCGGTCACCGCGTTTCTTCCAGGTTCGTGGACTCCAGCGCTGTGAGTGGCTGGTGCAGCCATTAAGTTATTGCTGCGCATGCGCGTGGGAGTCCACCATTTCGGCAAAAGCCGCCGGTCCTTCAACGCACAAGTTCCCTACAGGTAAGCCTTATTATATGAAAAAAAAAAAACACAATGGCGGCACAAAAAAAAGGGAGATTTGAACCACAATACCACAAAAAGTGGATAAATAAATTGTTATAAAAAAGGAAGGGGAGGAAGGGAAACAAAAAGACCAGTAACTGGATAATAATAAAAAGGATGGTAATGAAAGTCACAATATTTAAAGTTCGTATATAAACAGTTCAAAATGACATATACACAGTGGCAGCATTTTGGAGAGTGAAGCAAGACTCTGTAATAGCAAAAACAAAAAGAAAAAATGTGCCTACTAAGTGCAGTATGTCTTATAATATGGAATTTATTCATTCATTAAAACAGCCAAATGGCTATTTACTAAAAAGTAGTACAAAATGTGCTCATAAGAAGGGAAGTGTAGTCACTGTGGATAGTCAGCCGATGATGGTGGCTTCTCTGGTGAAGATATTGTTGGTTGCTGTCCAGGAAAGAAGCAAAGCAGAGCAGAGCACTGCGGGAACAGCGAATCCAGGAAGTACCTGCTCGGCGGCGTGCGTTTCAGCCTGGAGCGCACACAGCTCTCGGCGACAGGAAGTGACGTCAGACAAAGTTAAAAACAGCAATGATTCTCAATTATACACAATTGTTATTTTCGTTATGTGTAATTGAGCATCATTGCTGTTTTGACATTTTTCGCACGACTGTGCAATTGTCCGCTAAAAGCGTTGCAGTGCCAAATTGAAAAAAATATCCTGCTCACTGAGCAGCCAAATCTTGTGGGGCTGAAGTGGTTAAGCAATGCAATGTCCTCTAAACATGAGTCACTCTTCAGAGGGCATTTAAAAAAATATATATATATATAATTTTTAATTAAAAACTCCAAAATAGGGGGTGAAACCCCATCATTACATCGATGACATGAAGGTGAATGAGATTCCAATCACAAAACATAGAACATGTTCAGCAAGTAAGCAAAGGACACCTATATAATAAACGTAAGAAACTTCCATTGCATAGAGTTGCATATTGACGTGTTCATTATTGACTCTTAACATAGTAGTGATTGAAGTACTAAAACTGAAGGATGGATATGTGACTATTTACCACTCCCCAACCACAAGTATAAATGAGGCCTAAGGGTGTAGAAGGAAACCAGATGCAAATACAGTGAGAAAATATACATTCCATGTCATTTACTGTGATCTATAGGAACACATGCAGACTTCCATACAGTAATCTTTCCCATGATCATGTTGGAATTGAAATGTTTTTTTTTTTTTAGATGACACCAAAGCAAATCCTAGGGTGCTACCATCCTAAAATAGTAAATATCCATTCAATCCTCATATTAAAGCAACTTTTTATGTCAATATACTGTATATTTATATATGTACAAAAAGGAAATAATCAGCACTGTGTGTAATTCGCTAACAAGTGTTAACAGCTGCACTCACTGGCCCACATTCAGGTACGACTTGCATGGGAGCAAGTGTGATTTGCGCCGCGCAAGTACGGATTTGCTCCCAGGCAAATTTGCGGGTGACCCAGAAAGCAAGCTAAGCCTGAAATGTGCCATTTTTGCACGGAGGCAGTTTCTCTGCCCCGGCGCAATTAAGGGGCAATTTTGCTCAGGGAGCAACTTGCGCTCTCATGGTTTTCCCTCAGCAAATATGCAAATGAGGAACTGCCACTGATTCATAAACTTGCGCGTGTGAGGAGCATTTTGCTCCCAAAGCGCGCAAGCTGTTTGGCCGGGGCAAATTTGCACTTTATAAAAGCAGGGGCAAGTTAGCAACAGATGGCCACAGGTCAGCTGGAGAGCAACTACAGCACTCCTCACCATGTGTAGGGACTACAAACAAAAACAAACAAAAAAAAAAAACTTTGAGCATAAACTAAATATAGAAAAGCTCCTAATCTGAGCAAAAAAAATATATCCCCCCAAAAAAAAAATATAAGCATAATCAAAATAAATAGAAAAAGCTCATTATATGAGCAGCAAGGGATAGGTAAAAAAATACAAAAAATAAAAGGAAAATATATATTTATTTTTTTTGGACATCCTTGTGCCAAGGGTGCCCCGGCTCTGGCTCCTCAGTCTGCGTGGTTGAGCCTGTGGTGGGGATGGAGCCTGGGCTGAGGATGGAGCCTGTGGTGGGGATGGAGCATGGGGTGGGGGAGCATCAACCCCTACTTCCTCACTCCTGGCAGGTGGTGCCTGCATGCCCTCCATGGCGTTGGCCAGGCGGGTGAGCACGCTGTTGGTTTGGGCCAACATCCGCAGCTGCCCGGTGGTATTGGTCCTCTGCTGCCGCCGGGTTAATCTCCCCTCCTCCCGCACAACAGCAGTGTTGGCCTCCACCGCACCTGCCAACCTGCTCACCTCCTCTGTTAACAAAGCGATGGCACCCTGCTGCTTGACCATGCAGGTGACCATGGCTCCACAGTTGGCACTGACTTCCTCCAAGCTCTCAGTATCTCGTATCCCCCGGTCAGCATGCAGGGTGAGGGCCTGCTGCAGAGAGGAGGAGGAGGATGCCAGGCTGTCCGCCACCTGCCTCAAGTCTCCCACCATGTCCCCTATATGGCGGGTCTGCCGGGCCTGCTCCTCCTGCAGACCTTCACGGAGGCTGGAGGGTACACCCCTCGTTTTACATAGAGCCTTCCTTGGAGGAGAGGCTGGGGCATGAACTGAGGGAGAAGAAGGGGAGGGGGCCACACTGGAGGGGGGGACACTGGAGGGGGGGACACTGGAGGGGCTTGCCCTGGAGGGGGATGACGTTATGGTCGGGGGGGTGGTGGGGAGGTCAGGGATGGTGGGATCCTCCTGGAGGTACACAGATTCATCCAGGTTGAGGATAATGGACTCCTCCACCACTTCCTCCTCCCTAGATGGACTATGGGCGATATCCTCCTCCACCAACATGCCCAGTATCTGCAGGGGGCCTGACTGGACCCCATGATGTTCTGGGGATGGCGTGGGTCGCCCTACAGCCGACGATGGCCCAGCCTCATCATCAACATCTGTGGATGACACAAAAAAATATGTTGCTGGAGCAACACACTTATCACATGTTCCCTTCTACCCCCTCCCATTATACACAGCAGATATGAGAAAAAATACACTTGTTACATGTTCCCTTCTACCCCCTCATATGTTCACTTCTACCCCCTCCCATGATACACAGCAAATATGAGAAATAAAAACTTTTGACATCTTCCCTTCTACCCCCTCATATGTTCACTTCTACCCCCTCCCATGATACACAGTAAATATGAGAAATAAAAACTTTTTACATCTTCCCTTCTACCCCCTCATATGTTCCCTTCTACCCCCTCCCATGACACACAGCAAATATGAGAAAAAAAAAACTTACCAGTCCCCAAGTCCCCAACAGTGGAGTCATAGCCTGGGAGTCCCTCCACCTGCTCCAGCACTAAACTCTGTGCGATAACCTCCTCCTCTGAATTTAATCGTAAAGAGCAGGCTGGTCCTCCTCCCGTGCCCCTGCTATGCTTTCCGATTAGGACAATTTTGTCCCTGACTCGACGACGCATGTCAGTAAATTTTTTTTGAACGTCCTCCCAGGACCTCTCCTCAATGCCCAGTGCATTTATGTCCAATGTAATAGCTTCATATATTGCCCTCCTTTGGGCTACGGTGGTATTTTTTTCTTATCAGGAGGTGCCATCTCAGAAAAAAGGGCAAAATTACCTTGCTCAGGGGGGGTGGAACAAGCAGGATGTAATTTTGCACAGGACCTGCGCAGGTCTGCCCCTATTTATTTGCTCAGTGCAAGCAGGTGGGCAGAATTTGCCCTGAAAATAGGCGCAAACCACTGCTGAGTGGAAAAAAGATCATTTGCATAGGGCACACCCACTTTCACTTGCGCTGCCTTAGGCCCTGATTTTTGCCTTACAAAGGAGCAAGTTAGCAGACAAAAGGAATCCTGAATCAGGTGGCAATCTTTCCAATTTGCCCCAGCGCAGAGCAAATCAGCTGCTCTTCACATGTGCAACTAATGGGCAAATCTACCTGAATCTGGGCCACTGTATTGCACATACCAATATTCAAACTAATACATCCAGAAAAATAATATTACGCTGTTAGTGTGCTTTATAAAATACTCAAAATAATGCAGTGCTCCCACACTGTCAATATTAAAGTGCCTATAAGTGCAAGAAATGTATATATACACATATGTGAACACATACAATTATAATTAATTATAGAAAAAGTGCCAAATCATTAGTGCAAACATGAAAAGTTAATTCAAAATGCCAAATCCACAGATGTGGCATAAGAATATTTTGCCTACAGAAGCAGAAATAGTCCCAAGTCCATTGCCAGTGGCAAAATGGTGCTGCATATGTGCTTATTCTGTCCAAGTAGTGCTCCAAGTGATCACTTATCAGTGCTCCACCACATATAATAGATGGACTCTTACCAGACACAGAGACCCCTGTGAGCAAAACCCCCCACTGCGGGCATAAAGATGTGGCTCCCTTCAGAGGACCCACATGGCAGATAGATCATCGGAAAAATCTCAAGATCATGCAACCCGTAAGATATCAGGCACCATTCATCAACCAGGCATATATGAAGATAGGAACATGTTCCCTCTTCTGCCACCATAAAGTTCCTTCTTATTTGCAGCTCATCTTTGCTTTAAAATTGATTGCAGAAAAGGTTTTCCAACAAAATTATATTTTTGTATTCTTTTTAGCCCTTTGCCATACATCTCTTGCCTCTTCTAGTACTGCAAAGATGGATTCTGATGTTTGTGTAACCAATATCTGTGGATCTGGCACTTGAATGAACTTTTTATGTATGCACTAATGATTTGGCACTTTTTCTGGATATACTGTATTTATTGGCATATAACACTCACTTTTTTACCGTGAAGATAGAGGGTAAACTGTGCCTGCGTGTTACACGCAGGGGGCTGTGGAAAGTTTTTATCCTGAAACTTCCCTCTTAAAGTTAGGGTGCGTGTTATACGCCTGTGCGTGTTATACAACGATAAATACGATAATTACTGGTAGTTATGATTGTATATTTATATATTTGTTGTAATATATATATATATAAATAAATATGTGGGCTTGATAAGTATTGTTTTCTGAGTGCTACCTTTGAATCTTCCTTTACTACGGCTTGAGCTAGAACTGAACCTTGCTTTGACTAACAGGTAGGTGTACTAGCCATTTAGACACTATTAGTGCCCAATATTTGAAATTTTTCATTTGGCCACAGGAAACTAAAATCTTGTTGCCAAGGATACTTTGCGCATAATCACTGAACTTTGCTTTACTTCATTAAGTCCATGTATGTTCATGAAACATCCTAAATGTGTTCATATAAACAATCTAAAAACAGTCACATTCCAAAGCTGCCTTAATAGGCAAATAGAATCAAATTAACCTCAGGCAATATGTCACTAAAGAATACTTGGCTGAGTTTGTAAATTAAATTTAGAATTAGAATATAAAGCTTGGCATTCGTGCATCTAAATCTTAATTAATACTATAAGACTTGTTTTACTGGATAAGCATCGTGTAGATCACAAGGGTGTCAAGGAAACCACTTTAATCTTTTTTTTTTTTTCCTTGTATGACTGCGATATTTATAGATTTTTTTTCTTAAAAATTCAGGCCAACGGGAACAGTCATTCATTGAAATCATACCATGCAAGAAAAGTCCTAATAATCTGAAATGACAGTCACAGTATTTGGAATAATTGTTAACTTGAAATTCCATTTTTGTTTCCTGATAACTGATCAATGGAGATGCGGTTATGTCCCTGGTAGCACAGCACTCACAGAGCCTTTTATGTAAAATTCTCTCTCCCATATATATGTGTGACAATTATTATTTAGCATGCTGTGGTTCACATTCTTTTAAAATTACATTATTCTTTTTTCCCAAATCAATTTGATTAACAGTCCAACTGGAACATTTGTATACAAATAAGCAATCAAATCATATTTGAAAGGATCTTTGGCAGACATAAAATATTGTTAAAAACTAGATGAAATCTGTCTTATCATTATGTGGGAATTAGAACAATTTTATAGTAATATATCAAAGCATGTTTATGAACAGTAAAAGCATACTCAAGCTCTCTCGTTCCATACTATACAATATACTTGAAAAAGTACTACATATAAATGAGAAGGCTGGTACCTAACAAAAACAGCATGTTTTTACGGTATTTTAATAATAAAACATGTAATGCACATTTTGCATTTGTACTTAAAGCCTATGAAAAATGTTGGTATGATGAGGATGTTACAGCAGCTGTAAACAAGTTGTTCTTGGCCACCATTAAGAATAAGGTTCAGGGTAACAGCTACCATAGGTTCCAGGAGGTGAGTTCTGCAGGTTTGATATTTACAGTCCCAGCTAATTTATGTACTGGATTTGCCAGGAAATGTGTTTTTAAGCCATAATGTACAGCATGGACGTTGAACTATGGCCAGCAGGTTTAAAAGGGAAAATATAGCTTTTGGTCTAATCCAGACCCCTTATTACAAATAAATAAATAAATAAAAAAAAGAGTACTCATGCAGCCCCAGAACCATGACACTCCCACCACCATGCTTGACTGTAGGCAAGACACACTTGTCTTTGTAGTCCTCACATGGTTGCTGCCACACATGCTTGACATCATCTGAACCAAATAGGTTTATCTTGGTCTCATCAGACCACAGGACAAGGTTCCAGTAATCCATGTCCTTAGTCTGCTAGTCTTTAGCAAACTGTATGTGGGCTTTCTTGTGCTTCATCTTTAGAAGAGGCTTCCTTCTGGGACGACAGCCATGCAGACCAATTTCATGTAGTGTGACATTATATATATATATATATATATATATATATATATATATATATATATATATATAAATAAAATCAGTGACATATTGTCTGAGCACTGACAGGCTGACCCCCCAACCCTTCAATCTGAAGTAATGAAATATGTCTATTTCCCAAGGATGACCTCTGGATATGACGCTGAGCATGTGCACTCAACTTCTTTGGTTAACCACGGCGAGGCCTGTTCTGAGTGGAACTTGTCCTGTTAAACCACTGTATGGTTTTGTCCACCGTGCTGCAGGTCAGTTTAACTGCCCTTTCACACGGAGCGGATCCGTATTGATCCGCCCCGTGTGTGTCCGTCGGCTCAGCGGGGATTATCCGTAAATCCACGCTGAGCTGTCGGCGGACAGGGCGGTCCCCACACACTGTGCAGAGACCGCCCTGTCTTTCCTCCGCTCTCCCCTATGGGGGATCGGATGAACACGGACCGTCTGTCCGTGTTCATCTGATCTGATCCGGCAGACGGAAGAAAAATAGGATTTTCTTCCGTCTGCAAATGCGGATCTTTGCGGACGCGGATGTTTGCGGACGTTAGCGGATGCATCATCCGCTAACGTCCACAATCCCATATGGATGCATTACAAGTCCGTAAACGGACTTGTAATAAACGGACCATTTGTCCTTACGTGTGAAAGGGCCCTAAGGGTCTTGGCAATCTTCTTAAAGGCCTAGGACATCTTTATATAGATCTTCAGAGAGTTCTTTGCCATGAGGTGCCATGTTGAACTTCCAGTGACCAGTATGAGAGAGTGAGAGCGATAACACCAAATTTAACACTAACATTGTAACACTAACAAGTCACATGACACCCGGGAGGTAAAATGGCCAATTGGACCCAATTTGGGCATTTTTCCTTAGGGGTGAACTCACTTTTGTTGCCAGTGGTTTAGACATTATTTTTTATCTTTTTATTTATTCTTTGGTGGAGTAACAAAAATGATTCTCTGGCAGCCTGACTTATACAGCGAGAAATTTTAGTGTCTCCAACACCAGACACCAAATCTCCCGCACACTGTCAAAATAAAAAAGTGTTTTTTGTTTACAAATGTTTTTATTGAAGTACGTGAATTGGTACACAGATAATTTGCAAAGAGTATACAATCTTATCAGCGGTATACAGTGGTTAAGCATCGTGCATGGTAAAAAAGAAATGTCTTACATCTATTGGAACCTATGAAGGCAAAAGTAAAGAAGGAAGATGGTAGTACAACGAAAAAGGTCGAAGAGTTATATGAATGAATAGAGCGACCATAAGACTGCTACCAGTATGACCATTTGGTCTCAAACACTTGAAGGCTATCATTAATTGTATGGTATATTCTCTCTGATAGTTTTAAAAGTTCCATTCTATCTAGCACCTGTGACCATAAAATTTCTCCAGATCTCCAATTTAGAGCTATCATCCACTGCACTGAGCTGCAAAGCGAGTGAAGGAGTCTGGTGCAGGGGAGTGGGATGTCAGGGACATCACTATATAGAAGGCATATCTGGGGGGTGAGGGAGATTTTTTGTTTGGAGGATTCTTCAATTCTTTTAGTAACTTCCCTCCAGACTTGTGAGAGATGTGGGCAGCTCCAAAAAATGTGTAGTAAGGTGCCTTCTAGTTGGCAGCCCCTAAAGCATTCTGGAGACACTGAGGGGTAAAATGTATTGATTTTGGACGGGGTGAGATACCATCTTGTGAATAATTTGGTTGGAGTTTCTCTGAAGGATACTGCTCTGTTGCTTTTGCGAAGATTATCTGTCATGGTGTGCCAGGTATCAGGAGAGAGATCAATGTTCAGGTCAGATTCCCAGTGTAACATGGGTTGTGTTTTTTCCGGGGTAGAGAAATCATTAAGGTAGTTGTAGATTCTAGAGATCATCCCTCTGTCTCTGGAAAGTGATTTGCATATTCTCTCGAATATGGTGATAGTGGGGTTTGTGGAGATTGAAAAGTGTGTTTGAAAAAAAGATTTGATCAGTAGATATCTCTCCAATTCTGTGGGAGGAAGATTAAAGTCTCTCTGAAGGGAGACGAAAGGTACAAATTTCCATCTGGATTGAAGTGAACCCAAAGTAGTGAGTCCCTGTTCAACCCACATGGAAAATGATTGGTTGTCCTTGTATGCAAGGGGGAATCTGGAATCTCCCAAAAAGGAGGTGAGTGGGGAGACATCTGAGGCCAGTGAGAAAGTGTCTCTGTTGTTTTGCCATAGCTTGTATGCATGAGCCACTATGATGTTGCGTCTAATGAGGTCGCGGTAGAGGACATATTTGGACCAGAGTATACCCTGTAGATGTAGAGGGCGAATAGATAGAGTCTCAAAGTTAATCCAAGGGATATTCCTGTCAGGGGAAAACCACTGAGAGATCTGGGAGAGTCTGGCAGCCAGGAAATATTTCCACAGATTGGGTAGACCCAAACCTCCCTTGGACTGATTTCTGAATTGTAAAGCATAACTATACCTCGGTCTTTTATCGGCCCATATAAATTTATTAATAATTCTCTGCAGGGCCTCCAGTTTGGATTTGGGGATATTAATCGGTAGCGTGCGAAAGTAGTACAGTAATTTAGGGAGGATACTCATCTTGACCGCACAGACTCTGCCCAGGAAGGAAATATGAAAGGAGGACCAAGTGTTCAATAGAGAGGTAATGCGGGCAAATAGGGGGGTGTAGTTGGCTTTGAAAAGACTATTATGTAAAGGGGTGACATTTATTCCTAGGTATTTAATTGATGATGACATCCATGTGAAGGGGAAGTTTGCCTGGAGAAGGTTCAGGGCAATTGGGGGGATGTTGATAGGTAGTGCGGAGCATTTGTTTAGGTTAATTTTAAGCCCAGAGATTTTATGAAAAAGATCTAATTCTTTGAGAAGAACCGGAATGGAGGTGTGAGGGTTTGTAAGATATATCAGCGCATCATCAGCGTATAAACTGATTTTGTATTCTTTGTGGTCTTTAGTGTAGCCCTTTATATCTGAGTTGGTTCTAATGGCCTGTGCAAGGGGTTCAATAGCAAGGGCGAAGAGAAGAGGGGACAAGGGGCAACCCTGCCTAGTTCCCCTACCCAGGGGGAAAAAGTCAGAGTTGATACCAGGTATCCGGATGCGAGTTTGTGGGGAGTTATATAGCGCATTAAACCCCTGTAAAAATGCCCCAGAGATTCCATATCTGGGTAATAAATAATTTAAATATGACCAGCTTACGCTGTCGAACGCCTTATGGATATCAAGGCTAAGCAGACAGGCTTGGTTTGAGTGGAGATTCGCATCCTGAACAATGTTGGTAACAAGTCTGATGTTATCTGTAATTTGTCTGTTGGGGATAAATCCTGATTGGTCAATATGTACTAAAGGGGATATAACTTTGGCAAGTCTATCTGCTAAGATTCTGCCAAAGATCTTAAGATCGTTGTTTAAGACCGAAATAGGGCGGAAATTTTGGGGGAGTGAGTGGTCCTTATTGGGTTTGGGAATAAGGGACAGGTTTGCCAGCAACATTTCCCTTGGGAAATCATTGCCCTCCAAAACGTGGTTGAAAAGGTTCTTTAGGTGGGGGGCGAGAGTAGGGGCGTATTTTTTATAATATAGGGAGGTGTAGCCGTCTGGACCGGGTGCTGTAGAGGATTTGAGTGATTTGATAATTTGAGTAACTTCATCAATTGTGCATGGGACATTAAGGGATTCTAGGTGGTCTTGATTTAAAAAAGGGAGGTGAATGTTGTCGAGCCAGGACTTAGCAGCAGCACCTGGGGGGGTGTTGGGATCAGACATAAGGTCTCGATAGAAAGAGGTGAATATATCCATCACCTTTTGTGGGTGGGAAACTATATTACCGTTATTGTCTCTAAGTTTGTATAAGTGGGTTGGGTTACATTCTTGTTTGAGTTTTCGTGCGAACATCGCAGAGTGGGAGTTGCAGTGAAGCATATATTTGGCTTTGGAGAATCTGAGGGACCTTTCAACTTTGGTGGAGAGGAGTAGATCTAAGGATTTTCGTTTGTCTTGAATTTGTTGGGTAATAATAGGGTCCACTGAGTGGTGTAATTTAATGTAAAGATGGTGAAGCTCGTTGGTAAGGCGCTTGATGTCTGCCTGTCTTTCCCTGTTCCGGGCTGCCGCTATACTGATAATATGTCCCCTCAAGACTGCCTTATGGGCAATCCAGATCGAGGTGGGCGGGGTTTCACCGTTTATGTTGTCAGAGAAATAGTTTTCTATATGTGAGGAAATGGTAGTCTTGATAATGGGGTCAGATAGCAGGGAGTCATTAAAACGCCAGTTGTATTGGGAGGGAGCAAGTCCAATGTATGTGGTGGAGAAGGTACAAATGTTATGATCTGACCATGGGCAAGGATGGATCTGGGCTTGAGAAGAGTTGGCGAGGAGAATAGGGGTAGAAAAGATATAGTCAAGTCTGGCATAACAATCATGTGGGTGAGAGTAAAAGGTGTAGGCCCTAATACCTGAGTTGTGAGCTCTCCAGGTGTCAATTAGTTGCATTTTGTTAGTTAACCGGTTGATAGTCTTGGAGAATGATTTAGTATGTGGAGAAACTATACTTCTGTCAAGGATTGGATGCGCGGCAAGATTAAAGTCCCCGCCTATCAGCATATGAGGGGAGTGATATTTATCAAGGGTTTCGAAAAATTTAATAAAAAAAGAGGTGTGGGTATCATTCGGGGCATACACAGATGCTATAGTGATTTCTTTATTATTAATGCATCCCTTGAGGATGATGTATCTACTTTCAGGGTCTCTAAACACATGTTGTACATCAAAGATCAGAGAATTGCGTATAAAGATAGCGACACCTTTGGTTTTGTTAGCAGAGGTGGTAAAATAATTTTGGTTGTAGTGTTTATGAAAATATTTAGGGTGATTAGAGGTTGCAAAGTGGGTCTCTTGAAGAAGGATAATATCTGCCCCCAGTTTTTTATATTGTTGGAAAGCCTTTTTGCGCTTATGGGGGGAGTTAAACCCATTAGTATTGTGTGATAGAATCCTAAGACCCATAATGAGAGTTATAGCAGCCTATCAACTGAACAATACCATGATCCGATATCTGATAAGAGATGAGTGTAGAAAATTGCAAGAAGAGAACATTATCTGAATACAGAGAAAGGTACTTAAACATAAAGTGTAACGACCATGCGCGATAATCACCATGGTATATAACCTCCATAGTATGGAATAGTCTATCGAGGGTACATAGGTGGAGATCATACTGGTTGTGAACAACTGATAATGAAAAATAACGAGGATACTTATACTCTATGCATGTAGATAACATACTAATTTTTTTAAATGGAGAATAGCATAACATTGCAATCCTGAAAAAACCCAAGGACCTTGAGGCAGGAGAACAACTGCCTATCTTGGGTAAGAGCTTCTTCAAAAAATAGAAGAAAAATAAGAAAAAAAAACTAAAGGACAAAAAAAGGTTGTCCTGTACCTGCTTCAGGTTCGGGCGGACCATCATAGAGTGGTGATCCGAACGAAAACCGAGGCAGGAGTGGGGTCAATCCAACACGGCGGACGCACCCGGTCATGAGTAACAGGTTGTAACATGAAAATAGTAATCAGCATATTAGTGCATGGAAATTTTAAATTTTAAAGTACAGCAACACACATTTTTTCAAGTAGTATCAAGTGATGCATGCTAAATTGCCTATGTAGGCACTGAGTCAGGAGAAGAGCACTCATAGAATGCTTTCTTTAGGGCTAGTGGAGAAGCCTTCCTGAGTTGAGGGGGCAGTTCCGATGGGGGAGTGAAAAATATAAAAAAATAAAAATAAAAAATAGTAATAAACCAATAAAGTGAGTGTTCACAATAGTGACAAGGGGTTGATGTGCGGAAGTCCAAGCAGTCTTTTATTCCCTTGCAGATTATTTGGCAGGAGGGTTGCCTCAAAACTCTCTGAAAGTTAAAGAACCGTGTGAATTCAAATTGAGGAGGGAGATATCAGCTATGTTAGACATCATAGTGCAAACAGTGTAGTAATGACTTGTTGTAATCCCTTAGAGTTCAGGTAGGCTAATTGTGGAGGGGGTTGAACAATCTTCTCTGATCTCTCTGGCTGCGTCTGTTGGAAGGGGTAGACCAGATCGGCGAGGGTCTTGGGGTTGCAGGGAGTCTGGGATGTGGTTCATTAGGCAAAAGACCTAATTTTATCAGGAGCTCTTTCCCTTCGATCACATTATAGACTGTATATGTGGATCCATTATGGGGGAACTTGTCCTGTTAAACCACTGTATGGTTTTGTCCACCGTGCTGCAGGTCAGTTTAACTGCCCTTTCACACGGAGCGGATCCGTATTGATCCGCCCCGTGTGTGTCCGTCGGCTCAGCGGGGATTATCCGTAAATCCACGCTGAGCTGTCGGCGGACAGGGCGGTCCCCACACACTGTGCAGAGACCGCCCTGTCTTTCCTCCGCTCTCCCCTATGGGGGATCGGATGAACACGGACCGTCTGTCCGTGTTCATCTGATCTGATCCGGCAGACGGAAGAAAAATAGGATTTTCTTCCGTCTGCAAATGCGGATCTTTGCGGACGCGGATGTTTGCGGACGTTAGCGGATGCATCATCCGCTAACGTCCACAATCCCATATGGATGCATTACAAGTCCGTAAACGGACTTGTAATAAACGGACCATTTGTCCTTACGTGTGAAAGAGTGGGAGTTGCAGTGAAGCATATATTTGGCTTTGGAGAATCTGAGGGACCTTTCAACTTTGGTGGAGAGGAGTAGATCTAAGGATTTTCGTTTGTCTTGAATTTGTTGGGTAATAATAGGGTCCACTGAGTGGTGTAATTTAATGTAAAGATGGTGAAGCTCGTTGGTAAGGCGCTTGATGTCTGCCTGTCTTTCCCTGTTCCGGGCTGCCGCTATACTGATAATATGTCCCCTCAAGACTGCCTTATGGGCAATCCAGATCGAGGTGGGCGGGGTTTCACCGTTTATGTTGTCAGAGAAATAGTTTTCTATATGTGAGGAAATGGTAGTCTTGATAATGGGGTCAGATAGCAGGGAGTCATTAAAACGCCAGTTGTATTGGGAGGGAGCAAGTCCAATGTATGTGGTGGAGAAGGTACAAATGTTATGATCTGACCATGGGCAAGGATGGATCTGGGCTTGAGAAGAGTTGGCGAGGAGAATAGGGGTAGAAAAGATATAGTCAAGTCTGGCATAACAATCATGTGGGTGAGAGTAAAAGGTGTAGGCCCTAATACCTGAGTTGTGAGCTCTCCAGGTGTCAATTAGTTGCATTTTGTTAGTTAACCGGTTGATAGTCTTGGAGAATGATTTAGTATGTGGAGAAACTATACTTCTGTCAAGGATTGGATGCGCGGCAAGATTAAAGTCCCCGCCTATCAGCATATGAGGGGAGTGATATTTATCAAGGGTTTCAAAAAATTTAATAAAAAAAGAGGTGTGGGTATCATTCGGGGCATACACAGATGCTATAGTGATTTCTTTATTATTAATGCATCCCTTGAGGATGATGTATCTACTTTCAGGGTCTCTAAACACATGTTGTACATCAAAGATCAGAGAATTGCGTATAAAGATAGCGACACCTTTGGTTTTGTTAGCAGAGGTGGTAAAATAATTTTGGTTGTAGTGTTTATGAAAATATTTAGGGTGATTAGAGGTTGCAAAGTGGGTCTCTTGAAGAAGGATAATATCTGCCCCCAGTTTTTTATATTGTTGGAAAGCCTTTTTGCGCTTATGGGGGGAGTTAAACCCATTAGTATTGTGTGATAGAATCCTAAGACCCATAATGAGAGTTATAGCAGCCTATCAACTGAACAATACCATGATCCGATATCTGATAAGAGATGAGTGTAGAAAATTGCAAGAAGAGAACATTATCTGAATACAGAGAAAGGTACTTAAACATAAAGTGTAACGACCATGCGCGATAATCACCATGGTATATAACCTCCATAGTATGGAATAGTCTATCGAGGGTACATAGGTGGAGATCATACTGGTTGTGAACAACTGATAATGAAAAATAACGAGGATACTTATACTCTATGCATGTAGATAACATACTAATTTTTTTAAATGGAGAATAGCATAACATTGCAATCCTGAAAAAACCCAAGGACCTTGAGGCAGGAGAACAACTGCCTATCTTGGGTAAGAGCTTCTTCAAAAAATAGAAGAAAAATAAGAAAAAAAAACTAAAGGACAAAAAAAGGTTGTCCTGTACCTGCTTCAGGTTCGGGCGGACCATCATAGAGTGGTGATCCGAACGAAAACCGAGGCAGGAGTGGGGTCAATCCAACACGGCGGACGCACCCGGTCATGAGTAACAGGTTGTAACATGAAAATAGTAATCAGCATATTAGTGCATGGAAATTTTAAATTTTAAAGTACAGCAACACACATTTTTTCAAGTAGTATCAAGTGATGCATGCTAAATTGCCTATGTAGGCACTGAGTCAGGAGAAGAGCACTCATAGAATGCTTTCTTTAGGGCTAGTGGAGAAGCCTTCCTGAGTTGAGGGGGCAGTTCCGATGGGGGAGTGAAAAATATAAAAAAATAAAAATAAAAAATAGTAATAAACCAATAAAGTGAGTGTTCACAATAGTGACAAGGGGTTGATGTGCGGAAGTCCAGGCAGTCTTTTATTCCCTTGCAGATTATTTGGCAGGAGGGTTGCCTCAAAACTCTCTGAAAGTTAAAGAACCGTGTGAATTCAAATTGAGGAGGGAGATATCAGCTATGTTAGACATCATAGTGCAAACAGTGTAGTAATGACTTGTTGTAATCCCTTAGAGTTCAGGTAGGCTAATTGTGGAGGGGGTTGAACAATCTTCTCTGATCTCTCTGGCTGCGTCTGTTGGAAGGGGTAGACCAGATCGGCGAGGGTCTTGGGGTTGCAGGGAGTCTGGGATGTGGTTCATTAGGCAAAAGACCTAATTTTATCAGGAGCTCTTTCCCTTCGATCACATTATAGACTGTATATGTGGATCCATTATGGGGGAACTTGTCCTGTTAAACCACTGTATGGTTTTGTCCACCGTGCTGCAGGTCAGTTTAACTGCCCTTTCACACGGAGCGGATCCGTATTGATCCGCCCCGTGTGTGTCCGTCGGCTCAGCGGGGATTATCCGTAAATCCACGCTGAGCTGTCGGCGGACAGGGCGGTCCCCACACACTGTGCAGAGACCGCCCTGTCTTTCCTCCGCTCTCCCCTATGGGGGATCGGATGAACACGGACCGTCTGTCCGTGTTCATCTGATCTGATCCGGCAGACGGAAGAAAAATAGGATTTTCTTCCGTCTGCAAATGCGGATCTTTGCGGACGCGGATGTTTGCGGACGTTAGCGGATGCATCATCCGCTAACGTCCACAATCCCATATGGATGCATTACAAGTCCGTAAACGGACTTGTAATAAACGGACCATTTGTCCTTACGTGTGAAAGGGCCCTAAGGGTCTTGGCAATCTTCTTAAAGGCCTAGGACATCTTTATATAGATCTTCAGAGAGTTCTTTGCCATGAGGTGCCATGTTGAACTTCCAGTGACCAGTATGAGAGAGTGAGAGCGATAACACCAAATTTAACACTAACATTGTAACACTAACAAGTCACATGACACCCGGGAGGTAAAATGGCCAATTGGACCCAATTTGGGCATTTTTCCTTAGGGGTGAACTCACTTTTGTTGCCAGTGGTTTAGACATTATTTTTTATCTTTTTATTTATTCTTTGGTGGAGTAACAAAAATGATTCTCTGGCAGCCTGACTTATACAGCGAGAAATTTTAGTGTCTCCAACACCAGACACCAAATCTCCCGCACACTGTCAAAATAAAAAAGTGTTTTATACAACATTGATGTATTTTTTTCTAAAAAGCTGACCTTAAGAAAGTATTATGGAAGCAGAAGAAACACTAAAGAAATAACATTCTATTGCCACTTCCACCAACAGAAAAAATGTCAGTGTTAAAAAAATATATATATGTAGCTGATATAAAAAAATGTTACAAAGAAAGAGGCGACCAATACATGAGTGCCAAATGCAGCATGAGAATTAAAATGACACTAACATTGAGCAAGGATAATAGTCTATGCATGTGGTTTTCCTCTATGTAATGGTTTATTTTAATCACCAATTTCACTAGCTTCTGCTGTCAGTGCTTCTGTGGTAAGTGGCACTAGACATACAGGTGATACTCGAAAAATTTGAATATCGTGCAAATATTCATTTAGTTCACAAATGCAACTTAAAAGGTGAAATTAATATATGAGATAGACTCATTACATGCAAAGCAAGATAGTTCAAGTCGTGATTTGTCACAATTGTGACGATTATGGCTTACAGCTCATAAAAACCCCAAATCCACAATCTCAGGAAATTAGAATATTGTGAAAAGGGGGAATATTCTTGGCTCAAAGTGTCCGACTCTAATCAGCTAATTAAGCCATAACACCTGCAAAGGGTTCCTGAGCCTTTAACCACTTAAGACCCGGACCAAAATGCAGCTAAAGGACCTTGCCCCTTTTTGCGATTCGGCACTGCGTTGCTTTAACTGACAATTGCGCGGTCGTGCAACGTGGCTCCCAAACAAAATTGGCGTCCTTTTTTTTCCCACAAATAGAGCTTTCTTTCAGTGGTATTTGATCACCTCTGCGATTTTTATTTTTTGCGCTATAAACAAAAATAGAGCGACAATTTTGAAAAAAATTCAATATTTTTTACTTTTTGCTATAATAAATATCCCCCAAAAATATATATATAAAAAAAATTTCCTCAGTTTAGGCCGATACGTATTCTTCTACCTATTTTTGGTAAAAAAAAAATCGCAATAAGCGTTTATCGGTTGGTTTGCGCAAAATTTATAGCGTTTACAAAATAGGGGATAGTTTTATTGCATTTTTGTTAATTATTTTTTTTTTACTACTAATGGTGGCGATCAGCGTTTTTTTCGTGACTGCGACATTATGGCGAACACTTCGGACAATTTTGACACATTTTTGGGACCATTGTTATTTTCACAGCAAAAAATGCATTTAAAATGCATTGTTTATTGTGAAAATGACAATTGCAGTTTGGGAGTTAACCACAGGGGGCGCTGATGGGGTTATGTGTGACCTGAAGTGTGTTTAAAAATGTAGGGGGGTGTGGCTGTAGGTGTGACGTCATCGATTGTGTCCCCCTATAAAAAGGGATGACACAATCGATGCTGCCGCCACAGTGAAGAACAGGGAAGCCATGTTTACACACGGCTCTCCCCGTTCTTCAGCTCCGGGGACCGATCGCAGGACTCCAGCGGCGAACGGGTCCACGGGTCCCATGGTCCTAGTCGCGGAGCTTTGGACCGGGTCGCGGGATCGCACCCGCGACCCACGGCTGGGTACTAGTACAGGACGTACCTGTATGTACATGTGCCCAGCCGTGCCATTCTGCCGACATATATGTGCAGGAGGCGGTCCTTAAATGGTTAAATGGTCTCTCAGTCTGGTTCAGTAGGAATCACAATCATGGGAAAGACTGCTGACCTGACAGTTGTGCAGAAAACCATCATTGTCACGCTCCATAAGGTGGGAAAGCCTCAAAAGGTAATTGCAAAAGAAGTTTAGATGTTCCCAAAGTGCTGTATCAAAGCACATCAATAGAAAGTTATGTGGAAGGGAAAAGTGTGGAAGGAAAAGTGTGGAAGAAAAAGGTGCACAAGCAGCAGGGATGACCACAGCCTGGAGAGGATTGTCAGGAAAAGGCCATTCAAAAGTGTTCACAAGGAGTGGATTGAGGCTGGAATCAGAGCATCAAGAGCACCACACACTGACGGATCCTGTTAATGGGCTTCAAATGTCATATTCCTCTTGTCACCCCACTCCTGACCAACAAACAACATCAGAAGCATCTTACCTGGGCTAAAGAAAAACACACCTGGTCTGGTGTTCAGTGGTCCAAAGTCTTTTTTTCTGATGAGAGCAAATTTTGCATCTCATTTGGAAACCAAGGACCCAGAGTATGGAGGAAGAATGGAGAGGCACACACTGCAAGATGCTTGAAGTCCAGTGTGAAGTTTCCACAGTCTGATGATTTAGGGAGCTGTGTCATCTGCTGGTCTTGGTCCACGGTGCTTCATTAAGTCCGGGGTCACCGCAGCCATCTACCAGGAGATTATGGAGCACGTCATGCTTCCTTCCACAGATGAGCTCTATGGGGATGCTGACTTAATTTTCCAGCAGGACTTGGCACCTCCCCCACACTGCCAAAAGCACCAAAACCTGGTCACATGACCGTATGATTACTGTGCTTAATTGGCCAGCAAACTCACCTGACCTGAACCCCATAGAGAATCTATGATAGAGAATCTATGGGGCATTGCCAAGAGAAAGATGAGAGACATGAGACTGAACAATGCAGAAGAGCTGAAGTCTGCTATTGAAGCATCCTGGTCTTCCATAACACCTCAGCAGTGCCACAGGTTGATCGTTTCCATGCCATGCCACATTGAGGGGCCCAAACCAAGTACTGAGGGGCTCAAACCAAGTACTTGGTACATATACATGCCTATACTTTTCAGAGGTCCGATATTGTTCTATGTACAATCCTTGTTTTATTGATTGCATGTAATATTCTAAGTTTCTGAGATTGTGGATTTGGGGTTTTCATGAGCTGTAAGCCATAATCATCACAATGGTGACAAATCACAGCTAGAACTATCTTGCTTTGCATGTAATGAGTCTCTCTCATATATTACTTTCACCTTTTAAGTTGCATTAGTGAAATGCAATGCACTTTTGCACGATATTCAAATTTTTCAAGTGCCACAACTTCTGTTTTTCTCCAGCAATAATAGTTATGTTTAATCTGACTCCAGGTCAGTGCCAGGAGCACCTAGTGCTCATACTCCTTATTCCAGCATCCATGTTTTGGCTATTGCACTCTCCCTGTCTTTGTCTACCTCCAAGGAGATTGGTGTGGTCAGTCATTTGTTATAAGCAAGCCAAACCCTCAGTCTCATGCTTGTGATAGAGAGGGATATGCGTTTTATTCCTGATCAAGCCCCATGTCTGTCTGCCCAGCTAGACTGGATTTCCCTGCATATGACCTTGGAACGGATTATTGGACAATTCCCTTAACTCAGCCTGCATTTTTACCTGGCCTGTCTGCCAAACGTGAGTACCTGTTTTCTTTACTCAATTTGCGCCTGCCCTGGAGTGGTAGCCAAGCACTATAACATGGTGTATAAGATCTGGGGGCAACCGAGTACCGTTAGGCCTACTTATCTTATAAATAAGGAGGCTGCTATGGGTGAAGCATGCTATAGTGTCTAAGCACCTGCGATGGGGTAGACGTGACAGTCAGGTGACAAAGACAACAATGTAATAGTTAGAACATGCTAATCAACTCAGGATGACAAGAAAGACATCAAGGAAGAATTATCACTACAAATTATTATTAATATTTTTTAATCCCTCAGGGGCCAAATACATGTAACACATGGTCTCTTTCTGATCTGTGCTGTGGTTGGGAAATAAAATAACTCTCTCTCTCTCATAGTCCTGGGAAAATGGTATGTTGGAAGTTCCTGCTATGCTACAGCACTTTTCTTTCCAAATGTTTGTCAGCAAAGTTCAACTATTGTTCATATTCTTGTCTATTTAGCTTGCTGTGCATCCCATTTCTTGCTCTAGATGTTTGGTAAATAGCTAGAAATTCATATTTCCAAAGAAGGAGAATCCAATTAGGATGCATGCCTCAGAATATTATCATACAGGATTTATATAGAGCCTTACAAAAAGACAGCAGACATTACAGTTACAATACAATTTGGTACAAGAGAAATCAGAGGGCCTTGCTTGAGCTTACAATAGCCAACACAAACCACAGAAGTGTCAACGTCAACCATATTCTCACTAGTTCCTGGAAGCTGCCAGTACAGAGGTATACACCACTCCATTGGAGAACAGTGGGGTAGATTCAGATACAATGGCGCATATTTACGCCGGCGTAGCACATCTTATTTCTGCTACGCCGGACCAGCGTGGAGAGGCATGTACTGTATTCAGAAAGATATTACTCACCAAGATGCACCAGCGGAACGTATTTTTGACGGCGTAAGGCGGCGTAACTAAGTGGGCGTCACCCCCATGCAAATGATGGTCCGACCGTGTCGCAGAGAGATACGTCGGGCGTATCTTAAACGGCACATGCGCTGTGACGTCGCCGGACTGTCTGCCCCTATTTGCGCATGCGCACAACTGCGCCCGGCGTAACCCCTAAGATATGCCGGCCCACTGCCTACGCCCAGTGCATAAATACGCCCAGACATGCGCCCGTCAAGTGCAAAAGTACCCAAGCATTTTTTTATTACTGCTAGGACTTTTGTTTCTTGCTTTTTGTGGCAATTAAGTCTTCTAGTGACCGGCGGATGACAAATTTTAGCGCTGAGGAGAAGGCTGTTATCATAGATGGGCTCTCCCAACACGGCGCCCGCCTCTATGGGCCACAGAGTGGCAACACTGGTAAAGCGGACAAAAACCGCATCTATGCGGAGATAACCACACAGGTCAATGCTCTCGGTGTGGCGGAGAGGGAGCCTAAGCACATTCGCAAAAAAAAATGACCTGCGGAGACAGGTTAAGGATAAACTTGTGGCAATGAGGAAGCATGCCACTGGCACAGGTGGAGGACCAGCCACAAGGATCACCCTGACGCCAGAGGACATGGTTGTTGCCAGGTTCCTGGATAGGGAGGAACAGCCTTTGAGGACAGGTAAGTGTGTTTTATCTTCTTTCTGGTGTGCAGCATGTGTGGGGGGGCAAGGGAACATGTGACAAGTGTGTGGGTCCACCAACATGTGAATGTTTTGTGTCATCCACAGATGTGCAGGAGGGAGCTGGGCCGTCATCAGCTGCTGGGCGACCCACCCAATCTGTGGTGGAGAGTGCCCCCACCTCACTGCTTGAGGGAGTGGAGGAGGAGCATGTCGGGGTAGAGGAGGATGCATTGTATCTAATGGAGGAGACCCCCATACCTGGACCCTCCCAAACCTCCTCCCCCATGAGAGATAGCCCCTCAAGGGCCACAATCTCTATCAGGGATAGCCCCTCAAGGGCCACCATCCCTATCAGGGATAGCCCCTCACGGGACTCCATCCCCTCCAGGGATACCCCCTCAAGGGCCACAATCCCTATCAGGGAACGCCCCTCACGGGACTCCATCCCCTTCAGGGATACCCCCTCACGGGACACCATCCCCTCCAGCCGGCCTCAAGCCTCTCCGGCCCCTAGGAAGGCTACAAGTAAAACACGTGGAGTCCCAGAGGAATTAGAGGACCATCTTGCAAGGGACCAGACGAGGCAGACCCGCCATATTGGGTCTCTTGCGGGTGATCTGCACAGGGTTGCAGATAGCCTGGCCTCCTCGGCCGAGAGCCAGGCTGCCTGCACTGTGGCAGTGCAGGAGGCCATCACCCAGCAGGCTGGCCAGAATCGCAATATTAATGAGAGCCTGCAGGACGTGGTTGGGAATGGGGCAGCCCTTCTGTCCTGTATGGTGGACCTGCAGACCACCACATCTGGCCTGCTCTCTGAGGTCCGGAGCCTGGCAGCTGCTGTCCATGAGGAGGGGAGGAGCATGGCAGCTGCTGTCCGTGAGGAGGGGAGGCAGACACAGGGTCAACAGCGCAGCAATACCACCCACCGGCTGCGGATGCAGGCTGCCACCAATTCATATCTCCACTGGCTAGCCGTGGCAATGGAGGGCAGCCAGGCAGCCAGGGAGAGACTGGGGGAGGTTCCACCACCAGCCCCCCCACCTGAGGCTCGCCCCAGGAAACTGCGCCCTAGGAGCCTAGGGACCAGGCGTAGCCCAAGACAGGGCCGTTGATTTATTTTATTATTTTCTTTTATACTCAGGTGATGAGTTTTTTTTTCTTTTATACTCAAGTGATGAGGAGTTTTTTTTTCTTTTATACTCAGGTGATGAGGAGTTTTTTTTTTCTTTTATACTCAGGTGATGAGGAGTTTTTTTTTAACATACCTGCACACGGGGAGTAGTGCAGGCTACAGTGTGAATGGTGTGTGAATGTGGGGGGGGTGACACTCCTGACAGCAAAGGGGTGTCACCCTCAGTCGTTGGGGAGAAGTTATCCCCACGACACGTGTGAATGGTGTATGAATGTACAGCAACATAATTGGAGCCTTGGCGTGGCGTTGCTGCTCCCAAGTCCCATGCAGTGTACTTTGGTCTAATCCAATTTGATGTGGGGTGTGTGTGCTAGGGACCACAGTGGTGTGCATGCATGCATTCTCCTTGTGCCATGATGAATGTGTGTGTTTAACGTGAAAAGAAGCCTACCACGAGGCATCTCCTGACTGCTCTTCCCTCAGCAGACGGGGGACCCTCGGGCAGGGGGGGAAAGGGTGGTTGGGGGGTCAGGTCATCACGTATGTCAATCTTCATGCACCGATGATCTGGCACACAAAGTTTGGGGAATACAACAGGGTCCCCCCAGACTTATCCAGGCATCGGAAACAGGACTTCAGGAGGCCAAAGGTGCGTTCCACCACTCCACGGGTACGTGCGTGTGCAGCATTGTATCTTCTCTCTCCTGGGGTTTGGGGATTCCGGAATGGAGTCATGAGATAGGTTCCAAGTGCATATGCCGCGTCACCTGGAAGGGAAAAGACAGGAGGATGTTAGTCGTGCATGTGCCCCTCATGATGTCTGCATCATGGGGGGGGACAGTCATGCCTGACACCCATGTCACTCACCAACCAGCCAGCTGTCCCCATACACGTTCTGTTCAAATTCTGTTGGGATGTTACTTTGACGGTATATGAAGCTGTCGTGGCTGGACCCGGGGTGTTTGGTACAGACGTGCCATATGAGGCATTGGGCATCGGCTATCACCTGTAAGTTGATGGAATGCCAAATCTTCCGATTGCAGTATATGTGCTCTGTATCACGGGGGGGGCGTAGTGCCACATGTGTGCAATCAAGGGCCCCCACAGTGCGTGGGAATCTGGCAATTCTGTAGAAATCTGTCATTGCCTTCTGCCGCAGGTGCTCCTGGGTGGGTTTGATGAAGTGGTGGGACAACCTGGTGCACACATCTGCTCATGGTGGATTGTGACAAACCAGCCACAACTTCACTTGTTCTCTGAAAAGATCCACTGGCGAGGAAATGGAGTGTTGCCAGTACCTTTACCAGTGGCTACACTGCATGTATGCGGTGTGTCTTGCTGGTGATGTCATCATGCAGGGTTGTGGCTAAATCCAGGATGGCTTCAGGGCTGAATCTGAAGATGCGATACACCTCCAAATCACCCATGCCAAAGATGTCAATGCGTGTGCGGTATATCCTCTCCCGTGCCCTCCTACGTGCCCGTCGACGCAGTAGTGCTATGACCACGGCTGCCCCTGGCATGTTGGCATACAGATGTGTTGTCCTGCAAGTGTTGGTGCTCAGGTCGTCTGTAACGGTGCTGCTGTAGCTGCTCTCCAGCTGACCTGTGCAACTCTGGTGCAAAGTTACCCCTGCTTTATGAGGGGTAACTTTGCGCCGGAATTTCCAGTTACGCGCACCGGGTGTAGCCTGCGCCGGCCAAACGTACGTTTCTGAATCGGTGTATTTCCCTCATTTGCATATTTGAATACTAAATCCATGGGCGCGCCAGACCCGTCCAGCGTAAATATGCGCCTACGCCGCGCCGGCGTAGAAAAGTTACGCCAGTAGGAAGAAGCCTATTTTGAGGCGTATCTGGTTCTGTGGGTACGGCGCATAGATATGACGGCGCAAATTTACACTTACGCCGTGCATCTCGAGATACGCCGGCATAAGTGCTATCTGAATCTGGCCCAGTGTTTTTCTAGTGACAGTTTCCAATCACTAAATTAAGCCACTCATTGGAAGTGTCTATGAGATCTTGTATGTTGAAATAATATGTAATGAACACATCCCACCTTTTTGTGAAATCTATTTAACCTGATGGTAACTGACAATTACCTAGTACAAATTCAATGCAGAGCTGATAAGTAGTACATTATCTCACCTTAGAAACCACTGTAAAATATATTTTCACACATACATAGAGTTGGTTGTTAAAAGATCTGACAGAATTACAAGAAAAAGTAATGCACCTGTTGCCATTACCACTGATCTAGCAATTATTTTATGACAGTTGAATTATTATTTTTTTTATATAAGGACCCTGCTTATTTCAGTATTTAATCCTTCTCCACATAAAATGTTCATATTTATTTATTCACCGTCAAAATTCAATTCTTGCCACAGATACAAATTATATTGCTTTATATCTGTCTAGTCTGTTTGCTATAGAAGTAGCCTGTTTGCTCTGTTCATTAAAGAACATAATTGATTTATGCTTGGTCTTTTTCAGTTGAACTTAAAGTCACCTAGTGACACTATAAGTGCCAAGTAAAATCAGATTAAAGAGACCATTATTTGACTAAAACAGCCAACAATAGACATTTGAAGATTATTACCCTCCACCACTTCTAGTTATTTAAATGTACAGATTTTATTTTTCCCAAATCATCCGTATCAGTAGCATTTATTTGGTTCTCTGCCCACAAAATTCGAAAGCAGCATTTTACGACCACTGACATACTAAAGCTCATTATACTGCTTTGTCTCTGTTTTGAATCGCACCATCTGTAGCTTAGGAAAACAATGGATATAAAACACTTTTGGGTATGTGTTAAAGCAGTATAGGAGCTTTCCTTTCTAGTGACACAAAAAAAAAACTACCATCGAAGAGTCTTTTTACTGCTGCTGTTTAACTGATCTATTACCATTTTGACATTTTTCAAATTTGCCATTAAAAACCTTTCAGTCTTGTTTCCTAAAAGGTTTAGAGTGTTCATCCTACTTACCTTTAACGGCGTTGTCATTATAATGAACTGTTTTCCTAATGGTAGCAGACTTACAAATAAAGCCGTCCTGTCTGCAAGTAAATCGGGCTCAAATCTTCTTCATTATTCCAAAAAAAACAATGGGTTTGTTTTAAAAAAAAAAAAAAAAATCGGAGAAACTGAATTGTACGTGTTGTCCTTTGCAACCAATCAGATGCAAGTCTTTCATCTTCTACAAATTCTTGACTTGACTCGTAATGAATATATTTTTAAAATAGTATAGATCCATTTTGTCCAAATAAGCAAGGATGTGTATTGTAAAAGGTTTTACAATAGTTTTACAATGTATTTAACCAGACACAAGAAAGAAAAATGTAATATGTTACATCTTACTAGTCTTTAGACTTGGTGGCAGCATCAGTTTTCTTTTTTCATGCTCTTTTCACCTGGTGATCCTGCCAGCAGAACAATTCTCCTCATAGAGTCAAAACACTCACTCACAGTACTGTATATAGGGAGGAGCAGAACGTCACTAGGACATAAAAAGTTTTAGGGCTACAAAAACACCTTTTCATCATTTCCATAACAGTGTCATTATGTGGTGCACAAAGAGAACTGGGAAAAAAGCTATCTGACAGCAGTGCTGCAGAGTCAGACAGCACAGGAAAGCATAAGATTTCAAGCAGGATCAACAGTTTTTTGTTGTTTTGCACTTTAACCACTTAAGGACCGCCTCCTGCACATTTATGTCGGCAGAATGGCACGGCTGGGCACAGGCACGTACCTGTACTTCCTTTAAGTGCCCAGCGGTGGGTCGCGCGGGCCCGTGACCCGGTACGAAACTCCGCGGTCACGGGACCCGATCGCCGCCGGTGTCCCACGATCGGTCACAGGAGCTGAAGAACGGGGAGAGGTGTGTGTAAAACACACCTTCCCCGTTCTTCACAGTGGCAATGTCACTGATCGTCTGTTCCCTGATATAGGGAAAGACGATCAGCGATGTCACACGTCCAGCCCCACCCCCCTACACTTAGAAACACATATGAGGTCACACATAACCCCTACAGCGCCCTCTAGTGGTTAACTCCTAAGCTGCAATTGTCATTTTCACAGTAAACAATGCATTTTTATAGCATTTTTTGCTGTGAAAATGACAATGGTCCCAAAAATGTGTCAAAATTTGCCGATGTGTCTGCCATAATGTCGCAGTCACGAAAAAAATCGCTGATCGCCACCATTAGTAGTAAAAAAAAATATTAATAAAAATGGCATAAAACTATTCCCTATTTTGTAAACGCTATAAATTTTGCGCAAACCAATCGTTAAACGCTTATTGCATTTTTTTTTTACCAAAAATATGTAGAAGAATATTTATCGGCCTAAACTGAGGAAAAAAAGGTTTGTTTTTTTATATCTTTTTTGGGGGTATTTATTATAGCAAAAAGTAAAAAATATTGTTTTTCTTTTCAAAATTGTCGCTCTATTTTTGTTTATAGCGCAAAAAAATAAAAACCGCAGAGGTGATCAAATACCACCAAAAGAAAGCTCTATTTGTGGGAAAAAAGGACACCAATTTTGTTTGGGAGCCACATCGCACGACCGCGCAATTATCAGTTAAAGCGATGCATTGCCGAATCGCAAAAACTATCCAGGTCCTTTACCTGCATAATGGTCCGGGTCTTAAGTGGTTAAAGACATTTGATATGACTACATAGTATCATCCAGCAAATCAGCCTCTCACAGCAAAGGATAATGAAAATGAATGCAAACTAACCAAAATGTTTAACTTTGCAATATTTTCTGGTGGTATGACTCTAGAAGTAATTTACTTTAGTAGTCCATAAGTGAAGTAAACAGTAAACAAATAAGTAAACAGTTAAAGGGCATGTATGGTCACATTTTTAAAAATATATTAATTTCCACATTGAATTGGAATTATTTCTAGTTTACTCCAACAGGCAATAGAAAGGCAGAACTTACAACATGAAAGGAGATATGGGTAAATTACTTTGGTTTTCCAAAAACTATTTTTTGTCTAACTATTGTAGCCACCCTGGCGGTATGATAATGTCCGATTTTTGTGTCTCAGAGCGGTACATTGTTTTGCATTTTATATTGTAGGCCTGTAATTCTTAGTAATAGCACACTTAAATCTGTCCAAACAAGAGTCTAGTAGACATCCCGGGTATGAAAATTTGAAACACAAATTCATAAATTATAATATAATAAATAACTATAAATAATTATAAAAAATATAATAAAATTAATTTCCCCACGATTCACTAATGCTCAATTCTGCAAATTTTCAAATTTACCATCGCTGTTTTCTAACTGGTCTAAAACCACTTTTGACGTAAAGGGACACTTTTTGTTTACCATGGACAATCTCAAACTTCCAGTCAGAAAGAACAGTATATATAAATATAAAAGTGCACTTAGGGCACTGGACAAAGCATTAAGGACAAAAGGAATGTGAAATTATTTAATAAAGTAATGGAATCAGTAAGATTACAGTGTACTGTATGTGTTATATTTTGTGTACTTTTTGAATTTGCCACTGCCATTGTGACTCTTGCAGGGAATAAAGCTCGGCACACAGAGCATCTGGCGGAGAACATAGCCCACCAGGGAGGTTTAATGCTGGTGTTATACATTTAAAATGTGTGTAATGTGACCATAGAACTCCATTAAGGCATTGGAAATTAATATAGTTACATACTTAATATGAAATAATGCATAAGTCTCTAAGCTTATCCCTACAGAAAAAAACAATTAGAAACCAAAGCTTCACAGGAAGTCAAACTTATAAAGGCACGTTCTTTGCTTTAATAGGGAAAATCCTTTCTGACCTCCAACGGCATAAATCCCTGGATCAACATTCTTTTATGAAATGTAGGTAACCCTTTACATGTTGTTCTTTTAGAAACGCACCAAACCCTTTTTAGAAACAATCAATTGTAATTGTTAGAACCAAATCCGTTGAAAACTTTTCCACATTATTACTGCCTTTACAATCAGGAAACTTTTTTACACTTAGAGGGCCTCTTAGTTTAGGAAATGTTTTGCCATCTCCTTATCCGGAACATCGTGCCAACTGTGAGGCCAATGTCATGTGCTTAAGCACATGTTTACAGGCATTGAAGCCTAGCTAAGCCGGCAATGGTGTATATTATGCACACCATCATATGTTCAGGCATGCAGGCGTGTCCACTGGCATCAAGTGGGTTGATTAAATCCAAGCTCTGCAAAGGGATCATTGCTGAATGGTCCTTCAGTCTTTCCTGCTGTGTTCCTGATCCTCAAACCTTTACTCACCATGTTATTGACTGGACTTCCACCTGACCTGCTTTTCGAATACCCTTGTCTGCCCCCCCTCTGTTACTGACCTTGGTCTGGACTTCTGACCAAGATTATGCCCATCAACTTTGTACCCCGCTGCCTGCACATTGCTGACGTCTGATGTTCCTGTGTCTGATCCTGCCTATAATTTAGTGCTTTCTTGCTCAGCTGTTACTGGACTGAGACTGTGATTCCAATCCACTTACAACAGAACTTGCTGTATACATGGTGTAACACCACCTGTACCCCTGCTCATCTTATATCACCACTCCCAAGTTCTATTTTTCAGTATCTACACCCTGTCATTTGTGCATTTCCATTGTACATGCAGAACCTGTCTCAACTTTCAAGGTGCTTGGACGGGAACTGTGCAAGAGGCCGCCTTTATCCGAGCCTCGACATGCTAAAATGACTAAAACAATGAGTTTTAGTTTTACAAATATATATACACACACACACACATATATATATATATATATATATATATATATATATATATATATATATATATATGTGTGTGTGTGTGTGTGTGTGTGTATATATATATATATATATATATATATATATATATATATATATATATATATATATATATAAATAGGGGCAGATAGAAGCAAATACCCCAACTATATAATTTAAAAAAATAGGATACGATCTTTGGATATGGCCAGGAAAGCAAGTAAACAAAGTTGATGCTACAATGTTGTTGTAAGATTTATTGAATCACCATGAAGACAAGTTACTTCTCTTAAACAAATGATTGTATTGCTAGATGACATTCTCTTTGCTAAAGGCAGGGCTATTCTTTTTACTGCCATCACACCTACAGTCTCTTCATAACTGTAGCAAAGAAGCCTCCTCTTAACAGGAACAGAGTCTATAGGGACTCCTACAGTTATATGATTAACAGCTAATGGGAACATGTTCATTTGCACTCTTGCCATAATAATAACATCAACTGTAATAGGCCTTTAAAAATGAGGTGTTCAATACTAGTTCAATACACAGTTAAGCTGTGTTAATCGGTAGCTAGTAAGAGACTCTTCACATTACAAGCCTTTCCAAGCATTTTGCAATTCTTCAAAATGCTGAAAAAATTCCTAACCTTGAGCAACTGCATTTTTTCCACTGGGACTATTCATGCTTAGGGATGTTTTGAAAGCCTTCTGCATAAACCATGTTTTTTTATGTTGTTTTAATTTCTCATATTTATATAATGCCAACATATTATGCAACACTGTACACTAGCATGGAGTTGTTTGGCAGTAGCAAAGAGTGAGAACGTGATTTTTTTTTAAAAAGGGCGTTCTCAGAAAAAGGAGCAGGGGGTAAACAGTTGTGCAACTGTCAATGTGCAATGACTAAAAACTTGTGTCCAGAAACACTTGCTGTTGCTTTTTTATCCCCTCTCCCCAACACAGACACAGGCACACACATACACACACACACAATTACTGCATGCCTCCAAATATTCATTAAAAAACATACCGGCTTACTTTCTGAGGATAATACAAAACAGAATGACGACCTTTATATGGGGCACATCTAGGCCCAGAATAAAGGCGAAAATCTTGCATCTCCCCAAAACTCAAGGAGGGTTAGGATATCCGAATTTTACAAACTACTATAGGGCAGCGTAAATTTCAACCTTGGCCAAATATCATGCAAAAAAGGAAACACCTCTCTGGGTAGCGATTGAGGCAACCGAGTGTGATCCCATCCCTCCAGCTAACTTACTATGGATTCTTCCCAAGCTACGCGGGAAAATCACTGGTGTCCCCTCTCAACCCACTGCTTTCATTTTATAAAAACCCAACATTTTATCCGGCATGGATCTTCCCTAACAGATTCAAGGAATGGGTAAGGAAAGACTGTATATATGTCTATAAATTTTTGGATTCATCAGGTATCATGCCCTTCCCGACAGTATGTAAAAAATACGGTATACCTCAATCAGAATTGTTTCGATACCTCCAAATAAAATTTTTTGTGGAAACACATCTGACTTCTTCGGCTCTGAAAAACCAGATGTCACCTTTTGAAAGTATATGTAAAGATAATCCACATGTAAGAGGTACAATTTCGGTTCTGTACTTGCAGTCACTATCCCACAATAACACAACAAAGCTTCCTTATGTTCAGAAATGGGAGAGTGACCTGGGTATAGAACTTAATACCTCGGATTGGAATCAAATATGGCGAAACACTAAATCGGCTTCCTCGAATATAATAGCATTGGAAGCGGGATATAAGGTATTAATGAGATGGTACCTGGTGCCAAGCAGAATAGCTAAATATGCACCAAACTGCACCGGACATTGCTATAGGGGTTGCATCACCGAAGGTACATATTTTCATACTTGGTGGACGTGTCCAATAGTACAGAAATTTTGGGATAAGATTTTCAAGATGGTAAATGCGGTGACTAAATTGAGAATACTTCTAGACCCTAAATTGGCACTACTGAATTTAAAGCCCATCAATCTAACACACACGCACTTCAAGCTACTAACACAACTCTTTACGGCAGCCAAACAAACCATAGCAAAAGCTTGGAAAACTTCAATTTTATCAACGACGGAAACAAAAAATAGAATGAATATTGCTATGACGCACGCCAAAATGGAAGCGTTAGAAATGGACACGATCGCCAACTTTGAAAAAATATGGAACCCTTGGATACAATATGCTATACCAGAAAATTTTAATAAAGGTGTAATGATGCCATGGTAGCTTTCCTATACAAAAATAACCGTTGTACATTTCATGCTTTGACGACGGATCCTAGCCCATCCCTGCAGACTTCCTTACCTGACCCCCCCCCCATTTTCCTTCCTTTTCTTCCCTTCTTCCTTTTCCTGATCTGATACTGCATAAGGTAGTACCCTCGTGTATCTACCGTTAACTTTGAAAAGGTAGCACATTTTAGAAATTTAAAGTTGATAGGTAGTAAGGTTACATTAAATAAGGACGTATTATCTTTGATATATTATCCACTAGCCACTAGGACAAGTTGTAAGGATTACATATTTGGCTATGTTAATTACTTAAACTCTTCCTGCGATAGTACACAGAACATGGCTAAAATATTCCCGTTTATTGTTGTTTAAGAAAGATGATACTGTTAGTCAATCTTATGTTATAATAACCACCTGATTACTGTAACGAATGTATGCTTCATGTACAATTTATTCTTGCATTTAATAAAGATATTCTTGACAAGGAAAAAACAATGCAGTGAACACGGTTCCTGTCTGCAGACACTCGCAAGTCTTGCATGGCCCAATAACTGTCTTAGAAATTCTCCATGGGCCTCAGGAGAGTCCATCACTGCTACTGTGCAGAGCCTGCCCCTACACACACTGAACACTACAAGATTCAGCCAACAGTATACTGTTGTGTTGTTCTCTTTATGTAAATGACATTTTATTTTCTAGAGTAGGGCTGATTTGTTGTCTTCCTGATGTAATAGGTAATGTGTGCTGTATTGTTCCCCTATACAGAAGAAGAAAGGAATATTGAAGGGGAGCTCTGAGTAGTGTGTGCCATGCAGTTTTATCTGGATCACAAACACATGTAACACACAATCTGGTTTACAGTCTTCTGCTGTTCACATTTAGACAAAGCTTTATTAGCTTACATGAGCTGTCATGATATGTGCTAATAGTCTTTCACTATTGAGTGGGTGTTCTGCAGTGATGTGTTGGCTCCACCTGACTCTAAGTCCTCCTATAGGTAAGTACCGAGCAGGATGAAAAAAACACGAACAGTAATGTGATCTTTTTTTCTCTCCTTTTTAAGGATATAAAACCTTGGGATGCATGTAAAGATAAAAAGCTGCAAAGCCTACAGATGGGAAGTATAAATATAAAATTCCTACAGACTAGAGCTCTACATAAATGGAAAAGGATGAATGTTAAGGTTTGTTCAGATTTAAAATGTATTTGCTGGGTTAGAAGGTGATCAGAATATTGAGCCAGTTCCCTGAAATTGAAATTCTATATATATATATATATATATATATATATATATATATATGTGTACGTTAGTCTAGCCTTTGACTTTATAGTTGCCTCTGCAAAGAGAGATTTCAAACGCAAAAATGTCATTGCTGCCCTGGCTCTACTATGAGTGGACTCTACTGTCCTTTCATCTGACACCTGATGAAAATAGTTCAGCATGCCTTAGGCCTCGTACGCACGATAGGTTAACCAGAGCACAATGGTCTGAAGGACCATTTTCATCAGTCCAAACCGATTGTGTGTAGGCCCCATAGGTTATTTAACCTTGGGTTAAAAAAATGGCAACTTGCTTTAAAATGTAACCGATCGTTAGTACGCACAACCATCAGTTAAAAATCCACGCATGCTCAGAATCAAGTCGACGCATGCTTGGAAGCATTAAACTTCGTTTTTTTCAGCACGTCGTTGTGTTTTACGTCACCGCGTTCTGAGACGATCGGTTTTTTAACTGATGGTGTGTACGCACGACGGACCATCAGTCAGCTTCATAGGTTAACCTAGGACAATGGTCCTTCAGATCGTTGTCCTCTGGCTAACCTATCGTATGTACGAGGCCTTAGAGTGATGTTGCAGCGTTGCATATAATGTCAGACTCACAGCAAAAAAGTTCTTCCCAGAGGGTACAGTAAGTCAGAAACAGAGTACCAACACAAGGGGACGTTGGGTACTACCCATTCAAAAAATTGCAGAAACATTAATTAATTTTAAATTACCATAATGGAGATAAAGGTCTGATGGCTGCACTATCACTGTAACAAATAACCATTACAGAATAGATACAGTGAGGGAAAAAAGTATTTGGTCTCCTGCAGATTTGGTTTGCCCACTGACAAAGAAATTATCAACCTATAATTTTTAATGGTAGGTTTATTTTAACAGTGAGAGACAGAACAAAAATAACCTGAAAAACACATTTCAAAAAAGTTATAAATTGATTTGCATTTTAATGTATGAAATTAGTATTTGATCCCCTATCAATAAGCAAGATTTTTGGCTCCCAGTTGTCTTCTATACAGGTGACAAGTTGAGATTGGGAGCACTCTCTTAAAGGGAGTGCTTCTAATCTCAGCTTGTTAACCGGATTAAAAGACACCTGTCCACAGAAACAATCAATCAGATTCCAATCTCTCCACCATGGTCAAGACCAAAGAGCTTTCCAAGGAAATCAGGGACAAGATTTTAGACCTACACAAGACTGGAATGGGCTACAAGACAATGGCCAAGCAGCTTGGTGAGAGGGTGACAACAGTTTGTGTGATTATTCGCAAATGGGTCTGGGGCTTCATGTAAGATCTCAGCTCATGGAGCTTTAATGATCATGAGAACGGTGAGAAATCAGCCCAGAACTACACAGAGAGTCTTGTCAATGATCTCAAGACAGCTGGGACCATAGCCATCAAGAAAACAATTGGTAACACACTACGCAGTGAAGGACTGAAATCCTGCAGCACCCACAAGGTCCCCCTGCTCAAGAAAGCACATGTACAAGCGCCTGTCTAAAATTTTCTAACGAACATCTGAATGATTCAGAGCAGAATTTCGATGAAAGTGCTGTGGTCAGATGACCAAAATCTATTTTTTTGGCATCAACTCAACTCGTCATGTTTGGAGAAGGAGCAATGTTGCCTATAAACCCCCCAAGAACACCATCCCCACCATCAAACATGGAGGTGGAAACATTATGCTTTGGGGTGTTCTTCTGCTAAAGGGGACAGGACAACTTAACTGCATTAAAGAGACGATGGACGGGGCCATGTACTGTCAAATCTTGGGTGAGAAACTCCTTCCTTCAGCTAGGGAATAAAAAAAGGGCCATGTATGAGTATTTCAACATGACAATGACCCAAAACACATGGTTGAGGCAACAAAGGAGTGTCACAAGGAGAAGCACATTAAGGTCCTGGAGAGGCCTAGCCAGTCTCCAGACCTTAATGCCATAGAAAATATGTGGAGGGAGCTGAAGTCTTGAATTATCAAGCGTCAGCCTTGAAACCCTAAAGTGATTGTAAAGGCAATTTTTTTCCCCTATAAAAATAACAAACATGTTATACTTATGTAGCGCCCCCTTAACATTCAGTAAGGTCACTACGCTAAAGTTAGTGGGAGTGACATCCCTTTATGGGGAGGATTAATTTAATGAAGCAAATTAACCTAAAAAACCGGTCCATGGTGTGATGGGAGGGCGGAGGGGTGGGCGAGGGTTGGAGGGGTGGTGGGGGGGATAGTGGACATAAGGGAAGACAATTTGGAATTTAAGAGGCTTTTTCACTTAATCATAATGATACAGGGGGAGGGGAAAAATGTATGTTTGTGTATGTATTATGTTAAGTCTATGCAAGTTGGTGCATCACTTTTTGTACTTTATATATGCAAATAACAATAAAAAATGCTATAATAAAAAAATAAAAAAAGTTAGTGGGAGAATGAGAGAGATAAGTTGCTCTCATTCTTAATTTTGTTAAATTTGGCTATCGCCAAATTCTGGATTGTTCTGTGGGTCTCATCTCTGGACGGCAGATGGCGCCAAGGGGATTCAGGCGGAGCCGCTTCTTCCCAGCAGCCAATGAGAGGAGTTGAGCCTCGCTGTGCATGCTGGGAAGGGGGTATTTCTGTGGCGGAGGCCGTTGTTCTTGGTTCCTCCTGGCCTGGAGCAACTGATGCCACAAAGGGGCCCCAGTGACTTACTGGGTCCCCAAATTCTACTGAGGAGATCCCAGGCTGTATGCCGTTCGGTGGGGGATCGGCTTAAGGAAAACCCGGAGGCAGGTTATCCAAAAGGGCTTGAACGAAACCATCGGGGATCTGGTGACCGGAACATTGACAGGTACCCTTGCACTGTCAACCGGTGACCCTGACGTGATTTCTGTGAGGATTTGCTCAATCCTGTAGCTCATCCAAGTACTAGGCCTGTGGCAGAGGTCTCATCTGAGCCAGGTCTGTGGCAGAGGCCTGTTCCTCCCAGCAACCTTAAAGTGGCACTCCGGCTGCCAGGCCTGTGGCAGGGGTCTGTCCGGGGGCACTTCATCCACTCTGGCTAGAATGTCGACAAACTGTATTACTGCAGAAAGCAGGATTGCTTTCCTTTTATCCAAAGCCTGATACTGCAAAGTTCCATTACTTCATCAACCTTTTCTGTCTACCTCAGGTTGATGTTGGTCATGTTGGGCCAGGAAATAAAGCATTCAGAAAACCTTATCTACGGATTGGACATTCGTTTATTGCTCTACTCACTATCTTCACCCCTAGACAACACATAGAGGTAACTTAATACGCCGATCCCAATACAAATCAGTGGCTCCTGAGGGGGTAGCACTACACTTACCTGCTCTGTTGCAGTGAATTTGCACAGGGCAGCCTGGATCCTTCTCTTCTTGGGTCCCCTTCTGTGATCTTTGCCCCTCCATCCTGTTCAGTGTCCCCACAGCAAGCAGCTTGCTATGAGGGCACCTGAGCTGAGTCACAGCTCCCTGTGTCCATTCAGACATGGAGCCCCAACCTGGCTCTGCCCCCTCTCTCCCCTGATTGGCTAGCTAACTTTGATTGACAGCAGCGGGAGCCAATGGTGCCACTGCTGTGTCTCAGCCATTTAGGAGGGAGAACACGGATGGCTGAAACATTTGTGGACATTGCTGGAAATAAAGGAACCTTAGGTAAGTTTTTTTTTGGGGGGTGGGGCCTGCTGCACACATATGGCTTTTTATCTTAATGCATAGAATGCATTAAGATAAAAAAAACTTCTGCCTTTACAACCCATTTAATGAACTAGACAGGATCTGCAAAGAGGAGTGGGACACCTTACTGTAATGGATAAAAATACTTTCTTCTTTAGCATTGCGATTGGGAAATATAAAGTCATCATAACAGCACCATATTTAAACAAGGGCCATGGTGTTAGTATGTTTTTCTAAAACATATTGCTAGGCAGTCTTTATTTTATCTAATCATTCCTAATCACCAAATTACCTGTTAAAGATGATAATCAATGCAACTTTGTTGTAAATAATGCACTCTATCAGATGTGTTTTTATTTGTGTACTTTTTTTCTTAGTTCCACTTTCAACTTTATTTATCACCTTATGAATGTATACACCTACCGGACACTTTATTAGGCACACCTGTTCAATTGGTAAGACAAATTGGTAATCAGCCAATCACATTGCAGCAACTCAATGCATTTAGGCATCTAGATGTGGCAAAGATGACTTGCTGAAATTCAAACGTGGCATGGTTGCTGGTGATAGACGAGCTAGTCCGAGTATAAAAAAAAAAAAAAAACTGCTAATTGACTGGAATTTTAACGCACAACCATCTTTAAAGGTTTAAAGAGAATGGTCTAAAAAAAAAGAAAATATCCAGTGAGCGGTAGTTGTGTGGACCTTGTTGATGTCAAAGGAAAATGGGCAGAATGGTTCCAGATGATAGAAAGGCAACAGTAAGTCAAATAGCCACTCATTACAACAAAGGTATGCAGAATACTAATCTCTGAATGCACAACACATCACACTCACAAAGCTCAAATCCCCTCAAACTGGGTTCTTGTACATGACAATCAGTTCACTGTACTCTCCACAGTCACCGATGGATGCGATGGAATGGGATATTCGCATCATGGATGTGCAGCCGACAAATCTGCAGCAACTGTGTGATGCTATCATGTCAATAAGTACCAAAATCTCTGAGGAATGATTCCAACACCTTGCTGAATTTATTTCATGAAGAATTAAGGCAGTTCTGAAGGCAAAAGGGGGTCCAACCCAAGACTAGCAAGGTGTACCTAATAAAGTGACCAATAAGTGTATATATTATCTATGGATTACATGATGAGAGCCAAGTTAACCAGTTAAGGACCCCTTCACGCCGATATACGTTGGCAGAAGGGCACAGGCACGTACCTGTACATCGCCTTTATGAGCCCAGCCGTGGGTCACGAAAGCATCGCCAGCGGCGCGCTCTCTACCTGGTCCTGTTCTCCTTGACTTCGCCGCGGGACCCACGGACCCAATCGCCGCCAGTGTCCCACGATCGGGTCACAGAGAGGAAGAACGGAGAGAGGTGAGTGTAAACAAACCTTACTAGGGCACACTTAACCCCTACAGCGTCCCCTCCTGGTTAACCCCTTCACTGCCATTGTTGTTTTTTTACAGTAATCAGTGCATTTCTATAGCACTTTTCGCTGTGAAAATGACAATGGTCCCAAAAATGTATCCAAAGTGTCCGATGTGTCCGCCATAATGTCGCAGTCACGAAAAAAATCACTGATTGCCGCCATTACTAGTAAAAAAAAATATTAATAAAAATGCCATAAAACTATCCCCTATTTTGTAAATGCTATAACTTTTGCGCAAACCAATTAATAAACACTTATTGCCATTTGTTTTACCAAAAATATGTAGAAGAATACGTATCAGCCTAAACGGAGGGGGAAAAAAAATTTTGTATATTTTTTTCCAATATTTATTATAGCAAAAAGTAAAAAATCTTGATTTTTTTTCAAAATTGTCGCTCTATTTTTGTTTATAGCGCAAAAAATAAATCCGCAGAGGTGGTCAAATACCACCAAAAGAAAGCTCTATTTGTGGGAAAAAATGGACGCCAATTTTGTTTGGGAGCCAAATTGCACGACCGCGCAATTGTCAGTTAAAGCGACGCAGTGCCGAATCACAAAAAGGGGCCAGGTTCTTTACCTGCATAATGGTCTTAAGTGGTTAAAGTAAATAAAGTATGCCAAATACTGGATAATCAGTAAGTATAAATGCTAAGAGAGTTGAGTTCATCCCACCTACTTGGTATGCAGGTGATACAACATATTTACGGTTGTATAATCTTAGAGAAATCTTGTTGGACAAATAGCTCATCCATGGCTAATCAGCAAAATGTACTACAATCACTGAATTTTCAATGCGTAGATCTGCCTTTGATTATGCAGCAAGAAGGCATGTTTACATCAAATGTATTACATATTTACAGAAGAAAACAAAGGATACGGTAAAGAATAAAATCATTAAAAGCAAACTTATCCTTTAAACAATACAGCCCCGTACACACGATCGGTTTTCTCGGCAAGAACCAGCAAGAAAACTGCTGGCAGTAAACCGAGCGTGTGAACGAGGCTATCAGGTTTCTTGTCTGGAAATCTGGGCAGAATCTCGAAGAGAAAAATAGGGATCATGCTCTCTATTTTCTCGCTGAGATTCTTGTCGGCCTGTTTCCCGACGAAAAACCGGAGAGTGTGTAACTTGCCTGCCGCCTTGGAAACCCACGCATGCTCGAAATAACTTAGACACATGTGCAGTAGCTTCCACGGCATAGGTAGGGTGGAGCAAGATGGCGGTGACGGAATCAAATGTGACGAGCGCATGCTCGTCGCACGTAATGACGTCACATCGTTCTTGCCTTTCAAGAGACCTGCGGTTCTTTTGAAAGGTCTGTGTATACACTCGGGCAGCAAGAGATTCTTGCCAAGAATCTCGTTGTGAAAAACAACGTTTTTTTCCCTGATGAGATTCTTGCCCGTGTGTACGACTTCTACTGCTTGTTCACCTGCCTTCCCTCAAACTGAGACTGGACAATAAGGCCCAGATTCTCAAAGGGCTTACGACGGCGCAGCGCCATGTACGCCGTCGTAAGTCCTAATCTGGGCCGTCGTATCTATGCTACTGATTCTTAGAATCAGTTACGCATAGATATCCATTAGATCCGACAGGCGTAAATCTTATGTCGTCGGATCTTAAATGCAATTTTGTTTTTGTCCGCTAGGTGGCGCTTCCATCGTTTTCTCCGTCGAGTATGCAAATTAGCTAGATACGTGAATTCCCGAACGTACGCGCGGCCGACGCAGTAAAGTTACGACGTTTACGTTAGGCTTGTCCCCGCGTAAAGTTGCCCCTGGGTATATGAGGCGCAACCAATGTTAAGTATGGCCGTCGTTCCCGCGTCGAAATTTGAAAAGTTACGTCGTTTGCGTAAGTCGTCCGTGAATGGGGCTGGACGCCATTTACGTTCACGTCGAAACCAATGACGTCCTTGCGACGTCATTTGGAGCAATGCACCCTGGGATATTTTACGGACGGCGCATGCGCAGTTCGTTTGGCGCGGGAATGCGCTTCATTTAAATGCTACACGCCCCCTACCCGCTGAATTTGAATTCCGCCGGGTGATTTAAGTTACGCCGCCACAACTTTACACGCAAGTGCTTTGTGAATAAAGCACTTGCCTGAAAAACTTGCGACGGCGTAACGTAAATCAGATACGTTACGCCCACCTAGTTTTACGACGATCTACGAGAATCTGGGCCTAAGAGAGCAGCAGCAAACTGATGAGGTAATCTCTTAACACTTACCAGCATGTTTGTTGTCACTGTACTTTAACCAGTTGGTAACCGCCCTATAGCCAGTGCTCGCCGGGTCTACGGGACCTGCAGCAACAGCACTCGCGGTAAGGAGCCAATGGAAGCGGCTCCTTACCACGTGATCGCGCCGTCCAATGACGGCGCGATCACAATTGTAAACAAACCCTGCGGCTGGGTCACCTGCAGGTCATCTCTCTCCTCTCCTCACACCGTTGCAGCGTGAGAGAAGAGGAGAGAGATTTTTTTGAATAAAAGTAAGTGCCAGCAGTGCCCAGCAGTGCCCCATCTGTTCCCCAGCAGTGCCATCTGTACCCCAGGCAGTGCCATCTGTACCCCAGGCAGTGCCATCTGTGCCCCACTAGTGCCATCTGTGCCCCACTAGTGCCATCTGTGCCACCTGTGCCCCACCAGTGCCACCTGTCCTACACCAGTGCACACCAGTGCCACAACAGTGCCACAACACTGCCACATCAGTGCCACAACACTGCCACATCAGTGCCACCTGTGCCCATAAGTGCCACCTGTGCCCATAAGTGCCAATCAGTGCCGCCTGTGCCCACGAGTGCCGCCTGTGCCCACGAGTGCTGCCTGTGCCTACGAGTGCCGCCTGTGCCACACAAGTGCCGCCTGTGCCACACCAGTGCCGCCTGTGCCACACCAGTGCCGCCTGTGCCACACCAGTGCCGCCTGTACCAAACCAGTGCCGCACCAGTGTCATCTGAGCCACACCAGTGCCACACCAGTGTCATCTGAGCCACATCAGTGGCGCCTGTGCCCATCAGTGCCACCTGTGCCCATCAGTGCCGCCTGTGCCCATCAGTGCCACATGTGCCACACCAGTGCCGCCTGTACCAAACCAGTGCCGCCTGTACCAAACCAGTGCCGCACCAGTGTCATCTGAGCCACACCAGTGCCACACCAGTGTCATCTGAGCCACATCAGTGCCGCCTGTGCCCATCAGTGCCACCTGTGCCCATCAGTGCCGCCTGTGCCAAACCAGTGCCGCCTGTGCCAAACCAGTGCCGCCTGTGCCAAACCAGTGCCGCACCAGTGTCATCTGAGCCACACCAGTGCCACACCAGTGTCATCTGAGCCACATCAGTGCCGCCTGTGCCCATCAGTGCGGCCTGTGCCCATCAGTGCCGCCTGTGCCCATCAGTGCCACCTGTGCCCATCAGTGCTCATCTGCACCCCACCAGTGCTGCCTGTGCCCCACCAGTGCCATCTGTGCCCCACCAGTGCCACACCAGTTCCACCTGCACCACTGCAGTGACGCCTGTGCCCACCAGTGCCGCCTGCTAATCAGTGACCCCAGAGCCACAGCAGTGCAACCAGAGCCACACCAGTGCCACATTTGCCCATCAGTTACACCTGCGCCACTGCAGTGCCACTAGTGCCCACCAGTGTTCTGCAGTCCAGCCTCACTAGCCACCAGTATGTCAAAAAATTTTTTTACCACCAAGCAGGCCTTCCAGAAACTATGGGCGTCTGATGACAGCTGCGAGGAGTCTCTGTCCGATTCCGATTCGGCCTATGAGCCCGTAACAGGAAGCGGGTCTGATACGGATTCAGAGGAGGAACCTGTGCACGTTAAAAGAAGGCGTTCTGGCGTGGAGCAGCCTACTACTAGTGCAGTGCCGTCCACCTCGCGAGCAGTGCCGTCCACCTCGCGAGCAGTGCTGTCCACCTCGCGAGCAGTGCCGTCCACCCCGCAAGCAGTGCCGTCCACCTCGCAAGCAGTGCCGTCCACCCCGCAAGCAGTGCCGTCCACCCCGCAAGCAGTGCCGTCCACCCCGCAAGCAGTGCCGTCCACCCCGCAAGCAGTGCCGTCCACCCCGCAAGCAGTGCAACAAAGGTCAGGCACCAGTAGGGTATCCTCTCTGCCCCAAAGGGATAGGGGCCATGCCAGCCTTCCCTATGGCCTTCAAAACTCCCTGTGGCTGCCTTCGAATTCTGGAGCATCAAGTATCCCCCCTTTCACCGCCCAACCAGGTGTACAGGTGAACACCGATAATTTTGACATGATTGATTTTCTTCATTTAGTTTTTACAGAAGAATTATTGTCATCTATTGTGGCCCAGTGCAACCTCTACGCTCAGCAATTTATTGTAAGCAACCCCGATTCCAGCTATGCCCGCCCCTTTGCGTGGAGAGACCTGACCATAGAGGAGTTTAAAATATTCTTAGGCCTGACCTTCAATATGGGTCTCTCAAAAAAAAACAAAGGGTACTCCTATTGGTCTACCAAAGCCATCCACCACATGCCCGTCTTCTCATCCCGTATGCCCAGATCCCGATACTTTATTATTCTACGATTCCTCCACTTTAATGACAACACCCAGTGCCCTCCCCGAAAATGACCCTGCTTTTGACAAATTATTTAAAATTCTAAATTTTTTTTCTGAAAAATTCCCCCAGTTACATACCCCTCAACAAAATATATCCATAGATGAGTCCCTTGTGAAATTCCACGGCAGGCTGGGCATCAAACAATTCATCCCCAGCAAAAGGGCCCGATATGGGGTGAAGATGTACAAACTGTGTGACCGAGACACGGGGTACATCTACTCCTTCATTGTATACGAAGGGAAGAACTCCCAACTACATCCCCCCGAATGCCCCGAATACATCGGAACAAGTGGAAAAGTCGTCTGGGAGCTCATCTATCCACTACTTGGAAAAGGATACCACCTTTACGTGGACAATTTTTATACCAGCTTGCCCCTGTTAAGAAATCTTTACCGGAGAGACACCCCAGCATGTGGCACAGTGAGAATAAACAGAAAGGGCTTCCCCCAAAAATTGTTGAATCAGAAGCTGAGACGAGGAGAGACTACGTCTTTACGGAACCAGGAGCTATTGGCTGTCAAGTGGAGGGACAGACGAGATGTCCACATGCTCACCACCATCCACAATGACACCTACGTGGAAGTCCCCAAAAGAAGCGGCCCAGTGCAGAAACCATCTTGTGTCTACGACTACAATTTATTTATGGGTGGCGTAGACTTCAATGACCAGATGATTGAACCCTATCTTCCCTCCCGAAAATCCCGTCATTGGTATAAAAAAGTGTCCATTTACTTTTTCAGTTTGGCCTTTTATAACTCTTATGTTATCTACAAAAAAGCAACACAGAATCCCGTTCCATATCTACTCTACCAAGAAGACGTTATCACCGCCCTTTTGTTCCCTGAAATGCCACCAGACATTCTTCGCACTGATTGCGTGAGCAGACTTCACGAACGGCACTTTCCTGACAAAATCCCCCCCCGTCGAACAGATGCAGCCCGTCAGAAGAAATGCCGGGTGTGCGCCAGAGGAGGAGTCAGAAGAGACACAACAGTTTATTGTCCCGATTGTCCCTCCCAACCAGGCCTCTGTTTAGGTGCATGTTTCCGCCGTTACCACACTATTGAAAATTATTAGGTAAACAAAATTCAAATTCCCTGTCATTTTCCTCCACACCCCTTATGCCACTGCACTCTACATACCTCTGCCTTCTCCGGAACCGACCCTGGACTGTTATACGACCACGATTTTGCCTAATGCTAAAAATACCTCTGCTTTCTCTGGAACTGACCCTGGCTTGTTATACGACCACGCTTCTGCCTAACGCTTAACTGTACCTACCTCTGCCTGCTCTGGAATTGACCCTGGACTGTTTGACCACATTTTTTGCCTGCCCCTTGGATTGATCTTTTACCCTGCTATGCTAGTGGGAACACAGGGGTCTCACACATGTGAGGGGCTCCAGAATTGTTTTTCTGGATGAAAAAACTAATTTTTTAGTTTTCTCATTCCCAGATTAGGGTCTGGTTGCCCGGAGGCTTCAAAGAGATTTGGGTGGGAGAAGCCTCTACCCCTGTCCCCATTCTTTCCTGGCCTTACAAACAGGACCAATATTTTGGCACTGCTGGCTATGTACCGACTATGAACAATATTCCTGCCTGCTGCCTGGACAATTCCATTCATTGTCGCTGACCACGTCCCTGCCTGCTGCCTGGATCAGGGCTCTCCTCCTGTGGACAATTGCACTACTAAAAACACAGGTAATCCTTTTTTGTACCCATTACTCAGCAGAATGTATTTTAGGGTGTAACTCTTGGTATGTACATGCTGTGTTAGAAATATGAAGGGCCTTCAAAAATGTGATAGATTGTAAGGAAATTGGATGTGTAATTTGTGTCCCTACAACACCTGATGGTGCTTCTTGGATGTTGGGTCTCTATGTGGCCAGGCTGTGTAAAAGTCTCACACATGTGGTATCGCCATACTCAGGAGGAGCAGCAGAATATATTTTGGGGTGTAATTTTTGCTATGTATATGCTATGTGTTGGAAATATCCTATAAATGGACAACTTTGTGTAAAAAAAAATGCGTTTTCATTTTTTTTTCCACATTTTCCAAAAACATCTGCAAAAAAATGAACTGTTCAAAAGACTCATTATGCCTCATAGATTATACGTTGGGGTGTTAGCTTTCCAAAATGGGGTCACTTTGTGGGCGTTTCCATTGTCCTGGTGCTCCAGGGCCTTCAAAAGTGTAATAGGTGGTTGAGAGATTAGATGTGTAATTTATGCTCCTAGAATGCTTGAAGTTGCTACTTCGGTGTTGGGCCTCTGTATGTGGCCACGCTGTGTAAAAGTCTCACACATGTGGTATCGCCATACTCAGGAGGAGCAGCAGAATATATCTTGGGGTGTCATTTGTGGAATATACATGCCATGTGAGAGAAATAACCTGTTATAATGACAATATTGGTATGAAAAAAAAAAATCTTAATTTTGCAAAGAATTGTGGGAACAAATGACAACTTCAAAAAACGAACTATGACTCTTACTAACTACCTTGGAATGTCTACTTTCCAAAAAGGGGTCATTTGGGGGGTATTTGTACTTTATTGGCTTGTTAGGGTCTCAAGAAATGAGAGAAGCTGTCAGTACTTCAGGTGTGATCAAATTGTTCAATTTTCAGAAATTGGTACCAAAGCTTGTAGACCCTATAACTTTCACCCAGACTAAATAATATCCAAAATTTTTTTTTTTATTACCAAAAATATGTAGCAGTATGCATTTTAGGCCAAATGTATGAGGAAAATTACTTTTTTACAAAATGATATGATAGAAATGAAGAAAAATTCATTTTTTTACAAAATTTTCGTTCTTTTTTATTAATAGCGAAAAAAAAAAAACGCAGAGGTGATCAAATACCACCAAAAGAAAGCTCTATTTGTGGGAAAAAAAGGACAAAAATTTCATTTGGTTACAGTGTTGTATGACTGAGTTATTGTCATTCAAAACGTGAGAGCACCGAAAGCTGAAAATTGGTCTGGTTATTAAGGGTGTTTAAGTGCCCAGTTGTCAAGTGGTTAATCCAGGTACACACTATTCGTTTTTTTTTTCCGTTCAACCTCATGAGTTAAACGAAAAAAATAAACAAACTGACAGCTCCTATCGAAACCACTGTACTAACCATGCAAGGTTAGTTCAGCGACCTCCTCCCAGCTGTTGTGTTCTAACAGGGGGATGGCCAGAGCACTCCGATCAGTGCTCTATGCCATTGGCTGAGAGCAATGATCGGGAGTTGATCAGCTGCTGGTTTTCCAGCATGCATGTCTGACATACACACAGGCCAAATGTTAGCCATTTTTCTTTAACCTGCCATTGTCTCCCAACATTCGCCCATGTGTACCCGGCTTTACTCTAAGCAACTTGTGTTGCTTCTCCCTTATCCAGTCTGCTGTGCAGAGAATTAAAGAAGATCAGTTCCAAGATGATTACACTGCCTTAGGAAGAGAAACACCCGCCTCTCCAGGTGGGACCAGGAAGCCTAATGATCCAGTCGGGTCTCGCCTCTGCTGACAATGATATTAGATGAAATGGCCACACACCACTGTAGATCAAACTCCTTTTTATTTGGACATCCCAAAAACTACAGGAATCAGATTGCTGGGTAGACACGTTTTGCACACTTCACGTGAGCTTAGTCATTAGACAGATATGTTGGCAAAATAGTTCTTATATAGTCCCACCTATAACAGTTGTCACCAGGTACTAATTGAAGACTTCCTGTTACATAGACTACACATGTGAAAAAGAAACCCATGAATATATAATTATATATAACACATATAGACAAAAGAAACACATAACCAACAAAATGTATATATGCCCTAACAAGACAAATATAAAAAATATAAAAACATTATCATAAAACACCATATAGTCTTGTGTCACCCCGTGTCCTTATACTCTAAAACAATTAACCAATAGACAACAGTATCCTCTCCCACCCTGATATAAACAACAATCGATACATATAAGCACATACATATCAATGGGTGTGGTAATCTCCTAAAATAGGAACGAGAAAAAAACAAACAGCAGACACAAAGAAACAGAAAAGAAAATTGACACACAAATATAACGTATATTACCAAACCCATTCATGTTTGATGCGGCTCCCAACTGAGAAAGATAGATGGGGCACCATTGCATATAGCACACCATAAAGTTGGTGGGACAGACAACCAGAAATGGGCAATGGAAATGGGTGGCACAAATTTGGGTAAAAAAAACCCCAGTAAATTGCAATATTACCGCCCATCCATCTGTGCATTTATTTATAACCCTGTGGCTAATGAATGTCCAAATGGGTCAGAGATAAATTTAAGGAGGATTTGTATCGAAATGCATGCCTGGACATTGCTTCCATAAACAGAAACAGTGGATGGTTGTGTAGCACGCCACAGTGTTTAGACAATCAGAAACGGGGAATGGAAATGGGCAGCACAAATATTACCACCCATCCATCATTTACAACCCAGTGGCTAGTAAATGTACAAATAGGTCAGAAATAAATGGAAGGAGGATATATATCGAAATGCATGCCCGGACATGGCGCCATTGGCTCCTGATGCTGTCAGTCAAACTCAGTGAACCAATGAGGCGAGAGAGGCAGCGGGGCCTAGCCACGGCTTCATGTCTGAATAAACACACAAAGCTGCAGCTCGGCTTGGGTGCCCCCATAGCAAGCTGCTTGCTGTGGGGGCACTCAGCAGGAGTTAGGGGCCGGGAGCACCATAGAGGGACCTGAGAAGAGGAGAAGCAGGGCTGCTCTGTGCAACACCATTACACAGAGCAGGTAAGTATGACATGTTTGTTGTTTAAAAATTAAATAAAACATTTACTTTAGTATCACTTTAAATGTTGCAGATTTGTCCAGAGTTCTGATTTAAAACACTTTACAGAAAGCATTGTGGCACATTTTGTGTGGGGGTTGTAATGCAAGCATGTTAATTAAGTAATGTCAATAAATGCAGAGAGCACAGGGTAATATAAATAGCCTAATGCTGCATACATACGATCTGGCTTTTGTCCGGCCAAATCACATCGGAATTCCTAAGGAATACCATCGGAGAAAAATAGAACATGTTCTACATCTAAACTCCGATGGAATTCATTGGAGTTTACGATGAAAAAACTCAGATGGGGCTACACATGATCGGAATATCTGATGGAAAAAGTCTGTTGGACTTTTTCCATCTGAAATTTCTGATCATGTGTACAAGGCTTTAGTCTTAGGCCTCGTACAAACAGGCAAGAATCTCATCAGAAACTCTTGCCGCCCAAGTGTACAGACTCTTGTTTCAAAAGAACCGCAGTTCTCTTGAAAGAAAAGAACACAATGACGTCATTGCGTATGACGAGCATGCGCTCGTCACATTCGATCCCATCACCGCCATCTTGCTTCACCCTACCTATGCCGTGGAAGCTACCGCGCATGCGTCAAAGTCATTTCGAGCATGCACGGGTTTCCACAGCGACAGCTAAGTATACACACTCTCGGGTTTCTCATCGGGAAACAGGCCGACAAGAATCTTGACTAAAAAAAAAAAGAGAGCAGGTTCTCTTTTTCTCGTCGAGATTCTGACCAGATTTCCTGACGAGAAACCTGAATGCCTCGTACACACGAACGGTAATCTTAGCAAGAAGCAGTTTTCTTGCTGTTTTTTGCCGAGAAAACCGGTCGTGTGTACGAGGCTTTATTTGTCATATATGATTAACAAACATTAGTATAATTCATATCAAATGCATAAATGGTTACCCCTACAACCACAGATTATAAATTGCAGCGTTAAAAAATACATTTACATTATCTTTCTTAAATCCACTGATTTGTGAATGTTTACATAAATATTACTGAGAAAGATACTTGACCTACTGGCTTTTAAAGCTTGGGGTGCCTTTGATATTGAAAACAAATTCACATCTGGACCTTAACTAGTGCCATCAACTTCTACAAAAAAATAAATAAAAAAAAAAACAGCATATTGCTTTGAAGCCTCTGCAAGAGAAAAAAAATACACTGGAATAAGTGATTTTATTTTAACAATCTACCAAAGGGATGCATTTATTCTATGCAAGATAAACTTTAACCAGAATGTTCCCTTAGCATAATGGGATGCTCAGAATATATCAAATAAACAAAATGTCAATGTGGGTTCATTTAAAAGGAACACTTATTAACACTTATCTAAGAATATAGCTCTTTTTCTCAGTAAGGGAAAAATCATTGAATAAACCTATAGCAATAATAAAAAAATGACCGCGCCCTTTACCAGACCCTTTTATCATAATAAAAGAGTGAAGAAACACATGTGGATTCACACGCTGCACAGCTCTAAAGGAATGGACAATAAGCTAAAGCTGAAAACATTCTGCAAATGTACCATTAGCAGTTCTCTAATCTCTACCAGCGTTGACAATTTAACAAAAACTGAAAACTACATTCCTACTCCAAACATAGTTATGCATATCAAAGATGAGCCTCACATAGGCACTAAGCACTGTTATAGTGTTATATAGTGATATATACTATACCATATCCAATTTAGTTAGCCCACAGTACTTTACAAATAAATTCTTTATGTAACAGTATAAATGTAGAAGTAGTGCTACGCTGTGCATAAATAGGTGATAAAGTGCAAATGTGCTCACATGACAGGTACACTTGAAAGGCAATAAATCAATGGTCAAAATGGCAACAATAAAATATAAATAATCAGCTGCGACAGTATAAACAATGGACTGAAAGTGTCCAAATACTGTGAAAAGTGTACCACAAAATATATCTGAGAATAAACTCATAAAATCTTTATAATGACATCATCATGTGACATGTGCAACCATAAATAAATACATTCACACCTGTATACGCTGTTACCTTACCGCTGTAAGGTAAGGTAACAGCGTATGGATGTGTCTTTCAATCTCCTGGTGTCTCCTGACGTCTCAGGATCCACTGGTATGTATCTTTACTTTGGCATCAAAGTCCCCTTTAAGTGTCCCTGGTGTATCTGTATCAGATAGCCTCACATTGGGGAATGGGGGATGTAAAGAGGGATGCTCGATAGTGTAGTATTTAAAACATTTATTGGAATCAGCAGCAATAATAAAAACAGGTACTCACAATGTGAAGTATCAGACAGGCATATCAAAAACGAGTTGCGAACTCGTCCAATATCACTTCCGGTGCCCTGCGTTGCTGCATGGGTTTGTTAGTCATGTAAAATCACCTGATAAGGTTGCGTGACTGTAACGAACTGTACCCATACGTATTCTTCTACATATTTTTGGTAAAAAAAAAAACGCAATAAGCAATAAGCGTATATTGATTGGTTTGCGCAAAAGTTATAGTGTCTACAAAATAGGGGATAGATTTATGGCATTTTTATTTTATTTTATTTTTTTACTAGTAATGGCTGCGATCTGCGATTTTTATTGTGACCTTGACATTGCGGCGGACATATCAGACACTTTTGGGACCATTCACATTTATACAGCGATTAGTGCTATAAAACTGCACTGATGACTGTAAATGTGACTGGCAGGGAAGGGGTTAACACTAGGGGGCGCTGAAGGGGTTAATATGTTCCCTGGGAGTGATTTCTAACTGTAGGGGCAGGGGGACTCTCAAGAGGAGGAGACCGATCTGTGTTTCTCTGTTCTGGGAACACACATCAGTCTCTTCATCTCTGACAGGAGGTGGATATGTGTGTTCACACACACAGATCCACACTCCTGCCGTGTTTTACGGCAATCGTGGGTGCCCGGCGGACATTGCGACCGCCGGGCATGCGCACCAGGTCGCGAGCTTTGCCGCTCATATTAGTATGGGACAGACATGTGCGAAGACATTTGGGGGCAGATCCACATACATCTGCGCTGGGCGCAGCGTATCTAAGATACGCTATGCCACTGCAACTTACTTTTAGTTGGTTTGAATCCTCAACGAATCTGCGCCATAAGTTACGGCGGCGTAGCGTATCTCTCACGGCATAAGGGCGCGGAATTCAAATTTGGCGGGTAGGGGGGCGTGTTTCATTTAAATGAAGCGCGTCCCCGCGCCGAACGAACTGCGCATGCGCCGTCAGTAAAAACTCCCAGGGTGCATTGCTCCAAATGACGTCGCAAGGACGTCATTGGTTTAGACGTGAACGTAAATGGCGTCCAGCCCCATTCACGGACGACTTACGCAAACATAAAATTTTCAAAATTATACGCGGGAACGACGGCCATACTTAACATTGAGTACGCCACCATATAGCAGCTTTAACTATACGCCGGAAAAAGCCAAACGGAAACGACGTAAAAAAAATGCGACGGCCGGTCGTACGTTCGTGGTTCGTCGGAAGAAGCTCATTTGCATACGCATGCGGGTTACGACGGGAACGCCACCTAGCGGACGCCGAAAAATTGCATCTTAGATCCGACGGCGTACGAAGACGTACGCCTGTCGGATTTAGCCGAGATGACGTTGTATCTTGTTTTGAGGATTCAAAACAAAGATACAACGCAGGAATTTTGAAATTACGCCGGCGTATCAGTAGATACGCCGCCGTAATTTCTTTGTGAATCTAACCCTTGGTATCTAGCCCGCTGAATATGTATATCCTGCTCAAGGCCATTTCCCTATAGAATACATTCATCTATATACTATGGGCTAGATTCAGGTAGGGAGATGTAAATTTGTGCGGGCGTAGCGCATGTTATTTACGCTACGCTGCCACAATTTAGAGAGGCAAGTGCAGTATTCACAAAGCACTTGCTCCGTAAGTTGCGGCGGCATAGCGTCAATCTGCTGGCGTAAGCGCGCCGAATTCAAATTGTCAAGAGGTGGGCGTGTTTTATGTAAATAAAACATGACCCCACGTAAATGACATTTCTCACGAACGGCGCATGTGCCGGCCGTGAACGTATCCCAGTGCGCATGCTCCTAATCACGTCGCAAATAGTCAATGCTTTCGACGTGAACGTAATTTACGCCAAGCCCTATTCGCGAACGACTTACGCAAACGATGAAAACAACGCAAAATTCTACTCTGTCCCGACGTCCATACTTAACATTGGCTATGCCTCATATAGCAGGAGTAACGTTACGCTGGAAAAAGCCTTGGCAAACGACGTAAAAAAATTCGCCGGGCGCACGTACGTTTCTGAATCGGCGTATACAGCTCATTTGCATATTATACGCTGAAAGCGACGGAAGCGCCACCTAGCGGCCAGCGTAAATATGCAACTAAGATACGACGGCGTAAGAGACTTTCTGAATACAGAAAGATACGCCGGCGCAGCTTTGAATTTACGCGGCGTATCAATAGATACACCAGCGTAAATTCTTGCTGAATCTAGCCCATTGACTTTTAGTGGGGAATATTAGATTCCCATAGGGGCCATCAGTACAGTAATAACTTAACAGTGAAAGTAAAAGTGAAAAATCAACTGACGTGAAGGGTATCAGTGATTCATTGCTGGCAACTCTGGTTTTCTGCCCAAATGTCTTGGTAAATATATCTACACACTGTGATAACCTATATGTCCAATTAGCGCTCAGGATTGCCTGCGCTTTTTATCTTGGTGAGTGATGTCCAGATGTGTGAATGTGTTTAAGACAATTTTGTCTTTTTATTAGTGGTGGAGGGTTGCCTTGTGATATTTTTCTATTGATGTGATTTTCCCACTTACTATAATAAAGTTTTGTACTTTTTGAATTATGAATTTTTGAGTGAAAATGGTTCGATGCAAGCAACATTGGCTCTGAATTGGTCTCTGTACACCCACAGCCACTTTGACTGATGGGTGTTTGTTCTTTTATATGCTTTGTTTGACCTTAAGAGCTACACCAGTGAGTTATAAGGTGAGGTGGCAATCAACTTTTATATGGAATCCCCTATGCTAGTTTATTTTTATTCTTGTTAGTCATAGTAGTATGGCCCAGCTTGCCCAATTTCCATTTTCCCTAGTGTCTGCACACTCTGCAAAGTGTTAGTAATGTCTCCCCCAGACCCGAAAAAAAATGGAAGATTTAGCAATGGGACCCTTATTGCTCAGTTTTCTTTCACCCACTAAGGAATCAAATCAGAGTGAAGAACTATGACAGGGAGAGCTCAGTGTTGGCATATTCAATGCATATAGGAAGCCAGGGAATGCCTCAGAACACCAGGCGTTAACTATAACTAAAATATCACTTTTGGATGGACTAGCTCTAAAGATTTCAAAAGGCAATATTTAAACTGCAGAGCCAAAGCAAAATCTGAAATCAGGGTACAGTGAAATAATTTAGAACAGGAAAGGGACTATTTTACCATATTGTATAACACAAAGTGGTGAGAAAATGAATTTACTTTTAGCTTTATTGTGGAAATATTTTTTAACAAGGGAGATAATCACTTTATTATTAAAATGTGTGAATAACAGGTAATGTCACACTCATCAAACATACCGTACAATTTCTCATTTGTATTTGTAACACAAAGGAAAATTCTCATGGTAAACACTAATATTGACGCAGTAGGCCTTTGTCTGTTTGTTACATTTTACCAGCAGACCCCCTTTGGAATGTATGCAGGTTCTTCTATATGATTTACTTTATTTTTTCAAAATTATACAAAAAGTACTAATCTTTAGGTTATTTTAAATACAGAAAAATTGCACTTGTAAATTAGCAACTCATTTGGGAACATGCATCATCAATGTAACAATACATTTTAGGAAGCTGTGACATTTGGCACGTTTATTAATGTTTCCCATAAGCCGTAAAAGCACTTTAAAAACATAATGGCCCTCGTGTTGTGTTAAGTTGGACACATAACAGACAAAATTTAATTTTCTACATTGAATTTTGAAAAGGAGCATGCACACCATATAATTAAAATGATTAAAACTGAATTCTAGGCAAATAAATAAATACACAGATAAAATGCATATAAAGAGGGATGTGTTACCTACCAAAAGATTTGATTATTATATTATATCCATCCAGCCCTGAAATCTACATTTTGCAGCACAGCATAGACAAGGCAGAGAAGAAGACCTGATTTTTCTCTTCTACAGTTTGTAACAGGGGCATGGAGCACAGGATGGGGGAGGGAGTTTGTGACCATTGCAATATCCAGCTGCCTCACTGATCATAGTGTCACTCCTAACAGAAGAAGCATGGACCTCAAGGGAAGATTCTGTCCTTTCCTCCCTCTAATAGAAGGTACGTACGTATGTACGTACGTACGTACGTACGTACGTACGTACGTACGTACGTACGTACATACCTACGTACCGACATCACCACGCTCATCGAGGACGGGAGTTTTTGCACTGTACCCGGCCGGCTTTAAACTACTATTTCTATCTTCTTTTATTGTAAGTGTATCCATTTTTACCTTAATTAAATTGGTTGATGGTATTACACTATGGGCCAAATCCACAAAGACCCGGCGTAACGGCGAAATTCTAATTTAAGTTACACTGCCTTAAAATTTCTACCTAAGTGCCCGATCCACAAAGCACTTACCTAGAAATTTCTGGCCGTGTAACTTAAATTCCGCCGGCGCAAGGCGTTCCTCATTTCATGGGGGCGATTCCCATTTAAATGAGGCGCGCTCCCGCGCCGGCCATACTGCGCATGCTCGTGACGTCATTTTCCCGACGTGCATAGCGCAAAATTATGTTACGCTGGGCTTTGTGGATTGCGACGGGTCAATAAAGTTGCTTCGGAAAAAAAAAAGATACAGCGCGAAAAAAAAAAATCAAATTCGAAAAAAAAACGCGTCGCTAGACAGAAGGGTCTGCTTTTACATGGTGTACTAACTTTACACCATGTAAAAGCAGCCCTAATTTTGTGTATGCAACTTAATACTTACGGAGAAAAAACGAAGCAGAAAAGCTTTGTGGATCTCCGTAAGTGCTAATTTGCATACCCGAGGTGGAATTTCGACACAAAATGCCCCCAGCGGCGGATGCGGTACTGCATCCTAAGATCCGGCAGTGTAATTCAATTACACATGCCGGATCTTCTCCCTAACTATGGAAAACTGATTCTGTGGATCAGTTCCATAGTTAGGACCAGGGATATGACGGAGTAACAGCAGTTACTCCGTCGTATCTCTTTTGAGGATTTGGCCCTAAGATCCTTTATTTCACATTGGGTTAAACACCTATTTCCACGAGTTTCCAGGGAGTACACGGATTTCATGCAGAGGTCCTGCATCCATCCATCCATTAGCCCGTAGTCTGGTTTTGATTGAAGATCCCTGTCAGTTTATGATTTGCCTTCAGCTGCTTGTTGTCTGGTAAGGGGATATCCCATACGGTGGTGGTGCACATTGCAGTGGACTTTGGGTGCCTCTGTATGTTATCTGGTCAGGGCAATTTTGTGTTCACTATCTGCCATCTGGTAAGGAGGTTTTTTATGCAGTGGTGGTACACTTGTGCAAGTTGATATCACTGGTTGCAGTTATTAATTTTCACATTTGTATATCAGTCCTGTCATATGATCATTAGATTTGACAGGATTTTGCTATGTTATATTTTTTTATTTTTTTGGGTTAACCACTTAAGGACCGGACCAATATGCTGCTAAATGACCCAAGGGGTTTTTACAATTCGGCACTGCGTCGCTTTAATAGACAATTGCGCGGTCGTGCAACGTGGCTCCCAAACAAAATTGGCGTCTTTTTTTCCCCACAAATAGAGCTTTCTTTTGGTGGTATTTGATCACCTCTGCGGTTTTTATTTTTTGCGCTATAAACAAAAATAGAGCGACAATTTTGAAAAAAATGCAATATTTTTTACTTTTTGCTATAATAAATATCCCCCAAAAACATATATAACATATTTTTTTCCTCAGTTTAGGCCGATACGTATTCTTCTACCTATTTTTGGTAAAAAAAAATTGCAATAATCGTTTATCTGTTGGTTTGCGCAAAATTTATAGCGTTTACAAAATAGGGGATAGTTTTATTGCATTTTTATTATTTTATCTTTTTACTACTAATGGCGGCAATCAGCGTTTTTTTTGTGACTGCGACATTATGGCGGACACTTCGGACAATTTTGACACATTTTTGGGACAATTGTCATTTTCACAGCAAAAAATGCATTTAAATTGCATTGTTTATTGTGAAAATGACAGTTGCAGTTTGGGAGTTAACCACAGGGGGCGCTGTAGGAGTTGGGAGTGTAGGAGTGTGTGTTTACAACTGTGGGGGGGTGTGGCTGTAGGACTGACATCATCGATCGAGTCTCCCTATAAAAGGGATCACTCGATCGATGCAGCCGCCACAGTGAAGCACGGGGAAGCCGTGTTTACATACGGCTCTCCCCGTTCTTCAGCTCCGGGGAGCGATCGCGATGGAGCGGCTATAAACGAATAGCCGCGCCGTCGTCCCGGATCGCTCCCCGCGGGAATCCGACCGCCGCATGTAGCGGGGGGGGTCCCGATCGGACCCCCGACCCGCGGAAAGGCAGGGACATACAGGTACGCCAATGTGCCTGTACGTGCCATTCTGACGACGTATATCTACATGCGGCGGTCGGAAAGCGGTTAATATTTACCTATGTTGTGGAGTCAACTTCCCACCCATTTGGAACTTACCATCATTGGAGGAGTTAGTGTTATCTAACTAGCCAAAGGCCTGGGCTGGGTTAAAGTCACCTGCTTTAGTGGCTTACTATCTGGTAAATTTGCCTTCTATCAGGTTATAATTCAATTTCCAGGATAGTTATTGTGTCGCATTACACCAGCTCAACCTTTGGACTGTACTATATAGCATAACCCGTTTTGGACTCATTAGCGCAATTTTTTCTTTTCCAGAAGCCAACTGTGGGTGAAAGAGTTAAGTGCCTGCTGAGAGTCCTTCTCAGTACAGTTGTCTCCCTTACTGTTACAGCAGCTCTACCTCCCAAACTCCTACACAGCCATGATGAACTCTAACAGTCTTTGCCTGCCCATTTTTTTCAGCCCACCCCTCTTTACAGGCACAGTATTTAAATATGACCAGGAGAGAAAACTGCTGTCCCTCCAGGTTGGATGAAGAAACTACCTGCCAGGTAAGCACTCTCTCCATCTGGTGGGCTGCATGGGGTTAATGCTGCAGTAAAGCTGTCTATGCCTTTGGTTGGCCCAGCAGGCAAAGCTATTGGAAGCACACTATCTAGAAGTGAGCTTGTTCAGTAGTTCCTTTTAACAACACAGGAACATGTTTTTCCTTTCAGCAACACCCCCAACGCAGATCCATTTTTTCCTCATGGTGATACCATGAATGCAAGGACAGCACAGGCACAGGATAATATAGTAGGAGAAACCAAGAAGGTGACTCCAATAAAGGATAGCAAAGGGAGAACCAACCACGGTATGCAAAAATGAAAAACTGTATTGAAAAGCTGTAGAAATGACCCGGTAATTTTTGCATACCGTGTTTGGTCCTCCCGTTGCTATCCTGCATTGGAGTCACTTCCTTGGTTTCTCCTACTATATTAAATGCTAATAATACATAGTTATGGAGGTACCCCATCCTAAAGGATGAACCAGTGCTCAAGACATATGAGAAATAATTCCCAGACACTGGGTACTAGGCCCTGCTTTTTTATTTTATTTGTTTTTTTTGTTCCTCCACTACTCTACCTGGGGGGGGGGGGGCTGAGTTTGACATCTTCACATAGGGCATTGGATGACCTTGCCCCATCACTGCTTACAGTTTTTTTTCCCTTATCCAGTTTGTAACTGGACAGTGTATTGTTCTCCTTCTACCATCAGGCTCCCTGCACTGCAGCATAAATAAGAGGCTTTTTTTGTTATTTCTCCCTCCCCTTCTCTGGGCTCTACTGTACTGGTACTGTGAGTGGCTGTTATTAGGTCACATTTTGGTACTTTTACTGCTTGAAAAAAAAAGATATTTATTAATAAGTATAGAGCTTTACCAACATGTGTTTTATTTTTATTTTTTTATGTCTGCTTAGAGTTTAGCTTAAACAAATTATCTATTTTGTAATAACTGTAACTTTCTACCCAGTTGTACATAACACAAAGATTGCCATTTATCAGCTTAGTGTTGTGGGATTATGGATGAACAACACAGTACATAGCAAGTCATGATCATAACAGCTGTCAGCTTTGTCATTATGAGCTTTAGATACCTGCAAACTATTTTCCCTTGGGTTGTTATGCCTACAGACAACATACATTGGTTGTACTTTAACACCAAGAAAGTATATAATACAATTTTGAATGATCTTTAAGACATGTATAAAAATACTGCAAGTTTGGTTATAAAAGGTTAAAGCAAGCTTTTTTTTAAGTTACCATTTACATAACCAAAATGTGGTAAGATGTAAACCTTTTTGTCTAAAAACTGTTTACAAATGATTTCTCCATTCTACTGAAGAACAGATAAAGTGAAACACACTTCTTCAGCCTATATATAATTTGATCTGTCACCCTGTCAACATGTGTCTCTAGGCTATCGAAGTGCGTGCATAAATATATAAAATATATAGGACTCCCCTAAAGTCAAAATGCAATTACAGTTAATAAATACAAATATACACTGTAATTAAGCCAGGCCAGACACATTTTAATGCATTAAAACAGAAGTGCCTGTCAAGTTTTGCTTACAGGTGCAATGTAACTGTCAGACAAAAATAAAAAAAAACTTGTTTTATTTGGATTCTGAGCCCTATAAAATGCCTCAGGTAGATAATGAAAAGTGCATCCAGTGTAAATGCATGCTGTACTGAAAAATATACATATAATAAACACACACACACACACATCTTTTTGTAAAAAAAAAAAACCTGTCTTTATGCAATGTTTGCTAGAAGAGTAACTTGGCCCAGTGAACTTCCAGGTTAGATCTAATTATTATCCCATTAATTCTAGAGGTAAAGTCATGGTCAAATATCAGAGGTTAGTGGAACAGGACCTCACTAGGCTAGCTTCACATGGCTTCACTGTAAATGACAATTTCAATGACAAAAATATAAGAAAAAAGAACTGCCTTAGTGGAGAAGGAAGTAATAATTTGTGTCTTAAGTTCTTTACTTAAGGGTGAGGTCCTTATACCACATTATGCAATAATGACAGTTTTCTACCATCTCCCCAAGACCCACAAAGGCCTGGACCCTCTAGTCGGATGACCTATTGCATCTGGTATTGGATCCCTAAATGAAACCAGCTTTTATTCATGCATCCTGCCCAGATTAGGACTAGAGGTGATCACTTTCTATCTAGACATATATGGTGCCCTTACCTGTGTCCAAAAGGAGTTCATCCTAGATAGTTTGGATTACCTTCTTACACATAATTTTTTACAATTTGATGGGGCATTCCTACACCAGTGGTGTGGAGCATCCATGGGCACTACATTTCCCCCCTCTCTCGCCAACCTGTATATGGGTTGTTGGGAGAGGACACTAATCTATGGTGAGAGGAGCCCCTTTTCACCATCAGATAAAGTTTTTTCGTTGTTACATAGACAATTACATTTTTGTTTTAGAAGGTCACAAATTCTCATTAGAAAGTTTTGTTGAATATCTCATTTTAGGTTCACAGGAAATAAGGATGAGAATACAATATCCTTTTTGGACGTTCGATTAACTGTAAGAAATGTAATGACTAGCCTATATAGAAAGAAAACCATTATTGGGCAATACTGTCAGAACAGATTCAGGTCACCCCAGACACACTATTAGAGGAATTCTTGCAGTATACATTTTTGTTCTATCAGTATTCATTTTCCCCTATGTTGGGTTGTGATTTAAAGTGTTTGTTAACCCCCAAAAAATTCAAGTTCAGATCCTGTTCCCTTAAAGCTTGTGCTGTGTAATCTGCCCCCCTCTAAACTGCAAAAAACCTGGCTGATCCTGCCACTTCCTGTGTCCCCCTCTCTGCACTGACTACGATAATCATGGCTACCGAGCCCTGACCACCGTGGTCAGTTTCTGTCCCTCCGTCATCCGCAGCTGTCCCCTTTGCTCTACCCTCTCTTCCTCCCCCCTACCTGTCAGCTCTGTGTTTTGTGTCTGTCTCCACCCCCGCCGCTATCATAAATTAAAACCTTTTTAATTGTCACTGTAAGCCCCTCTATTATGGGCCGATCTTCAGGCCGGCCACGTGACTTATATGGCTGACGTCAGAAGGAGATCTCGGCCCCACCTGCAAAAGCCATGTATCCGAGCTGTAAAGTGGCAGCGAGTCACGTGACCGGCCTGAAGAATGCTCTAAAAAGGTATTTGCAATCCTCGTTTTTATAAAATACATCTATACACATGATTTCTACTTTTGAGTAAACACTGTAAGACTGAGCAGAAATTATGTTTCTGCTCCCTCTACTGGCCTCTGTGAGGATGTTTATATTTTAACACTAACTCCTCCTATGTTTGACAGCATGAAATTGGAGGTCTGTTAGATTTAAATTGGACATGCTGATTGTCTTGTGTGTAGAGAATATGTTAACAAACAAAACAGCGACCAGGTTATTGTTGTATTGTTGACTTGTAACAATGAATACATTTAGATACATATGGTCTTCATCTTGTAAACATTCAGATCCTGATAGAGTAATTAACTATTGACTTTTTTGCAGATGGATGTTGGCCGAGTGCTACAGAGGTAGACACAAAACAATACACCAATGCATAATTATTAGTATAATTATTAGTATGTGTAGCAGATGGGATTTAGAGCTAGATACACACAGTTTACATAAGCCGTGATGGAGGGGCTGTAGAACTGCTGATTTCAGTTCTCAGCAGTCAACAGGAGGGAGGAGCATGATGTGAGGACGTGAGGGAGTGTCCAGAGAGCTGCTGACCTGGGATCCATGGCTCGTGTCCCCGTGCATATTCCCCACAGGCGGGTGTTTGTGTTTGCAGAGCTCAGCAGTGAAAACAGCTGAGTGACCGCCGGGGGACTCCGGCCCCCCTTCTCCCTCCCTCTCCTCCCGAGTGTCAGTACGGGTGTCAGCGCGGTTTGAGTCCGCACGATCAGCTGTGTCAATCAGCTGTTTGGAGCGCCGACCCCCCCTTTTTTCTTTCTTCCAGCGTGTCTGCTCTGCGGCTTGCAGAGCATGAGCTTGAGTGTCAGCGTGCATGGTCTGTGGCTGAGCGATCAGCTGTGTGGAGCTGTGTGGAGCTCTGCCCCCCCCCCCCCTTACTGTCAGTGTGCGCTGGGTCTGTTTAGGGGATCGGGACAGCTGAAAGCTGACTTGTCTGGAGGGGTCATGCTGATTTATGCTAGTACACTTGGGGCATGTTGTACACTTAGTGTACACTTAGTGTAGGTTTATGGGAAGGAGACTCAGCATACAGACCATACAGACCATGAGCAGTGCATAGTGAAGTTGGGTGAATTTGTATACTTGTACACTTCACTTTGATAAATTGGATAAATCGACGAAGATTCTTGCTGTGCTCTGAGTAACCCATGTAAAGAATTAAACCACCCACCCCCCTCCCCTTTTGCTAATTCAACTTGGTGGTTTGGATTTCCCCTGAGGGCTTTGGTTCAGGGGGAGCTGTTCTGTGTATCAGACCCCCGCCTCTACAAGGGGACTGACACTTGAAAGAACAGTATAATTGGCGGTCAAAATCCATGTGCAGATGTGAGGAGTTACAACAGGTAATATTAAATTACTAAATCTAACTAAAGACAGTACTCACAGAGAGTTCAACGAACGGTGAGTCACCTTATCCTAATTCTATACCTCTGTGTTTAAAAGACTGCTTTGCAAAACAAACTGCTTTTGATTGCCAATGACTGTTAATGACTGTTAATGTTCTGCATGGAATACACTGAGTTCTGCACGGATTATGCATGCGACTGTAAAGGCGATTTTTAGAGGATCCACCTGATTGCCCATTGATGGGGAATAACGATTGGACATCTTTACAGCATGATATATAAATATACAAATATAATTATAAAAAAAAATCAAAACGTAACGTTTGGAGTTCATTTGTATCAGTCGCATCAATCGCATTAGCAAAATACAATTTATGTCACAAGCCGTGGGTATTACTCCTTCCTTCTAAAGGAGATCTGAAAGTAAGAAGAAAAGAGGGGAAAACTATTGAATCTTAAATCTAAAACCATATGACCATAAAGGAACAAAATAAGTGAATATTTCCTGAGTTTGATACCTGGCTGTTTTCCTGTTGCTTTTTTTTTATTTTTTTTTGGCTTCCTCCCAGGTATTGCTTTCCTCTAGAGTGCATTTTTTTTTCTGGCAAGGCAGAAAAGAGGGAAGTGATAATGAGAGGCCGTCCAGTAAGAGGAGCGGTAGCCACCGCCCCCAAAACTAGTGCTAGTCCAGGCACTATAAAAAAATATATGACACAAAATGGCTCCAAAGACAGTTCTGGGAGAATGGCTGGGGCCAAAAGTAGCCGGAAGGCCAATTGGAAAATAATCAAAGAAGGCAATCGGAAATTAGGATAACTGAAGAAACAGAGGAGGTAGCCGCAGGACTAAGTGGAGCAAGTTATATAGATCTACCCCCATCAAAAGGGGAGTTATTAGAGATGTTTTCAAAATTGCAGATATCTATCAGCCGGATGGAGAATACGTTAAAAAATTAGATATCTATAGTACATGATGATATGAGTCACCTATTAAGAAGAGTTGAAGAAACAGAGGAAAAACTGGACAGCCAGTCAGTAGAAGTGTTAGAGTTAAAAAATCAGATGAAAGATTTAAAGAGGGAGCAAAGGAATATGCGGTACAGAATGGAAGATCAAGAAAATCGGAACCGGAGGAAAAATCTGAGGATTCGTGGTTTGCCAGATCAGGAAGGAGAAGATCTCCAAGAAAAATTGGATAACGTTTTTGGTCAATTATTGGGCAAAATCGAAAACGAAAAAATAAAATTTGAAAGGTTCCATCGGATCAGGAAACCTTTGGAATTGGCTGCGGAAACACCCAGAGATGTGATTGCCAGATTCCATAACTTCCAAGATAAAGAACAAATCTGGCAGGCCTTGAAATCTAGACCTGCAAAGTTTAATGACGTTAACTTACAGATCTTTCCGGACCTCTCTACCGAGACCCTGTCTAGAAGAAGATTATTAAAACCCCTAATGGAACACATTAAAACGAATAATATTCAATATTTTTGGGGTTACCCTGCATGTTTAACGGGGAGGAAGGAAGGCAGGTCCGCAACCCTAAGGTTTCCTGAGGAGCTGTCTAAGTTTTGCAAGAGACTTGATATCCCTCTGATAGATATACCCGGCTGGAGTGAAACACAGGAGAATACATCTGACACACCAGTACAACAAAATTGGCACCTCATCTCAGGAAATAAAAGAGGAAAATAGCTATTGAGGAAACAATAATAAGAATGAGGGAGTAGTAGGGCGGCTTTAAATGGCGGGGGACAACATTTTTTTTTTTTTTTTTTTGAGAGAAGGAGGGGGGGGAGGGGTAAACGGGGAGCTGCGTGGGGCTACGAGTTAAGTTACACGCGACATAAGTTGGAACAGGGGCCTGGATGCCGGGGGTGGGTGGCAGCAGCTCTCTGAGGGTCTCACATCAGAGCTCAACCTCAGGGGGAGACCCGTAGGGCTGGATGGAGAAGGAGGGCCACGGATCTTTGAGCCTTTTGAAGGCTGCAATCCCCCATTATGATAGGGGAGGTTCTGGGGGGGTAGGTTGGGTAGGAGATGTTGTGGGTGGGGGGTTCTAAGATAGGGGTGGGAGGGGGTGGATGGAATGGGGGGGTGGTGGGAAAGGGGGGGTGGGTTTTGGATTGGGGGTTCTCTCCGAACCTGCAGTGTAGTCCTGGTGACATACCATCCGGCAGATAAAATAGGAACCCTAAAAATCCTTTTCGTATAATGTTCGTGGTTTGAATAACCTTACAAAAAGAGGTAATATTCTGAGAGAACTAAAATTTCTTAAAGCAGATATAGTTCTATTACAAGAAACACATATTTCACTGGACTCTAATCTTAAAATAAGTTCACATGACTACCCGCTATGGTACTATGGGGACTCACCGATTAAACGTGCTAAGGGTGTCGCCATTGGTTTTGCCAGGGGAGTCAGATTTGCCCTGGGGAGAGAATGGTTGACCCCGAGGGGCGCTATCTTTTCCTCAGGGGCAAAATAAATTAAGTCGACTACTCTATAGCTAATATCTATGGCCCAAACCAAAACCCTGTTAAATTTCTTAAGGGAGTAATTGAGAGGTTCATGGATTTTAGGTCCGGCAGGGTAATTATGGCCGGAGATATGAATCTCTGTCTGGATCTAGATGCCGACTGTACGTCGCGTGTACAGAGGGGAGGGAACGTACAACGGAAATTACTAAAAAAGAAATTACATCAACACCAATTAATGGATGTATGGAGAATTCAACATCCAAAAGTACGGGATTATTCATTCCGCTCCTCTGTACACGGGACGTATTCCAGAATTGACTTATTTTTGATGGACCATGAATCTTTGGAGACAGTCAAAAGTTCTGATATCGGAATAGTAACTTTGTCGGATCATGCCCCAGTATCAATTAATTTAAACATAGCGGGAATACAAAAGAATAATAGAACATGGAAAATTAATGAGGATTTAATGCAAGACGAAGAGGCTGTAGATAAGATTAAAAGGGAATTAGGATTGTATTTTAAAGAAAATAGTTCAGAATTTCTGTCAGAAGCATTAGTATGGGAAACTCACAAGGCCTATATCAGAGGTATTATGACCGCAATCGGAACAGCTAAAAAAAAAGAAAGTAGGAAGAAACGAGATGACTTGTATAAAACAATTCTTGATCTGGAACAAAGACATAAATTAACAGGTGATTGCGTAGTTGGACATTCGGTTATTCTAAAAAGGGCAGAACTAAGGGACCTTATTGAACAAGAGAATAGATCAGCCTGTCTTAAAGTTAAGAAAGAAAGGTACCAATGGGGGGATTTGTCGGGAAAATATCTAGCCAAAATGTTAAAAAATGAATCTACCAGAAATGTTATTGAAAGTATACAAAGTAGTAAAGGAAATAAAGTATTTACAACCCCTGAGATTGCGGGAATATTCCAAGAATACTATGGGAGGCTGTACGCTATATCTCAAAATGATCCCCCTGAGAAAGTGAAAAGGAGATCAGAATACCAAAAAAAATTCTTAGAGGAAGCAGGTCTTAAAAAAATACCAGTAGATAAACTTAGTTTTTTAGAGGACCCTATAACAGAAATGGAAAGTAGGAAAAACTTAAGTGAGTCCCCATTAGGGAAAAGTCCTGGCCCGGATGGGCTAACAACTGAGTATTATAGGAAATTTAGCGATATCCTAGTTCCTAGGATGTGTGCTTATATGAATGGCATCGGCACGAATTGGGATATTCGTCGTGAGGCACTTGAGGCTGCAATTACGATTATCCCTAAAGATGGTAAAGACCCTACATTGTGTTCCAGTTATAGACCTATTTCCCTATTAAATGTGGATGTAAAGTTGTTCGCCAAAATCTTAGCTGGTAGAATGAAGAATATCATGAATAAATTGGTATATAATGATCAAGTGGGCTTTATCCCAGGTAGGGAAAGTAGGGATAACAGTATCAAGACACTGTTACTGATTCAGAGAATAAAAGAAGGTAAGTCCCCAGGTCTACTACTGTCGATAGACGCCGAAAAAGCTTTCGACAGAGTAGACTGGGGATACCTTCAGACTACTTTAGAGTTTTATGGGGTAGGCCCCAAGATGTTGGGGTGGATAAAAGCTCTATATAACCACCCTACGGCAAGGGTTAAGGTAAATGGGACGGTATCCGGGCTTTTTGAGATGTTTAATGGGACCCGTCAAGGCTGTCCCTTGTCACCCTTATTGTTTATTTTGTCCTTAGAAACTTTACTGTCTACGATTAGAAATAATCCTGACATCGAGGGGATACAGACAGATGACGGAGAACATAAAATTGCGGCTTACGCCGATGATATTCTGTTATATATAGTGAACCCAACTACATCTCTCCCTAATCTTTTAAAAACTCTTAAAGTCTACGGTGAAGTTTCTAATTTCAAAATTAATCCCTTAAAGTCCGAAATCCTGAATATTACTGTGAAAGCACAGGATGTAACCAGATTTAAAAAAGACTTCCCATTTATTTGGAGAGATACTGTATTAAAATACCTAGGTGTCAATATAACAACATCTTCTGAGTCAATTTATCAGTATAATTTTATTCCATTACTGAACGATATTAAAATGGACTTAAATAAAATTGCTTCCAGACAGAGGTCCATATTAGGAAGAATAAATAGTTTTAAAATGTTAACTTTGCCCAAGATTCTATATAAATTACAAATGCTGCCGATTGTAATACCAGAAGTATATTTTAAAACGTTAAAGTTATTAATTAGATTCATATGGCGGAAAAAGAAAGCGCGCATAGCCATGTCTATACTCACCAGAGACAAGGCGCAGGGCGGTTTGGGGTTACCAGACATTAAGGCATACTATACGGCCATTCACATGACACGGGTGGTTGAATGGGTTAGAGAAAATAAAGAAAAATTATGGGTTAAATTGGAAAGTAGTTTAAATAAAACTAGGTTAGGAAAGGAGATTTGGATTCCGGCACAATTTAGACAGTCAAAAGAGCACTTGTACACGATTACACGGACATCTATGATAATATGGGATAGGGTTCACAAAAACGAAAAATGGGGATACAATTCCCTACTAATACCAATATACGACACAAATTATTTTGCACCAGGGAAAGTAAGCTTGTCTGGGAGTTGGATAAAGAAAACTGACGTAAAATTAAGGGATATACTGAAAGATGGCAAAATCTGTAATTATCAGGAACTTGGGGAACACAAAGAAATGTTTGAGCTGAATTGGCTGAGATACCAACAGTTGAAACATTTTGTGGACTCCCTTCCTCGTCCGATCAGGCTAGAGGGAAATTTGCTCCCACTAGAGCGTATGTGCCTGGCCTCGAGCGGACGAGGGGGGATCTCACGGATTTATAAAATATTGTCAGGACTAAAAAATAAGGGGCTACCTCCGTATATTAAAAAATGGGATGAAGAGTTGGCAACAGGGGACACTGAGAGAGATTTTGGGAAAATATTGAAGATGACGCACATCACTTCAACTAACTGCGGGTTGATAGAAATGAATTTTAAATGTTTATCAAGATGGTATATCACCCCAGATATTGCACATCGATTCCAAGGGGAGACTTCCGGATTCTGTTGGAGGGGTTGTATGGAACCCGGAACCATGTCACACCTTTGGTGGACGTGCCCCAAAATCAACAGATATTGGCATAAAGTGGTATCAGTAATCAAGGAAGTTCCATGGGACAAACATGACTAGTAAACAGTATATGAGAACCTTGCTCCCCCATATCCTGAATGCAGCAAAGAGCCTGATCCCTAAACAGTGGAAAGATCCCGAGAGTACAACAATGAAGAATTGTCTTGATAAAATAAATGATATTTATTACATTGAACAGCTTAAGTTTATGGGGGAGGAAGGTGAAAGGGGATTCAAACTTAAATGGCAGGACTGTGTTGACTATAAGTCATCACAGAGTTATCTAGTCCGGATGGTATAGGACAGGAAGTGTAGTGAAGTAAAAGTTGACAAACTAAGAGACTGAGGTTCGGAGAGAAAGGGGTGGGTCTGGGTACGGGGGGGGGGGGGATGGGTTAGTCGACTTGGGTACTTTGCCATACTGTGGCCACGCTGGCTTAATATAAACACATAATGACATAGCAAACAAAGCAAAACAAAAAAAAAAGAAAGACATTTCCCACCATGATGCGAACCAGGATGGAGACAGCGTATAAATGCAAAATTGATTAGGTCTCCGGTAAGTGTTCTCTGAGTCGGAGAAAAAAACAAAAAAAAAAACATAAGCCGTGATCGTTAGAGCGAGAGCAATAATTCTAGCACTAGACCCCCTCTGTAAACATGTAACCTGTAAACAAAATTTAAAGCTTCTCCTACGGAGATTTATAAGTACTGAAATTTGTCGCCATTCCACAAGTATGCGCAATTTTAAAGTGTGACATGTTGGGAATCTTTTTACTCGGTGTAACATATGTTACATTATACAAAAAAAAAATTAGGCTAACATTAGTGTTTTTTTTTTTTTTTTTTTTTTTATTCATGAAACAGTTTTTCCCCACCAAAGAACATGTGACATAAAAAGTTGGAATGACCACCATTTTATTCACTAGGATGTCTGCTAAAACAATATTATATATATATATATATATATATATATATATATATATATATATATATATATATATATATATATATATATATATATAATGTTTGTGGCTCTGAGTAATTTTCTAGCTACAAAATTATGATTTTGAAGAGGTGCCAGAATTGGCTCTGTACAGTACTCAAGCATCTGGCTTAACTGAAGTTACTAAGTTACTGAAGTTTAACATTATAACTTCTAACCAGTAAGTTCACCGTAAATAGATACAGTAAATAATAAATTAGTATCTTATAACATAGCATAATAATATATGATCTAGCTTGAATATAACAGTCTAATTTCAGCAGGCAGCAGATTCTCATTTTTCCTCTTAACTGTGTGAGAAAAACATAGGATTATGGGTAAATCTTATACTCATAAACGCATGCTTTTTTCCTTGCAGTGAAGAGGGCTGCGCTGGAAGGGAGCATTTGTCTTTTAGACACATACCCTTTATATGACACTTTAGTGAGAGGAGAGCCTCCACTGCAGCATTTTTATTGGACAGCTGGGACCAATGGTACTTTACTTTTGGTCCAACACTCCAAGCTGTTTATTGAGCTCAATGCCTCTGACAAGAAGTGAGAGGCACTGTGAGCTCAACCTCTATGTCTGCTGCAAACAGAGTTTGTCAGCTTCCATTTAAAGTGGCCACTCTGTATTTAGCTTCTGACAGGCTGTGCAAGGAGCCCCATATCTCTGGAACCATAGGTAATCGGAGCTCCAAATTTGTACCAGTGGGATAGGATTTACGCTACATACCCCCAAATTGGGGTCCCTGTGACCCCAGGTCACCGAGCTACGACCCTCAAAGCTCGATTTTTTTTTAATGTTCATGGTAGGTGAGGACCTGCCTCATCTGCCTCCCCTGACTGCATGTCCCTACACTGCTCCATCATCACTGGATTTGATAGACAACAACAAGAAGCCAACAAGGGAGAGAGGGAGCTGCATCATTGCTCTTGGACACAGTGCTGGATCAAGATTGGGCTCAGGTGAGTATTGAAGTATTGAGGGGGAGAGTTGACGTTATTTTTGTTTACCTTAATGCAGAGAAAGAGCCTTTACAACAACATTGATGTCCTTCTACAGTCTTAAATGTTTAAGCTTTTCAAAAGGTCTTCCTCATTGTAAACATAAATATACTGTATATATCTTTTATTTGGCCTTCCAATTCCTTCTTTTGCCATCTGGTTTCCCACTATAACATTTTCTTACCACTTCTCTCCTATTCTATTCTCTCTATATGCCCTGTGTGTCTATATATATTAATCTTTATGTATTTTAAAAATGTCTGCATGTAAGTTTGCCATTTCTTCATTTGCTGTTACTCTTTGTTGTCTATCCTCACATACTGCACAAAAGATTTTCTTCAATGTCTTCTGTTCCAATACTTAAAGCATTTTCTCATCCAGTTGTGTTAAACACTGTTTCAGATCCATATGTTATTCTTTTTTTTTTTTAGATTTATGTTTTATTTGCAAAATTGTTAACACTATGGGCCAGATCCACAAAGAAATGACGCCGGCGTATCTATGGATACGCCACGTAATTTCAAAGTTCCCGCGTCGTATCTTTGTTTTGTATCCACAAAACAAGATACGATGGAATGAGGGATCGATCCGACAGGCGTACGTCCTAGTACACCGTCGGATCGTAGGTGTATATTTATGCTGGCCGCTAGGTGGCGTTTCCATCGAATTCTGCATCAAGTATGCAAATTAGCTAGATACGGCGATCCACGAACGTACGTCTGGCCGGCGCATTTTTTTACATCGTTTGCGTTCGGCTTTTTCTGGCGTATAGTTATAGCTGCTATATGGTGGCGTACTCAATGTTAAGTATGGCCGTCGTTCCCGCGTCGAAATTAGAATTTTTACGTCGTTTGCGTAAGTCGTTCGCGAATAGGATTTGGGTAGAATGACGTCACCGTCGTAAGCATTGGCTTGTTCCGGTTTAATTTCGAGCTTGCGCACTGGGATACCCCCACGGACGGCGCATGCGCCATTAAAAAAAAACGTTGTTTACGTCGGGTCACGACGTATTTACATAAAACACGACCCCATCACATCGATTTGAATTGCGCGCCCTTTACGCCGCCAAAGATACACTACGCCGCAACTTATGGCGCGCATTCTTTGAGGATTCGAAAAAAAAAAGTAAGTTACGGCGGCGTAGTGTATCTTAGATACGCTACGCCCGGCGGAAATATGCGCCGCTGTACGTGGATCTGCCCCTATGGATTTGATTTACTACAGAGCACACTGCAAGTAACATGTTTCTGTTCTTTTTCCTGTTTTAATTGCCCTGTTTGTCTTTTTTCCTCTGTAATAGTAGATCCAAAATACTTAAATCCACAAACTTAAAATGTATTGCATTTTGTATTATTCTAACTATTTGAATGCACTTCTAGGGCCTTGTAGGTTTCCATTACATATTTTACTATCTACCTTAAAGGATTAGTTCACTTTTAACAAAAACATGCCCTGGTAGGTAAGGAACACCTGTAAATAAATTAAATATTGCACTTGCTATAGGTGTGGGCAATTTATGTATTTTCTAAAACCTGGATCATGACATCTTACACCCTGAACATGCACAGTTCACCATCTTCTCCTTCACAGCAATGCCAAGTTAAAAGCTACTATAGGGAGAGAAAAGAAAAAGCACATGCATTTGAATCAGAATGGTGAAGGTAAGCAGTAATGGTGGGAGTGTTTTTAGCCAGGCTCTCAGAGGTATGTAAATGGCTTACACCTATAGCAAGAGCATTATCCAACTTTAGTCAAAGCTATACAGTTTTCCATCTACAGGGCCTCCTTACCTGGATAGGAAATTTTTGGTAAAGGTCAAGTAACCCTATAAAGTAAAACTAAACTTTACTAATAAAATGGCTGGTTTTGCAGTTTGTTTCCTAAATACAAAAATCACGGCTTCTTTTTTTTGTATTTATTTATTTATTAAATATGCATTTTTATTGCCCAAAAACATGCATGCAAATTCTGCCAGTTCGGTTTATATACACACCCGCACTATCGAAACAGATGCATATTTCATGACGAAGCCTATACAACTACATTTCCCTGCATACCTAGCACATTGTCATAAGTGCACAAGAATGGACTCTATTTGCAGTCAGTATGTGAAGCGCTAATCTCAATAGGCAGAAAAAATAAACAGGAAGCTCTGTCAATCAAGTCCTTGAGTAGGCGATTTAATGGAAAGGAAGGTTGATCTAGCATGGTCCACTGTGTACTAGAAGGCAATTCAGTCAATGAGGTGTGCATCAGAACATTTGCTAGTTTCATACGATTCGTTTAGGTTAGGACTAGTATTTTTTACTTTTATTATAATTCTTTTTACACTTTATTCTTCACATCATCCCACATTTCATAATTATAAACTAGCATTTTTCAACATTATTTTACACACAATCTCACCATACACACCTGGTAATCCTCTGCACATTTAAATGAAGGCCAATGATGCATAAATACTCCCCCACATGCCTGGGATTTTCATCCCTATGACTAAGCTCCGAGGGGTAGAGTGAAATGTTTTGAAGGAGTCCTTCCTTTACTGCTTATGAATATAAAATGCCAATATCCATATAAGGAGACATTAACAAAATGTACAATAATTGACTAATAAATCAAAAAGAGATTAATAAAAAGCTACCAAAGTATAACAATAACCAAAGTAAAAAAAAAAATATATAGTACAATGGTATTACAATGGTCATACCAAGAATCCCCTTTGGTTTTGTAATAAGTCATAGAGTTATATAAGCTGTGAAATAGTTTTTCCATAAGGAAATGGATTCTACTCTCATTTCATTTTAATAGGTGCAATAGGAACTGAAGGGTATTTCCAATATCTAGCTATAACCCAGTAAATAGAAATAGAAATTGTACGGATAAGTCTCATATGATGGATACTAGTGAGATTTTAAAGCAGTGTAGCTGCTTTGAAGACATCCTCGTAGGGAACAATGGTAGGGAACAATTTTTCATTCAAAATTTAAGTTTTACATACAGTTGTGCTCATAAGTTTACACACCCTGACAGAATTTATAATTTCTTGGCCATTTTTTCAGAAAATATAAACGATAACACAATCTCTCAGGCCCCATACACACCATAGAATCCATCCGCAGATAAATCCCAGCAAATGGGTTTCAGCGGATAGATCCTATGGTGTGTACACGCCAGCGGATCTTTTTCCGCAGATAAATCTCCCCTGGGATGGATTTCCAGCAGATGGATATTTGCTGACATGCACAACAAATCCATCTGCTGAAGTCCATCCCAACGGATGGATCCGCTGGTCTGTACAGACTCACCGAATCCATCCGTCCGAAGGGATCCCCCGCATGCGTCGCAATGATTCAACGCATGCGTGGAATTCCTTATATGACAGCGTCGCGCCCGTCGCCGCGTCATAATCGCGGCGACGGCGCGACACGTCATCGCCAGAGGATTTCCGTGCGGATTTCAATGCGATGGTGAGTACACTCCATCGCATAGAAATCTGCGGAAATCTTTGAGAGGATTTATCCGTGGAACCGGTCCGCTGGACCGTATCCGCGGATAAATTCTCTCGTGTGTATGGGGCCTGATGGTTAGTGTTTGGCTGAAGCCATTTATTATCAATCAACTGTGTTTACTCTTTTTAAATCATAATGAAAACAGAAACTATCCAAATGACCCTGATGAAAAGTTTGCATACCCTGGAGATTTTGGCCTGATAACATGCACACAAGTTGACACAAAGGGGTTTAAATGGCTATTAAATATAATCATCCTAACCTGTGATGTGTCTGCTTGTAATTAGTGTGTGTATAAAAAGGTCAATGAGTTTCTGGACAGACCCTTGCATTTTTCATCCAGTGCTGCACTGACATTTCTGGATTCTAAGTCATGGGGAAAGCAAAATAATTGTCAAAGGATCTGCGGAAAAGGTAGTTAAATTGTTTAAAACAAGAAAGGGATATAAAAAGATATCCAAGGAATTAAGACTGCCAATCAGCTCAATCCAAAATTTCTGCAAAGGTCCACTGCCTCACTACTCAAATGTACCACTTACCAGATAGAATTCACCCCAGCCCAAATTCTCCTACACCACTCCTCCATCCCAAAAAAAGATTACCATTGCTCTCTTTCTTTGCACATTTTAAAAGCCCCAAAAAGGTGCATCCTAACTCTTTGTAAGTCCTCCAAGCCCCCAACCATTGCAGACTGGTTCTGATGCATAATTAAAGTGGCAGAAATGGAGGAATTAGTACACCAAGCCAAAGACTCGCCCACTAAATTCAGGAAAATATGATCTTGCTGCCATTACTTCCAAACAACTGACAAATATTTCCAGCTAATGTCTTGGGGATATACAAAGGAGCACAATGTCAAGTCGGAGGAAGAGGAAAAGTCTGCCCTCTCCTCCTATCATCTTTTTCTCCCCCATTTCCTCTCTCCTATCCCTTTACACACTCAATGCACAACAAGCATGACTACTTCCTTATTCCAGAGACTAAAATACCACTCACCACCCTATCCCTAGGCTTCTTATCATTCCTGTTAATTATGTCCACTATTGCTCGCCTCTCCTGTGAGGAGCGTCTCTACCCGACATCTCCCCATCCACTCAACTGACCTAAAAGGTTCTCCCCAACAACTCAACTGACCACTCTGTATACTGAATGTGCCTACTAGACTCACTCTTACCTGTGGATTGCTAGTGGTCCGGTGACCACAATCCTAAAGGAAATTAACCTATCTACAGATATTAGGCAAATAACCAAAGATACTACCAGTTGAGCATTCAAACTAGTGAGTCTACACACACCCACTATCAACGCCAAAGCTCCACAAGACTTGCACCCTCGACTTACACCAATATAGCGGAAATACCCTGAGACTCACATTGGTTTACAGCTACCCTAATGGTTAAGCGAGCTAGACTGCATTGTAAATGTCAAGGAAACTATGGCCTGCTATCTAATCAGGGTAACCGTACTGATTACACATCCACTTGGTTAGTTTCAAGCGGTAGTTCACCCTCACTCACATGATTTTACCATCGAGACAGGCATTGTAGCGCGAGCTACAGTATGCCTGTCCCGATTTTTTTAACCCCGGACTCACCTTGTAATCGTACATTATAGATTCCGGCTCCCGCGGGGAATGGGCGTGCCTACGGAGAGGGAGGATGATTGACGGCCGGCCCTGGCACGTCACTCTCCCCGAAGACAGCCGGAGTAGGTCTCGGCTCTTCACGGCGCCTGCGCACAGGCTATGCGCAGGCGCCGTGAAGAGCCAAGCCTATTTCGGCTATTTCCGGAGAAGCGTGACGCGCCAGAGCCGGCCGTCAATCATCCTCCGTCTCCATAGGCACGCCCATTCACCGAGAGGAGTCGGTATCTTTCTCTCAGCCCAACCTCTCTCACTCAGCCCCCCTCTCTGTCCACTATCCTCTCTCTGAGCCCCTCTCACTCAATTTTAAAGTGTGACATGTTGGGAATCTTTTTACTCGGTGTAACATATGTTACATTATACAAAAAAAAAATTAGGCTAACATTAGTGTTTTTTTTTTGTTTTTTTTTTTTTATTCATGAAACAGTTTTTCCCCACCAAAGAACATGTGACATAAAAAGTTGGAATGACCACCATTTTATTCACTAGGATGTCTGCTAAAACAATATTATATATATATATATATATATATATATATATATATATATATATATATATATATATATATATATATATATATATATATATATATATATATAATGTTTGTGGCTCTGAGTAATTTTCTAGCTACAAAATTATGATTTTGAAGAGGTGCCAGAATTGGCTCTGTACAGTACTCAAGCATCTGGCTTAACTGAAGTTACTAAGTTACTGAAGTTTAACATTATAACTTCTAACCAGTAAGTTCACCGTAAATAGATACAGTAGATAATAAATTAGTATCTTATAACATAGCATAATAATATATGATCTAGCTTGAATATAACAGTCTAATTTCAGCAGGCAGCAGATTCTCATTTTTCCTCTTAACTGTGTGAGAAAAACATAGGATTATGGGTAAATCTTATACTCATAAACGCATGCTTTTTTCCTTGCAGTGAAGAGGGCTGCGCTGGAAGGGAGCATTTGTCTTTTAGACACATACCCTTTATATGACACTTTAGTGAGAGGAGAGCCTCCACTGCAGCATTTTTATTGGACAGCTGGGACCAATGGTACTTTACTTTTGGTCCAACACTCCAAGCTGTTTATTGAGCTCAATGCCTCTGACAAGAAGTGAGAGGCACTGTGAGCTCAACCTCTATGTCTGCTGCAAACAGAGTTTGTCAGCTTCCATTTAAAGTGGCCACTCTGTATTTAGCTTCTGACAGGCTGTGCAAGGAGCCCCATATCTCTGGAACCATAGGTAATCGGAGCTCCAAATTTGTACCAGTGGGATAGGATTTACGCTACATACCCCCAAATTGGGGTCCCTGTGACCCCAGGTCACCGAGCTACGACCCTCAAAGCTCGATTTTTTTTTAATGTTCATGGTAGGTGAGGACCTGCCTCATCTGCCTCCCCTGACTGCATGTCCCTACACTGCTCCATCATCACTGGATTTGATAGACAACAACAAGAAGCCAACAAGGGAGAGAGGGAGCTGCATCATTGCTCTTGGACACAGTGCTGGATCAAGATTGGGCTCAGGTGAGTATTGAAGTATTGAGGGGGAGAGTTGACGTTATTTTTGTTTACCTTAATGCAGAGAAAGAGCCTTTACAACAACATTGATGTCCTTCTACAGTCTTAAATGTTTAAGCTTTTCAAAAGGTCTTCCTCATTGTAAACATAAATATACTGTATATATCTTTTATTTGGCCTTCCAATTCCTTCTTTTGCCATCTGGTTTCCCACTATAACATTTTCTTACCACTTCTCTCCTATTCTATTCTCTCTATATGCCCTGTGTGTCTATATATATTAATCTTTATGTATTTTAAAAATGTCTGCATGTAAGTTTGCCATTTCTTCATTTGCTGTTACTCTTTGTTGTCTATCCTCACATACTGCACAAAAGATTTTCTTCAATGTCTTCTGTTCCAATACTTAAAGCATTTTCTCATCCAGTTGTGTTAAACACTGTTTCAGATCCATATGTTATTCTTTTTTTTTTTTAGATTTATGTTTTATTTGCAAAATTGTTAACACTATGGGCCAGATCCACAAAGAAATGACGCCGGCGTATCTATGGATACGCCACGTAATTTCAAAGTTCCCGCGTCGTATCTTTGTTTTGTATCCACAAAACAAGATACGATGGAATGAGGGATCGATCCGACAGGCGTACGTCCTAGTACACCGTCGGATCGTAGGTGTATATTTATGCTGGCCGCTAGGTGGCGTTTCCATCGAATTCTGCATCAAGTATGCAAATTAGCTAGATACGGCGATCCACGAACGTACGTCCGGCCGGCGCATTTTTTTACATCGTTTGCGTTCGGCTTTTTCTGGCGTATAGTTATAGCTGCTATATGGTGGCGTACTCAATGTTAAGTATGGCCGTCATTCCCGCGTCGAAATTTGAATTTTTACGTCGTTTGCGTAAGTCGTTCGCGAATAGGATTTGGGTAGAATGACGTCACCGTCGTAAGCATTGGCTTGTTCCGGTTTAATTTCGAGCTTGCGCACTGGGATACCCCCACGGACGGCGCATGCGCCATTAAAAAAAAACGTTGTTTACGTCGGGTCACGACGTATTTACATAAAACACGACCCCATCACATCGATTTGAATTGCGCGCCCTTTACGCCGCCAAAGATACACTACGCCGCAACTTATGGCGCGCATTCTTTGAGGATTCGAAAAAAAAAAGTAAGTTACGGCGGCGTAGTGTATCTTAGATACGCTACGCCCGGCGGAAATATGCGCCGCTGTACGTGGATCTGCCCCTATGGATTTGATTTACTACAGAGCACACTGCAAGTAACATGTTTCTGTTCTTTTTCCTGTTTTAATTGCCCTGTTTGTCTTTTTTCCTCTGTAATAGTAGATCCAAAATACTTAAATCCACAAACTTAAAATGTATTGCATTTTGTATTATTCTAACTATTTGAATGCACTTCTAGGGCCTTGTAGGTTTCCATTACATATTTTACTATCTACCTTAAAGGATTAGTTCACTTTTAACAAAAACATGCCCTGGTAGGTAAGGAACACCTGTAAATAAATTAAATATTGCACTTGCTATAGGTGTGGGCAATTTATGTATTTTCTAAAACCTGGATCATGACATCTTACACCCTGAACATGCACAGTTCACCATCTTCTCCTTCACAGCAATGCCAAGTTAAAAGCTACTATAGGGAGAGAAAAGAAAAAGCACATGCATTTGAATCAGAATGGTGAAGGTAAGCAGTAATGGTGGGAGTGTTTTTAGCCAGGCTCTCAGAGGTATGTAAATGGCTTACACCTATAGCAAGAGCATTATCCAACTTTAGTCAAAGCTATACAGTTTTCCATCTACAGGGCCTCCTTACCTGGATAGGAAATTTTTGGTAAAGGTCAAGTAACCCTATAAAGTAAAACTAAACTTTACTAATAAAATGGCTGGTTTTGCAGTTTGTTTCCTAAATACAAAAATCACGGCTTCTTTTTTTTGTATTTATTTATTTATTAAATATGCATTTTTATTGCCCAAAAACATGCATGCAAATTCTGCCAGTTCGGTTTATATACACACCCGCACTATCGAAACAGATGCATATTTCATGACGAAGCCTATACAACTACATTTCCCTGCATACCTAGCACATTGTCATAAGTGCACAAGAATGGACTCTATTTGCAGTCAGTATGTGAAGCGCTAATCTCAATAGGCAGAAAAAATAAACAGGAAGCTCTGTCAATCAAGTCCTTGAGTAGGCGATTTAATGGAAAGGAAGGTTGATCTAGCATGGTCCACTGTGTACTAGAAGGCAATTCAGTCAATGAGGTGTGCATCAGAACATTTGCTAGTTTCATACGATTCGTTTAGGTTAGGACTAGTATTTTTTACTTTTATTATAATTCTTTTTACACTTTATTCTTCACATCATCCCACATTTCATAATTATAAACTAGCATTTTTCAACATTATTTTACACACAATCTCACCATACACACCTGGTAATCCTCTGCACATTTAAATGAAGGCCAATGATGCATAAATACTCCCCCACATGCCTGGGATTTTCATCCCTATGACTAAGCTCCGAGGGGTAGAGTGAAATGTTTTGAAGGAGTCCTTCCTTTACTGCTTATGAATATAAAATGACAATATCCATATAAGGAGACATTAACAAAATGTAAAATAATTGACTAATAAATCAAAAAGAGATTAATAAAAAGCTACCAAAGTATAACAATAACCAAAGTAAAAAAAAAAATATATAGTACAATGGTATTACAATGGTCATACCAAGAATCCCCTTTGGTTTTGTAATAAGTCATAGAGTTATATAAGCTGTGAAATAGTTTTTCCATAAGGAAATGGATTCTACTCTCATTTCATTTTAATAGGTGCAATAGGAACTGAAGGGTATTTCCAATATCTAGCTATAACCCAGTAAATAGAAATAGAAATTGTACGGATAAGTCTCATATGATGGATACTAGTGAGATTTTAAAGCAGTGTAGCTGCTTTGAAGACATCCTCGTAGGGAACAATGGTAGGGAACAATTTTTCATTCAAAATTTAAGTTTTACATACAGTTGTGCTCATAAGTTTACACACCCTGACAGAATTTATAATTTCTTGGCCATTTTTTCAGAAAATATAAACGATAACACAATCTCTCAGGCCCCATACACACCATAGAATCCATCCGCAGATAAATCCCAGCAAATGGGTTTCAGCGGATAGATCCTATGGTGTGTACACGCCAGCGGATCTTTTTCCGCAGATAAATCTCCCCTGGGATGGATTTCCAGCAGATGGATATTTGCTGACATGCACAACAAATCCATCTGCTGAAGTCCATCCCAACGGATGGATCCGCTGGTCTGTACAGACTCACCGAATCCATCCGTCCGAAGGGATCCCCCGCATGCGTCGCAATGATTCAACGCATGCGTGGAATTCCTTATATGACAGCGTCGCGCCCGTCGCCGCGTCATAATCGCGGCGACGGCGCGACACGTCATCGCCAGAGGATTTCCGTGCGGATTTCAATGCGATGGTGAGTACACTCCATCGCATAGAAATCTGCGGAAATCTTTGAGAGGATTTATCCGTGGAACCGGTCCGCTGGACCGTATCCGCGGATAAATTCTCTCGTGTGTATGGGGCCTGATGGTTAGTGTTTGGCTGAAGCCATTTATTATCAATCAACTGTGTTTACTCTTTTTAAATCATAATGAAAACAGAAACTATCCAAATGACCCTGATGAAAAGTTTGCATACCCTGGAGATTTTGGCCTGATAACATGCACACAAGTTGACACAAAGGGGTTTAAATGGCTATTAAATATAATCATCCTAACCTGTGATGTGTCTGCTTGTAATTAGTGTGTGTATAAAAAGGTCAATGAGTTTCTGGACAGACCCTTGCATTTTTCATCCAGTGCTGCACTGACATTTCTGGATTCTAAGTCATGGGGAAAGCAAAATAATTGTCAAAGGATCTGCGGAAAAGGTAGTTAAATTGTTTAAAACAAGAAAGGGATATAAAAAGATATCCAAGGAATTAAGACTGCCAATCAGCTCAATCCAAAATTTCTGCAAAGGTCCACTGCCTCACTACTCAAATGTACCACTTACCAGATAGAATTCACCCCAGCCCAAATTCTCCTACACCACTCCTCCATCCCAAAAAAAGATTACCATTGCTCTCTTTCTTTGCACATTTTAAAAGCCCCAAAAAGGTGCATCCTAACTCTTTGTAAGTCCTCCAAGCCCCCAACCATTGCAGACTGGTTCTGATGCATAATTAAAGTGGCAGAAATGGAGGAATTAGTACACCAAGCCAAAGACTCGCCCACTAAATTCAGGAAAATATGATCTTGCTGCCATTACTTCCAAACAACTGACAAATATTTCCAGCTAATGTCTTGGGGATATACAAAGGAGCACAATGTCAAGTCGGAGGAAGAGGAAAAGTCTGCCCTCTCCTCCTATCATCTTTTTCTCCCCCATTTCCTCTCTCCTATCCCTTTACACACTCAATGCACAACAAGCATGACTACTTCCTTATTCCAGAGACTAAAATACCACTCACCACCCTATCCCTAGGCTTCTTATCATTCCTGTTAATTATGTCCACTATTGCTCGCCTCTCCTGTGAGGAGCGTCTCTACCCGACATCTCCCCATCCACTCAACTGACCTAAAAGGTTCTCCCCAACAACTCAACTGACCACTCTGTATACTGAATGTGCCTACTAGACTCACTCTTACCTGTGGATTGCTAGTGGTCCGGTGACCACAAGATACTACCAGTTGAGCATTCAAACTAGTGAGTCTACACACACCCACTATCAACGCCAAAGCTCCACAAGACTTGCACCCTCGACTTACACCAATATAGCGGAAATACCCTGAGACTCACATTGGTTTACAGCTACCCTAATGGTTAAGCGAGCTAGACTGCATTGTAAATGTCAAGGAAACTATGGCCTGCTATCTAATCAGGGTAACCGTACTGATTACACATCCACTTGGTTAGTTTCAAGCGGTAGTTCACCCTCACTCACATGATTTTACCATCGAGACAGGCATTGTAGCGCGAGCTACAGTATGCCTGTCCCGATTTTTTTAACCCCGGACTCACCTTGTAATCGTACATTATAGATTCCGGCTCCCGCGGGGAATGGGCGTGCCTACGGAGAGGGAGGATGATTGACGGCCGGCCCTGGCACGTCACTCTCCCCGAAGACAGCCGGAGTAGGTCTCGGCTCTTCACGGCGCCTGCGCACAGGCTATGCGCAGGCGCCGTGAAGAGCCAAGCCTATTTCGGCTATTTCCGGAGAAGCGTGACGCGCCAGAGCCGGCCGTCAATCATCCTCCGTCTCCATAGGCACGCCCATTCACCGAGAGGAGTCGGTATCTTCGATGTACGAGTAAACGGTGAGTACGGGGAAAAAAAAATCGGGACAGGCATACTGTAGCTCGCGCTACAATGCCTGATTTTATGGTAGAACAAAACATTATTTTTTTTTGGGGTTTATAGGGTGAACCCCCGCTTTCAGGGCTAGTCACCCCTGTTGTTCATCTTTTATGTGTCTGTGTTTATGCTCTATTCTTATTACAACTTAATAATGTATAATGTGCTCCCCCCAATGCTATAGCTTATAGTTTGTACCAAAGCATTGTATTACACTTCATACAATTTATAACTGTATCCCTATTGTGTATTCTATCTTCTGTATACAATAAGCATTGATTAAAAAAATAAAATAAAAAATAAAAAAAGAAGAATGCCAAGCAGCAGTGTTCAAAATAATCAAGAAGTGGAAAATTAGGGGTTCTGTTGAAACCAAACCACGGTCAGGTAGACCAGCTACGATTGAAGCCACAACTGCCAGAAAAATTGTCTGGGATGCAAAGAAAAACCCACAAATAACTTCAGGTGAAATACAGGACTCTCTGAAAACATGTGGTGGGGCTGTTCAAGATGCACAATAAGGAGGCACTAGGAACCATTACTGAGCAAATTCCACAAAGTATCCCGCTTACAATACTCCAAATAGCGCAGAGACAAGCCTCAAACCTATTGGCACTAAGTCATTTGAAGTGACGAGACCAAAATTTTGCTTTTTGGCCACAACCCTAAACGCTTCATTTGGAGAGGAGTCAACAAGGCCTATGATGAAAGGTAGAGCATTCCTACTGTGAAACACGAAGGTGGATCGCTGATGTTTTGGAGATGTGTGAGCAACAAAGGCACAGGAAATTTGGTCAAAATTGATGGCAAGATGAATGCAGTATGTTATCAAAAAATACTGGAGAAACATTTGCATTCATGAGCCAGGAAGCTGCATACGGACGTACTTGGACATTCCAACATGACAATGACCCAAAACACAAGTCAACCTATCATTGGCTACAGCAGAATAAAGTGAAGGTTCTGGAGTGGCCATCTCTGTCTCCTGACCTAAATATCATTGAGCCAGAGGCGTTGCTAGGGGGGTGCGGGGGGTGCGGCCCGCACCCGGGTGACACCCGCTAGAGGGGTGACACCATCCCGTTTTTGAACACTATCATTGATCTCAAATGCATTAGTAACCAGTAGCAGTTAATAAACCCCTTTGTGCTGCATTAGTGGCCAGTGTTAATTAACCCATTCATGCTCTAATACAAAGTGGTTAAATAACACTAACCACTAATAAAGCACAAAAGGGTAAATTAACACTGGCCACCACTGCATTAATGATCAATGGCGGTGTTAATTAACCCCCTTGTGCTGAATTAGTGTCCAGGGTTAATAAGCCCCTTCATGCTGCAGGATTTAAAATAGCTTAATGCCACTGACCATCTATGCTGGGGGCTATTAATGTAGCTACTGCACCAACCCCTTGTGCAGCCAGAGTCAGACCAGTGACACTAATGTGATGCCAGGGAGCTCCCAGATCAAGAAGGTACTTGGCATCATACATGGACACATACCTATCCTCAGATACCGTCCTCTCTCGCTCTCTCTCAGCCGTCCTCTCTCTCTCCCTCTCTCTCTCATCCACCCTCTTTCTCAGCCGTCCTCTCTCTCTCAGCCGTCCTCTCTCTCTCAGCCGTCCTCTCTCTCTCAGCCGTCCTCTCTCTCTCAGCCGTCCTCTCTCTCTCAGCCGTCCTCTCTCTCTCAGCCGTCCTCTCTCTCTCAGCCGTCCTCTCTCTCTCAGCCGTCCTCTCTCTCTCAGCCGTCCTCTCTCTCTCAGCCGTCCTCTCTCTCTCAGCCGTCCTCTCTCTCTCAGCCGTCCTCTCTCTCTCAGCCGTCCTCTCTCTCAGCTGTCCTCTCTCTCAGCTGTCCTCTCTCTCTCAGCCGTCCTCTTTCTCTTAGCCCCCACCTCTCTCTCTCAGCCCCACATCTCTCTCAGCCCCACATCTCTCTCAGATCTACTTTCTGACCACTACCCTTTCTCCCAGCCCCACATCTCTTTCAGCCCCCCTCTCTCTCAGATCCACCTCCCTGTCCACTACCCTCTCTCTGAGCCCCCTCTCTCTCAGCCCCACTCTCTGTCCACTACCCTCTCTCTCAGCCCTACCTCTCTCTCTCAGCCCCCTCTCTGTCCACCACCCTCTCTCTCAGCCCCACATCTTTCTCAGCCCCCCTCTCTCTCAGATCTACCTTCTGACCACTACCCTTTCTCTCAGCCCAACCTCTCTCACTCAGCCCCCCTCTCTGTCCACTATCCTCTCTCTGAGCCCCTCTCACTCAGCCCCCCTCTCTGTCCACTATCCTCTTTCTCTGAGCCCCTCTCACTCAGCCCCCTCTCTGTCCACTACCCTCTCTCTCTCAGCCCTCTCTCTATCCACTACTCTCTCTCAGCCTCACCTCTCTCTCTCTTTCTCTCTCTGCCTCATCTCTCTCTCTCTTTCTCTGCCTCATCTCTCACTCTGCCTCACCTCTCTCTCTCTGCCTCACCTCTCTCTCTCTCCCTCACCTCTCTCACCTCTCTCTCTCAGCCTCACCTCTCTCTCATCCCCACCCCCCCGCTCTCTCTCATCCCCACCCCCCCTCTCTCTCCCCCCCCCACCCCCTCTCTCTCATTCTCTCAGCCCCACCACTCTCTCTCTCAGCCCCACCGCTCTCTCTCAGCCCCACCGCTCTCTCTCAGCCCCACCGCTCTCTCTCAGCCCCACCGCTCTCTCTCAGCCCCACCGCTCTCTCCCTCTCTCTCAGCCCCACCGCTCTCTCCCTCTCTCTCAGCCCCACCTCTCTCTCCCTCTCTCTCAGCCCCACCTCTCTCTCCCTCTCTCTCAGCCCCACCTCTCTCATCCCCTCTCTCTGTCCACTACCCTCTCTCTCTCAGCCCCCTCTCTGTCCACTACCCTCTCTCTCTGAGCTCCTCTCTCTCTCAGCCCCTCTCTCTGTCCACTACCCTCTCTCTCTCAGCCCCACCTCTCTCTCAGCCCCACCTCTATCTCTCTCTCTCTCAGCTCCACCTCTCTCTCTCAGCTCCACCTCTGTCTCTCAGCCCCATCTCTCTCTCTCAGCCTGACCTCTCTCACCCCAGCCTGCCCTGTATCACCCAGCCTGCCCTGTACCACCCCAGCCTGCTCTGTGCCACCCCAGCCTGCCTTGTACCACCCCAAACAGCCCTATACCACCCCAGCCTGCCCTGTACCCCCCCCAAACAGCCCTGTATCACCCTAGCCTGCCCTGTACCACCCCAGCCTGCCCTGTACCACCCCAGCCTGCCCTGTGCCACCACAGCCTGCCCTGTACCACTCCAAACTTTCCCATGCCACCCCAACTTGCCCGGTGCCACCCTAACTTGCTCTGTACCACCCCAATCTGCCCTATGCCACCATAACTTGCCCTATACCACCCCAACCTGCCCAATGCCACCCTAACTTGCCCTGTACCACCCCAACCTTTCCCATGCCATCCCAATTTGCCCAATGCCACCCTAACTTGCACTATACCACCCCAACCTGCCCTGTGCCACCCTAACTTGCCCTATACCACCCCAACCTGCCCTATGCAACCCTAACTTGCCCTATACCACCCAAAAACTACCCTATATCACCCCAACATGCCCTATACCACCTTAACCTGTCCTATACCACCCCACTACACCAACCTGCCACTATACCACTCTATACTACCCTAACCTGCCACTATACTGCCCTATACGATCATTTACAGGGGCTGGTTTGGGGTGCGCCCCGTGCCCGTGCGCTGCCTGCTTGGTGCTGGGCAGCCTAGACAGAGGGGGGGTGACACCATGTTTTACCGCACTGGGTGACACCAACCCTAGTGACGCCACTGCATTGAGCCACTCTGTGGAGATCTCAAACGTTCAATTCATGCAAGACAGCCCAAGAATTTACAGGAACTGGAGGCTTTTTGCCAAGAGGAACGGGCAGCTTCACCATCTGAGAAGATAAAGAGCCTCATCCACAAATACCACAAAAGACTTCCATCTGTCATTGATTTTAAATGGGGCAATACACAGTATGTAAACTTTTGATCAATGTAATTTGGGTAGTTTTTGTTGTCATTATGATATAAAAAGAGTAAACACAGTTAATAATAAATGGCTTCAGCCAAACACTAACCATGAGTGAAATAAAAGTTTTTGTGTTATCATTCAGATTCTCTGAAAAATGGCCAAGAAATCATAATTTCTGCTAGGGCATGTACACTTATGAAAACAACTGTACACTTTTAAAATAGGCTTTATTTCTGTTTCTATATGTTAAAGTTGTAGTAAACCACCAAATTATTTTTTTATTTTTTCTGACCTGAAAGGTAATAGAACGTGCTAGTATGCATTGTATACTATCCATCTTCACCCAATCTTCTTTCTGGGTCTGCAGACTCTGGCTGTGTGACTGGCTGAAGCCGCAATTATGTCACTCCCATGCATGTGTTTACAGCACAGGACTCTGTGACATCAGTGCCTGGATATAAAGTAAATGTTTCCTAAATGGTGCACATTTAGGAGATATTTAAATTACCTATAGGTAAGCCTTATTATAGGCTTACCTATAGGTACAGGTCAAAGATGGGAGTTTACTTTTTGTGGAACCCAAATAGAAACTCAGTAGTCACAATTGGCCCTCCCGTTTCTCATGCCTCTGGTCAGTGATACTATATGTCACAGAGATGATCCAATAGTAATCTTTAGGAGCTGCAAAAGGAACATATTTACTATTGAATTAAGAGAAATGAAACTCCAATGTAACTGTACTTTATTTTGAAAGGAATGCTCCTTTCTTCTGTCAGGTCTATAGTTACATTTCCCATTGTAAATAATTGCCGTCATTTCCCCTCCCAGTGACAACAAACAACACTGTCACCAGGACTGACAGTCAAGAGGAACGCCAATAGGGAAATTACAGCAATAAAATCCCTTTATTCAACAGTCGGGAAATCTTTGCTGGAGATTAATATTGGATAATATTATCCCCAGGACTCCACAATAGCGCCACACCCAACAAAAACCTGACAGACACCCAACCCCTTAGCCACACTATCAACTCTAAAACAAAATAGGTTTTAACTGAATATTCACTATAAATTAAATGTCATGTACAAAAAAACTGTGGTTAGGGCACCTGTCTCCATGCTGCCTGTATTTGAAAACTTTAAAAGACCACCCTCTTGAAGGATCTGATATGGAATTTGGGTGGAAGGGGGATAGGGGCATGCCTTTTTTAGTTTAGTTTTATCTATGTTTGTGCCACTTAAAATCCATTTTAAAATTCATACCAAACACGAAGGGTCTGGTATGAATTTTGGGGGGATCCATGCTGTCTTCTTTGATTGTATTTTACCTTTCAACCACCATCCTGCTCCTTTTTTTTTTCTATTCAGCTGTTAGCCGGAGTCCCCCACTGACAACTGAATGGGCCAGGTGGAGATAATTTACTGGTTGTTAAGACACCAGTAGCCATCACCTCCCTAACAGCCAGCCTGCACAGGAAGCTGTCACATCTAGCAGCGGTAGTGATATGTTTGAGTTCCCATTGCATCAAACACCCTTATACAGTAGTTTTGCCATTTACCAAACTCCAAAACATTTAAAATTCAGTATGAACCCAAGATCATCCCTATCCAGCAATTTGGCATCCACAAACATCTAGGTTCAGCATCTTTGGCCTTCTTTATTGGCTGGCCAACATAACACTCATGCATGCACATGGCACTTATTTTACCCAGGCACAAAGGCTTGCTGAGAATTTAAACATGCATGCACAGCTCAACATACATTCTAACTTTCATCTGAACTCACACGATTTCCTCCCCCTGTCAGTGTGAACCAGGGCTCAAACTGGGCCTTTGTCATTCACCTGCTGCAATCCCAAGGACACCATTTCTTATCAAACTCCCTTAAGTTTGCCTTCAAATATTTTTATATGTAGAAATACAGATTCACATAGCTGCAAATAAATGAAAAATAAAAAATTCTAAATATTCGCATTGCGTTCAAAAGAGCATGGTTTCACCTTCTGACCTGGAAATTAGTCATCGTAATCACCCGGAAGTTGTACCCCATGATTCTCAATGATAACCATTCATATCTGTGCTACTTCAAGTTGCAACAACTTCAAAGTAGCCCCTGTACTACTTTGGTGTGACTTTCATGTGACTTGAGGTGCATAGGGTAAAATATTACACAGGCATTCCCAGAAGTTGGGGTCAAGTTGCAGCGGAAAGTGGCAGCAAAATAGTGCGACGTTCATGTCGCAGCAGTGTGAATGAGATTCATGAATAATACCTTTGAATTAGGCCCTATTCTCACTTGGGCGAACATTTGTTTCTGCACTACTTTGGTTTGGTGTATGACTTGAGGTTCATACACCACAAGATTACACAGGCATTGGTCGCACGAGTGCACATGGGGCTCAATTCAAATGTGTTATCAAATTAATCTTATTAGGTTCCTTTCGCACTTGGCCAACTTTTTCATGCAACTTGAGGTCTATGAGGCCCCGTTCGTAAACTTGTGTGACCTGAAAGTCCCACAATTTTGCAGCACATTTTGATGGACGCAGTAGTCGAAGGACAAGTCTCACAGGTGTAAATGGGGCCTTAGGGCCAGCTTGCACTGCTGTGCTGTCCGACATCGGATGTGATTTGCCCCGCACTGCAGTCCAAACACATGCTAAATCTGTGTGATGTGAACTCAGCCATACAGATTGTATGGCTGAATTCGCATTGCATTTGGACCAAACTTGCACAGAATTATTTTTTTGGTCTGCAGCAGAATGGGATCGCATGGCTGTTCACACCCATGCGATCTGATTCTTGTTCAAACTTGCAGTTCGCTATGCAATATGTGAACCAATTTGGGGGTGTCATTGGCTTTCTACTGACACTCCCAGTAATTTGCATATGGCAGTGTGAACTGCCTGCAAGTTGTATGTGATGCGGGAACCCGCACTGGGTTCGCAGGGTTCCTGCATCGCTCCAGTGTGAGCCGGCCCTGACCCCAGGTTGACACCTATGCATTTTTTGTGTGTTTTGCAGTTTGCAGAAACGCACTTCAGTCCATTTATCAGTTTTCTATGGTACTAGTTCACATCTATGCGTTTTATGGCCGGTGAGTTTTTGGAAAGGGTCAGGGACGTTTTTACCGTGATTTGCGGGTAATAGATTTCAATAGAACAGCACCAGAAACGCAACTGTTGCCATATTTAAAAAGAAAAATGGCATGGGGTTCCCCCCCCCCCCAGGTCAATATCAGAACCTTTGGGTCTAGTATGGATTTGGAGGAGACCTTCATGACAATTGTTTTTTAAACGGTGTGGGGTTCCCCCAAGGTCTATACCAGGCCCTTCAGGTCTAGTTTGGACACGGGGGGGGACATCCCATGCCAAAAAAACGGTGTGGGGTCCCCCCAAAATCCATACCAGAACCTTATCCTAGCAAGCACACCGGCAGGTCAGGAAAGTAAGGGGAGGGGACAAGCACTCCCCCTCCTGAACCATACCAGGCTGCATGCCCTCAACATGGGGAGGGTGGGTGCTTTGGGGCAGGGGGGGGGCTTCTGCAATCCCCCACCTCTAAGCACCTTGCCCCCTATGTTGATGGTAACAAGAGCCTCATTTCCACAACCCTGGCCGGTGGTTGTGGGCATCTGCAGGTGAAGGGCTTATTGAAATCTGGAAGCCCCCTTTAACAAGGGGGCCCCCAGATCCTGTCCCCCTAGGTGAATGGGTATGGGGTTCATTGTAGTGTATATACTGTAGTGTAGTGTTTCTTGTTAAATTTCTTATTGTAGTGTATATACTGTAGTGTAGTGTTTCTTGTTATTCTTATGTTTCCTATCACCACCAGGTGTATACATAATTTGATTTAACTAGGTTCTCAACTATGTAATATAATTAGGTCAGGAAAAAAAATTATCTTCGGAAGATAGGTGGCTATTTTTATACAACCTAGCTTCATCTGTACAAGTACCTGTTGGGTAAAAGAAGTGCTACTTACCTGACATCATCCATAAGAAGTGCTATAATCTCTAAAAGCTGTGGTAATTAAATCAACATGGTGCTACTTAGTGATAGGGCTGTTATTTTTACTAATGTATTCATTTTTCCTTAGGTTATAAATGTCAGACTATATATAGATGTTAGAGCAGAATTAACCTCTGCAAAAAAAAAAGGGGGAAGGGGAGGGGGATGTGTCAGCAGGAGATTTTAGCCATAATGTGCTAGTATGCATGGCAAATTAGCACATTATGGCAGACTTTAAAAGCAATCCCCTACAGTTCTGCACTGCCAGTGCTCCTGTCAAGTCACGGGCCCCGCCATCTTCTCCTGGTCTTTCTTTTGAATTTGGACTCTTTGGCCACTTTATTGGCTGAGCCAGGATGACAAAATCTTTCCAGTATGTTACCAATTACAGCTAACATGCATACAATTTCCCGTGGCTGTTTTAAATCAAATATAATTAGAACTATCCTGAAGACTTGCTCAATAAACTAAATGGACAATAAATATCTGAGATTCTGAGATACTTTCTGAGAGGCGGATATTGACACACAATAAATGTCGTTAACTTCTCTGATCGTTCATTCTCTTTGGCAATGTTCATTACATTTCAGAGGATACATAATTAGAAACTTTATATTGTATAAAGAGGATGTATACTTTCTGTATGATCAGACAACACCACATTCCTCTACCATGGATATTATAATATCCCATTGATATTATCTTCTCCTGGAAGCCTATTGCATGACACAATTGTAAATACTGATACAAACTTTGTTTTGGTAGAGAGAACACTTCCTGAAGTTGTTGAATTTATTTTAGGTATTTATTGTACTACAGTTACTCAAATCTTAAAATACCCCATTGTTTCCAGAGGACAAATCCCTACAACTTTATACATATATAGTTATCTCAACCATGTGTAAAAGATGTAAATTGATTTATCCACAGTAATTCCTTAATTACAACCTTTGATAAATAGCGTCCCCCTTCCCCCAGATAAAACAAAAATCTTTCTCTAGTGTTGCCAACAGATCTACTATTCCTACATATGCATTTATCAGCTAATATAAAGGGTGCTTTCCCCCTCCCCCCAAATTGTTGTATATAATATGTCCGTTGATTAGGAGTAGCTACACCAACCTCTACAGTTATTTGTTATAATTTATTATACATAATCTTTTTTTTTTTTTTTCCTTTCATACGACACATAAAGATGCTATTCTAAAAGGTTTTCTTTGCAATCCACTATGTGCAACGTTTAACAATAAGTGGATCTACATTTAGTGTAGTGCACATTTTAGAATGTATATCAATTATCACTTCTAAATGTTTAACCACTTATCTACAGGTCACTTTAACCCCCTTCCTGCCCAGACCATTTTTCAGCTTTCAGCACTGTCACACTTTGAATGACAATTGCGCGGTCATGCTACACTGTAACCATGTGAAATGTTTATAATTTTCTTTACACAAATAGAGCTTTCTTTTGGTGGTATTTAATCACTTCTGGGATTTTTACTACTGGGACTGAAAATGTTAAAAAAAAAAGTTTCTTAGTTTATGTTAGTAAATTTTGTAAATAAGTAATTTTTCTCCTTCACTGATGTGCGCTGATGAGATGGCAATAATGGGCACTGAGTAGCACTGGTGGGCATTGCTAGGTGTCACTGGTGGGCACCGTTAGGCAGCATGGATAAGCGGCACTGATGGGTGGCACCAATGGGTGACACTGTTGGGCATCACTGATGGGCAGCACTGAAAGCAAGCACTGAATGGCATCACTAATGACTACTGATTTCTGGCTGTGGTGGGAACCAATTGCTGGCACTGTGGGAACTGATGGGCATTGATTGCTGGCACTGGTTAGCATGGGTTGCTGGTAATGGTGGCGCTCTAATGTAATCAGGGCACTGATCAGTGCCCTGATTACATCTCTCACTGTCCCCTGCAAGGAGATGCCCCTGATCGGCTCTCAACACACACACTGTTAGTGTGAGGCAAAGAGCTCCGATTACCGGCACTTCCTTGTTTACATATGACAGTCTGTGATTGGACACAGCCGATCACATGATTAAAGAGCCATGTCAGAGATCAGGGTTGCGCTGTGTCCTAGCAACACGGCGTGACCACGATCACTGCACTGCGCGCGGGCAGGAGTGACCGTTCGCATGCGCCGTCATATAACATCCACCCGGAAAAAGAGCAGCACCGTCCCGCCGTCAATTGACGGTGGGCGGTCGGCCGGCAAGTAGTTAAGAGGTAGCCATTTTAATGGATGCGACAGAGCTGGAAATAGCAAAAGAATATCACCAGCATACCGTGGATCTCTAATGTGGGTCCAAAGCTTTATTCAGCAATTACATTGTTACAGCAAGAGAAATGTTTCAGAGACTCACAAGCACCATTCATTAGGCATGTGAATAAAGCTTAGGACCCACACCAGGGATCCATGGTGTGCTGGTGATGTTCTTCTGCTTTGACTATCTTCAGTTCCAGTCGATGGTCGCTACAGCGCCTGCTTACATACACAATTTTTTCAGGAAATATGCATTGGAGCAGAGCTGAATACAGGATATATCGGTTCATCAAAATGAGTAACAATACAGACTTATTCTAATTAAAGTAGTTCTAAAGCCTTAAGGTTTTTCACCTTAATCCATTCTATGCTCGTAAAGACACAGACATGGTGGCTCGGGAACGATTCCACATGTGCGCCCCCACGGAAAGTGGCTTTCCATTGGGGTACTTGTCGAAGAGGAGGAGCCTGGAGCACCAGTAGGGGACCCCAGAAGAAGAGGATTGGGGCTGCTCTGTGCAAAACCATTGCACAGAGCAGGTAAGTATAACATGTTTGTTATTTTAATGTTAAGAAAATTAAGCTTTAATGTCGATTGTCGACCGAAGGTAGAAATTAAATAGTCAAAACATTTTCTAATGTGTGGTTTGAATCACCTACAGATAAAATAATATCATCTGTATAGAATGTCTTTTATTTTTAATATTACCTAATTTAAAGTTATTGATATTCAAGGAATGTCAGATCATCACTAGTAATGGTTCAATAGCTATTGCAAATAATTATGGGGATAGAGGGCATCCTCTGAGTGCCAAATTGTAATTTAATTAGAGATGACAAACAATTATGTATTTTTTTTTCACAGGGATCCCGATATAAAATTTCAACCAATTTTAAAAACCTGGGGCTGAAATGAAAATGTTCCATCACTGATAGTGTAACTATCATTTATAATATCACTGATATGATATTCTCTACAGGTATTTGTAGAGTCATAATAATAGCTTTTACAATCATAGTAATATCTGGTGGCTTGCGTTGTCATTCTATTTTTGTAAATGAGTGCATGCATTCACAACACAAGCCATTCGCTATTACTATCACTGAAAAATGATCAATCATCGCTCCATCAGCACCGAGTAGGGAGTCGGGCAATGTCCGACCATGTCATACATTGTGTTGCTGCCACCTATCCCAGTGCCAATTTCTGGAAACAAATATTCAAACTTTCTATATGGCTTCTAGCAGAGAATGGATGATGTAATGGGGAAAACTAAATGGTACATTTCACAATATTGTGCATAATGTTTTGAATTGATACATTTCAATATTGATGTAGAATAATGTAAATCTCACTGTTTTCATGTTTTTTGAATGGTTATGCAGTGCAAAATAACACTTGCTTAGTCCAGAAAGAAATGCCAGTATAATAAAAACATAATGCTTCTCTTTTTATTTTCTTCTAAAATGATATAAAATCAAACTCTGAGCAATCAGCTGTCCCTTAGGCAGGAATCTTTAAATACAATAATGTGAATGAGTAATGTAAACCTAAATAGAAAGGAATAATTAGGGAATTTTTCCTCACTTACACAGCATTAAAAAGAAATCAATTCTGTGTTTTTATTTTGTTCATCCTCTCATACTTTACAAAAATTAATAAAGACTATTATAAGAACAAATAACATTTTGTATTTTTCGAGTTTATTTTGTTAAAATACTTGTATGCATTATTGTTTCATAAGCAGTTGTATTTACAGACTAATACTGAAAGCATTATTTTCAAAATGAGTAGATATAATGTACTACAAAATACAGTACTGACACCATTTGAACTGTATACTGAGCTTTTGTCAATGCCACACTTAAATTTGACTTTCATAACATCTATACAGTGCATACAGACTCCTTATCAGACATAGGCAAGACAGGAATGCTTATAGAATTGCAATAACTAACATGACTTTAGCAGTGTAATTCTGACCTTATCCCCAAGAGTTTAAAAGCAGAAACAGGTCACTGATCGGCAGCAGTAAAAGCAATAACCAAACCATAAAATAACACTTGTACTTTACAATTTTACAAAGAGACAGAAATAGATAGCGCTGAAAATAACTATACATGAAACATAGATCTCTGGAAGGTAAATACATTAAAAAGGGTTCCTTTTTACAATCTTGTATTGCTTGAAGACATGACATTTCCCGATAAAATGTATTTGCTTTAAAAAATACTTCTGCTATTGCCTTACCTTGTCTGGCTTTGATACTTTGAGACATTAACCCAAAACAAGCATGCAGCCAGTGAGATTGGAGTTCCTGATCTGCTTGATTGGTCTGAGTTCTTGAGTAAGTGGATTTGCATAACAGTGAAGCAACTACTATCTCCCAAATGAAAGTCAAAATAGCAGCAAAAGGCGCTTCCACAATTCTATCAGGCTTTCACTCATTTGAACCATATTTGTAAAGTAGGGTGCATTGGAGCTTATAAACCCATGATTTCAGTAAACTTTGCTAGAAGTATCAGGTTTTAACAAATTACCAAGGGCAATACATTCTAATGCCGTGTACACATGTAGAACTACCCCGAAGGAGCTGCTGGTTTGTTTTGGGTGGCATGTTATTGGGTATTGGGCACCTGGATAGGCCTCTCTCACTAACCTAGAAGTCTCTGCCACAGACCTTCCCAAAGATAGAGGTATGTTCGGTCCAAAATCCTCTCAGCACATGATTAGGCACCTGGATCTCTCCCGATCAATTTCTTGTGAACTTAGAACTGACAGGCAACCATCATTCAGCCTTTCACTAAAGGTGCGTCCTTCGATGAAGCTCAAGGCCTCTCCTGAGATACCAGCCTCTTGCTCGGTGCTCTCCAAGACAAGTTCTTTATCAAGTGGCTTCCTCCCTCAGGAGTCTGAGTACCAGGCCTACTTAGTAGATCAACTCCAGACCAATGTGGTCCCGGAGCTAGGAACACTTGAACACGCACCCCTGGCCAGGAGGGCCACACACGGGGGTGGTGGGACGATAGACCCAGGATCGACTACGAACCCAGACTAATGACGTCTGTCCCTTAAATACTCCTCCCCAGCATGCACAGAGGGACGATCAACTCCCTCTGATTCGCTGCTGAAGGGGAACACCCAAAACACCTTGACCTGACTGCTGCCACCCTCAGCCTGGGGAGGCAACAACACCCCAGACAACAATAGTGGTCACTCACAATACAGCCATGGCTGGAACAGAGGCCCAAATTTAGTGAAAATAACACAGTCTGAGTCAACTAACTCTCAGACTAACCTCTAAATTTGAAGCAGCTCCGGCTAGAAAGTAACAGGCCGCTACACACACGATCAGGCTTTTGCCCGGCCAAATCACATCGGAATTCCATCGGAAAAATATAGAACATGTTCTATTGTTATGGTTTGCACTTATTCGATTGTTATTCACTGTTCTACAGTTTTATTGTTTCAATTTTGCACCCATCACTTTATTTTCCAATGCAAAAACAAGACTCAAACACTAAGTTACACTACTAACAGCTGTGTAAAGAAAATCTAAACTGCTGAACAAACTTGTGATGTGGCTCATGCAAAACTGCTTTAACTTTGTATTGCCATGGATCAGCCAAAATTATCCAAAATATGTCTTAACCTCCTTAGCAGTAATCCCGAGTCTGGCTCGGGGTGAATTTTTTATACCAAAAGCGGTATCCCCGAGCCAGACTCAGGATTGCATTGCAGAATACAGGGGGAAGTTACTTACCTTGTCCCTGGATCCAGTGATGTGTCCCCGCTATGTGTGCGGGCTCCTCCGCTGTGTCTCTTTGCTCGATTCACAGTGCCGCTGAGCTCCGTTCCCTGCGACGTTACGACGCACGGGGACGGAGTTCAGCGGCAAATTCAAAAAGTGAAAAACACAATACACATACAGTATACTGTAATCTTACAGGTTACAAAACTGTATGAAATAATTATACACCCCCGTTGTCCCTAGTGGTCTGCCAGTGTTCTGTATGCAGTTTTATATAATAAAAACTGTTATTTCTGCCTGGAAACTGAAGATTGTCCATAGCAACCAAAAAGTGTCCCTTTACATCAAAAGTGCTTTTAGACCAGCTAGAAAACAGCGATAATAAATTAGAATCACTTGCAGAATTGAGCGATTTGTGAGGAAATTCGTCATCAAACAATAAAAATAATGACAGCGACAATTCTGCAACTGAGCAAATTCAAGTGTTTTTGATTTGATTACAATATTGAATAATTTTTATTATAATTACATTACTATTTGTTATAATTTATAGTTATTTATTATATTATAATTTATGATTTTGTGTTTCAAACATTATCATACGCGGGATGTCTACTAGACTCTTGTTTGGACAGATTTAAGTGAGTTATTCCTAAGAATTGCAGGCCTACAATCTAAAACGCCAAATTGTACCGCTTTTGGTACAAAATTCCAGACATAATCATACCGCCAGGGAGGTTTATTGCTAAAGGCAATAGTTTGGCACGCTAAAACACCAATTCTCATCCAATCTGTGGCATATAATTTAATGATACTTTCCCAAAATGCCTGTGTGTTTTTCATTATACCCATTTGCATTTAAACTATTAGTAATGGCCAAGTAAAAGGAAATATGCACTTGAAAGTCCACTGGACCTCTTAGTAATTGTTGTGTGCAAAATTAGTTTGTAAAAAAAGGAAACATTGCTAGTTTAATTGGCAGAGGTGCCCATAATAGGATGTGTAAAAATAGGTAAAAGTCAATGGCTTTACTAAACAAAAAATGTCTTAATTTTATCAAATAAAACATGTTTTGTGTCTCAATTTGCCACTTCCTCAGTTTAGGGTAAAAACAAAACATATTTTTCTTGGAGAAATTATGTCATCAAGTCAGGGAGGATCTGCTTAACAGTGGGAGCTTCTTTTACTGACTATAAATTTTGGGGCATGCTTCGTTCACTGGTCACTAATGTAAAGGTGCACCTCTCCCAGTGACCGAAAATGTATGTGGGACCTTCTCCATTAACCACCAATGTAAAGGGGCACTACACTGACCATCAATGTAAAGGGTCATGTATCCTTTGACCATCAAGGGGGGCTACACTACAAGCAAGGGTTATTTGCTTAATTTCAAAATTAGTACTGAAAATAAATCTTGTAATATAGTAGGGGTTCCCTAAAAATGTTCCGATCTGGGTATAAAATACACTAGGTACACTATACTCCATTTTCTTTTTTACTATAATATTTATAACGTAATGATCACATTAATGTACAGTGATCTGTAGGTATACCAATATTTAGCAAGGATACCATAACACCAGACATTTATTTCAAGTGTTTATCTCTGGAAGAATGGTTGAGAAAGGCTGCATTAAAGTAACTAATCCATAGGATCATAGGAAATTCCTAATGTTTGGTTTCCACACGCTCATTGGTTACATTTTTTAAATCAATGGAAACTTATGGGTTTCCACCAAAAATAACTAAAAAAAATTCTTATAAAAAAGTTTAAATGTTGCCGTAATCTTCTTTGAAGTACCTTATAAATAAACATAACATGAGTTATTTTAATTAACATGAGCCATGTCTTAATGTGGTTTGGTCTCTTTATTTTAGAAGGTAATTACTGTAGATCACAACCAGAGAATTTGGGACAAAAAAAAGCTTACCATTAATGACACTGAAGCTATTTAAATGTATATCAAGGGATGTTTCACTTTTAGTGAATATAATTAGTAATGATAATTACTGTACTATGGTTAAGGAAGTGAAAGGTCATGTTAAAGTACTCTCATTAAGTTATCAAGGGAATGTATCAAGAAAGTAGACTGTTAATAGAAAGATCTAAGAAAGGAATAGTTCACAAAATATGTGTATGCAGTGAAAGTGAAAATGTAGTTCTTAAGGTGTTTATTTACCTTATATATTTATACTCAGATTGTTTTACCAAATGGAAAATAAAAGTAAAGCCAATTAGAAAATGATTAATGTGTAGAATTGTTAAAACCTTAAAGTGGAATTCCAACATAAAACAACATTTCCATTTTCAGGACATTTCCTATCTAGTAGAGTATCTCTATTCCCAGTGTGTACATAAGACTTAGGTAGTGCCATTTAGCAGTGCATTTTGGATTATAGCCACAGAGTGAATGTGTTGGTTGCATACAGTATAAAAGGTGAGCATGCATGTAAGAAATTCATTGGCAAAGTGAATGCTTACTTTTAGCTTAGTAAATAAGGTGAAGCTGTGGAAACCTAAATCATCTAGACCAGTGGTCATCAACCCTGTGCTCAGGGCCCACTAACAGGCCAGGGTTTATGTATTACCTTGGAGAGATGCAAACTAGAATACTGCAATCACTGAGCAGCAAATTATATCACCTGTGATGCATTTCAGTTATCTTGCAAACCTGGCCTGTTAGTGGGCTTTGATGACAGGGTTGATGACCACTGAGCTAGACATACAGTGCCTTAAAAAAGTATTCATACCCCATGAAATTTTCCATATTTTGTCATGTTACAACCAAAAATGTAAATGTATTTTATTGGGATTTTATGTGATAGACTAACACAAAGTGGCACATAATTGTGAAGTGGAAGGAAAATGATAAATGATTTTCAAAATGTTTTACAAATAAATATGTGGAAAGTGTGGTGTGCATTTGTGTTCAGCCCCCTTTACTCTGATACCCCTAACTCTAATAGAACCAATTGCCTTCAGACATCACCTAATTACAAAACAGAGTCCACTCGTGTGTAATTAAAATCTCAATATAAATACAGATGCTCTGTGAACCCCTTAAGAGGTTTGTCATAGATCCTTACTGAACAAACAGCATTAAAAAGGCCAAGGAACACACCAGGTCAGGAATAAAGTTGTGGAGCAGTTTAAAGCAGGATTAGGTTACAAAAAAATACCCCAACCTGTAAACATCTTACAGAGCACTGTTCAATCCATAATTCTAAAATGGAAAGAGTATGGCACAACTAAAAACCAGGACATGGCCGTCCACCCAAACCGACAGGCCAGGCAAGGAGAGCATTAATCAGAGAAGCAGCCAAGAGGCCCATGGTAACTCTGGAGGAGCTGCAGAGATCCACAGCTCAGGTGGGAGAATGGGAGAATCTGTCCACAAGACAACTATTAGTCTTGCACTCCACAAATCTGGCCTTTGAGGAAGTGGCACGAAGAAAGCCATTGTTGAAAGAAAGCCATAAGAAGTCCTGTTTGTAGTTTGATAGAATTTATGTGGGGAACACAGCAAACGTGGAAGAAGGTGCACACCATCCCCACCATAAAACATGGTAGTGGCAGAATCATATTGTGGGAATACTTTTCTTCAGCAGGGACAGAGAAGCTGGTCAGAGTTGATGGCAAGATGGATGGAGCTAAATACAGGGCAATCTTAGAAGAAAACCTGTTAGTCTGCCAAAGACTTGAGGCAGGGGCAGAGGTTCACCTGCCAGCAGGACAATGACCCTAAACATGGAATGTCTCAGATCAAAGCCTATTCATATGTTAGAATGGCCCAGTCAAAGTCAATTGAGAATATGTGGCAAGACTTCACAGATGCTCTCCATCCAATCCGACAGAGCTTGAGCTATTTTGCAAAGAAGAATGGGCAAAAATGTTAATCTCTAGATGTGCAAAGCTGGTAGAGACATCCCCAAAAAGACTTGCAGGTGTAATTGCAGGGAAAGGTGGTTCTACAAAGTATTGTTGAATACAAATGTATCCCACAGTTTTCGCATATTTGTAAAAAAAATGAAAATCATTTATCATTTTCCTTCCACTTCACAATTATGTGCCACTTTTTGTTGGTCCATCTCATAAAATCCCAATAAAATACATTTATGTTTTTGGTTGCAACATGACAAAAAGTGGAAAATTTCAAGGGGTATGAAAACTTTTTCAAAGCCCTGTATGAAAGCATAAAATACATTAATATTACATTTCACAGTGCAACAAAATTTACTAAAAAGGAGGAAGCCAGCAAACTCTGAATCGCACACAGTTAAAAGATCAAATAAATATCGGGATTTGTGCAATGCTATATATTACTATTTCTAACAAATACATTCAATGTATTTTATAGATAAGCTGTTACATGCGTCCAGACTTCTCTCCTTGTAGATCTAGGAGGATCTACAAGGAGAGAAGTAAGGACACATGTTACTGCTTATCTATAAAATGCACATAAACCCATGTTACACCTTGAAAATGAATGAACTTACTTTAAACACACAAACTTTATTGCACAGTATTTATAAGTATTTGTTTACACACGATAACCTGCTTGGTATACATATTTCTTAGAAACAGTAAAATATAGTGCTACACAAATTCATATATTTACATGCAGGCAGATATTGAACAAGCTTCAATTTAATTTCTAAGTTAGTTGAACATTAACTGTGCGAGGTAAATCAAACCCAATGCTATTTGTTGTTAAAAGAACTAATATAAAACTGTCTCTGACTTTTATTTCATTTTTAATAAAGAATTTCCAAAGAGATCCATGGTCGTGGGGGTAGATCTATAAGTCAACATGAAGAAAGGCAAACAAAAAAAAAACAGCATTCAAAGTAAACCACATTTTTATTAAAAGAATATATCAGATTGGTTGGCTAAAAAAGGAACAGTACTTTGCTGAGAACTAAGAGATGGAAGTTAAATTAATAAATTGATTGAAATGTTAAAGGAAACCTTCCACAAGATAAACATGGAGGCCGTCAGTGGTTTATTCCAATTTTCTGAATGTTAGCTGCATGCTTGTAATGCCGATTTAAATACAAAGCCCTACTCAATCTCACATTGAGATTTGGTGGCAGCTGCCATTTCTTGGATGGATTGACGAGGCCTGGTCAAAGTTGTTGACTACACGTTTGTCTCCCACTCTAGTTTGACATTTGGTTCTGAATAACATTTGACTACACTTCTATACATGCTTCTATCTTGATCCTTTGCAGGTTGTTTAACTACTTCTCTCGTATGCCCTTCTGGTTCAGAGTACTTTTTCCACTGAGGACCTGGATCCACATGTTAGTCCAATTTTGAGCATTTAGGTTTACAACTTGCTTAAATGCTATATTCTGCCAAGTAATTTGCTTGGGGCACCTTTGAACAAACGTATAGGCATGAAGCATTCCTGTAAGGTGGCTTCTAAAAGTGAAGAGCAGCACTGCAGTGGTTATTCCAGAGCTAATGCCATACCTTACAGGCTATGCAAATTTGCAGGTATGCATTATGGTGAGCTAGGAGATTTAAATATCTTTCATAAAAGCTTGTAACAAAAGCTTGACTTGAGAGTAACTTGGTTTGAGAGTGTTGTGCAAGAAAAGCATTTTTTTTAATACATTTTGACTTGATATACAAGTGATGTCTTGATATACAAGTAGTGTCATGTCACAACTGAGTAAAAAAGAAAACTGCCCCCAAGTGTAGCAATATGGTTACATTTAATGCAGGTACAACATTTAGCAACATATTGCTACACAGAGGTGGCTCTCTTCTCTTTTATACACTGGAAATTCAGAGACAGGAAGAGGACAATGCATTCCTGCAGTGAAGATTTCTTCAGGATCCAGGTGCTTGCACAACATGGCATGTTAGTTACAGGTAAGTGATATGGTTTAAGCTGTGGAAATTAGTTTTTAAGCTTCAGCTTCATAGGGGACCAATATCCCTCTTTGTGATCATCTGCTAAGCAACAATGACTTTGCGATTTTTACATGCAATTGCTGTAGCATATGGGAGTAGTAAAATGGGTTGGGTTAAGACTCTCTTGCTTACCCGCCTCTTCTAAGTACCGTTTACAATAGCCATTGAGCCTTTTATTATGGGGCTCTTTAACGGGTTTTGCAGATCCTGAAATGTTTTAATTAGACTAACAGCCTGTCCCGTGTCCTTAAATGAGCTGTATTCTACATTGGGGATGCTGAATCTAGTATGTGACTTTTAAAAGTTGTCACTTTCTGCAGCATAGACAAACTGAAATCCAAATGTTTTATTACGGACTTGTTGATTGTGTACTATGATTGCACATAGTATCATCCTTATTTCTGCAAATAGTGGCATGCTAATTTTTTTACATAAATTAGTATAAAATAGTAGAATTTCTGAAAAAAATTAAACTACACATATTTTTCTCTGGAAGCACCATCCCATACTAACTAGAAGCAAAGGGTACCTAAATGTTGAATGGATACTTTCAATGTGCTTGCATACAAAAATTCTTATAAATCACCCATTTGTTAAAATATAAGTCAGATATAAGATGTTGAGGTTGTTGGCTTTTTTACATGCTTACCATTTTTGGTGTCTTCCCATGTTTATGCATCTTTTTAGACTTTGATGCAACTTCATGAGGGTTTGTAATCTTTCTGAAGGTGTCCGGATATATGTGGTTAGCAATAGATGTAGGACTATTTGCTATATTTATGCCTGCTTGATGAATTTGATATAGGTAAATATTTAATTCATATGGGCTTTATATAGTTTAATAGTGTACTGTATGTATATACATACGGTTGTCATATGCTCATTTTTTGTTCCCTCAACCCCTCAGGGGTGTTGGCTGCAATTTTTTGGTGGGTTTTTGGTCCCTGCTTTTTGGGTGCCCCTGGTGTTACTGCGCTATTTTCTTATGTCTGATTATTGGGAACTTCTGGAACCGTACCATGAATGCAAAAGTTAGATATGCCTTATTATGTTACTTATGTACTGACTTTATGCACAATACATTTTATATTACACGTATGTAATGATGCTGTGTGATACAGGATTTGATAAATCTTGCTGTATGAAGCTTCATTATTATCAAACCACTACTATTGCTTCACTGCTTCATTGAAGATGGAATATTCTGTCGCATAAGGCATGACTGAGAACTGATATACAAATGACTGCCCCAGTCCTAAAGAAGTGGTGGATCTGAGAAACACATTGACTTTAGATATGTCTATGAGAAACTTTTATTTATTAGAATTATGTGCACATATATATATATATATATATATATATATATATATATATATATATATATTTCTATTTTAACAAGTAGGTGAGTTAGAAGAAGTGTTTATCTGGAAGAAAAGTCCCCAGTCAACAGTAGATACCCTTTCTTTCCATCCTCATTTCTTCCCCCTTCTCCTCATTCAGTTTGGGATCCTTGGATCTCATTATCATGTTACCTTCAAAAACGTAAGGTTCTTTGTCTCCTCCTCATTTAATTACCCATTAACCACTTCAGCCTCAGAATATTTGGCTGCTCAATGACCAGGCCATTTTTTGCTATACGGCACTGTCATTTTAACTGACAATTGCGTGGTCATGCGACGTGGTACCCAAACAAAATTTACGTCCTTTTTTCCCCCACAAAAAGAGCTTTCTTTTGGTGGTATTTCATCATCTCTGCAGTTTTTTTTTTGCGCTAAAAACCAAAAAAAGAGGGACAATTTTGAAAAAAAAAAACACAATATTTTGTACTTTTTGCCCAAAAAAAAATCTTATTTTTTTTTTTAAAAAGCAATTTTTTTTCTCCGTTTAGGCCGATATGTATTTTTCTACATATTTTTGGTAATAAAAATCACAATAAGCGTATATTGATTGGTTTGCACAAAAGTTATAGCTTCTACAAAATAGGGGAAAGATTTATGGCATTTTTTGTATTTTTTCTTTTACTAGTAATGGTGGCAATTTTTATTTGCACTGCGACATTATGGCAGACACATTTGACAATTATACAATGATCAGTGCTATAAAAATGCACCGATTTCTGTATAAATGTCACTGGCAGGGAAGGGGATAACACTAGGGAGCGATCAAGGGGTTAACTGTGTTCCCTAGTGTGTTCTTAAACTGTGGGGGGAGGGGACTCACTAAAGGATTTGACAGATCGTGGTTCCTAGCTATTAAGAACTCTCGATCTGCATCTCCTCTCCTCACAGAACTGGCATGTGTGTGTTCACACGCGCGCGCGCACACACACACACACACACGTCCCTGTTCTGCCTCTCGTGCCCATGATTGCTCGTGGCTGGCGGTCATCGCGACCGCCGATCACAAGCATCGGCACCCCTGCAGTGCAGCACATGCCTGCTATCCCACTTTAAGAGACAGACATTCAGCTACGACAGTTCGCGGGACTGTGCCAACCTGCTGCAGTATAATGATGGCGGCTGGTTGGCAAGTGGTTAAGAGAACTAGATCTGTGAAATTTCAGCAATTGTTTTGATTTTTGAACAATAAAATATAAAAACTTTTCTGCAATACGCTTAGGAATTTATCTAAGGAAACCAGTAAGTAAAATGAGTGCTGCACTGCGAATATAGGGGGTTATGACACTTCAATAACTGATGCTTGAAAAGCAAAGTTCGAAACTTGCTTCTTTAATATGGCACTTCTCTCTTTCTGATCTGTTGGAAACTGTTTCAATTATTAGATTCACATTGCTTGTATATTACTTCCACAGACATTGATGAAGATTTGTTTCAGGAAAATAGAGCTGTCTTTCCAAGAAGTAAACAGCTCTGTAAATACTGCATGCAAGATCAGAAAATATATTTTTGCTTTGTAAACACAGATAAAAATGTGAGAGTTAATCAACCCATTTTAAATACTGTAGATGTATTCTTCCAGAGGTTAATTATATTCGGTGGCAGAAATAAGTGTCTCACAGAGGTTTGGTTTAATACATAAACTGCATATTTCTTTCAGTTACTAAATATGTGTTTATGCTGGCAGTCGGTAGATGTAACCTTATAAAAAATGTTTAAGACAAAATAACTACCATAAACTTAATATATACTTCCATCCAAACCACAAAACTGTTGAACGAAAAAACAAATTATGCAATATATAGGCTATATAACTGTTTCTGTTCTTTGTTTTTGAACTGCGTATCTAATAATGTTCTGAAAAGTGTCAAGTCCATTTTGAAACAGATTTGCTACCCTCTCATGGTATTTTGTTCTATTGATTGATTTTTCAGGGGGCCTTGGTTTGGGTGTTTCAAACTGTATTGTTAATATATATAATATATAAATAAAACATTTTTTATTTAAAACCCTGCTAAAGGAGAGGATCTGAGGCTGTGACATCGCGCAGCCACGGTGGTGAGGGAGCGGACACTCTCAATACATGCAACAAGCAAATTTTGTTTTTATATCTAGTAAGTGTCCTTTTTTAGCGGGGTTTTAAATAAAAGTTTTATAGCAGAGAGCACTATGTCGGCTGTGTTTTTGATTACATGATACATGAGTCCTTTGAAGTGGAGGAACAGCTGAGTAATCTCATGGATCAACCCCCTATCTGTGAGGGACACATTGGGTGGAGTGGAGATCATGAAATGGAGAAATTGAACAGGTGAATCCTGAGAGAAAAGAAAAGACGTTTGGGGATAGAAAATAAAGAGTTTGAGTCTTCCTGACTCATCCTTGAGGTGAGCAGATAAAATAGTTGGTGGTGGTGTGCACACGCATGCAAATTGTTGAAAAGCACAGTGATATGACACTGGAGCACTACTATCAAGATTTATATTTATTTATGGGACATTTATTATATATTTTTTATTAATTTGAATTTTATTGCATGTATAAATAGCACCAAGTATTGTATTAAATTTCCCACTGTAGTACCACTGCACTGTGGGTATGTGTGTGACCCAGAAGGCATTGCAAGGCTGACAGCCACAAGCATGTCTCCCAGAGACAGGCATGATGTGACATGCACAACAGCTGGAATGTCACAGTTTGTCCACCCCTTGTGTAAAGGATAACTTGATGGCTTAAAGGGGTTGTAAAGGTTTGTTTTTTATTTTCTAAATAGGTTCCTTTAAGTTAGTGCATTGTTGGTTCACTTACCTTTTCCTTCGATTTCCCTTATAAATGTTTTTTTTCTTTGCCTGAATTTCTCACTTCCTGTTTCTCCTCAGTAAACTTGCCACCATCATCCGAGCGGTGGTTAGTCAGCCAGAACAGCTTACTGAGGTAGAACAGGAAGTGAGAAATTCAGACAAAGAAAACAAAGAAGAAAAACTTTTAGAATGGAAAGGTAAGTGAACCAAAGAAAAAAAAATTAGAAGGAAAAGGTAAGTGAACCAACAATGCAGTAGCTTAAAGGAACCTATTTAGAAAAAAAAAATGAACATTTACAACCCCTTTAAGTGACGGAGGTGGAAAAATGTTAAGGATTTGTTATTGGGCTGCATTAAATGTTAAAGGTTTTGGTTGAAGGAAAAGTTAAAGCATACCAAACACAAATTTAACATACTGCAGCTTGTCAGTCCTTGGTGGTGGTAGTTTTTTCACTTTACTGTCACCTGGTAATCCTTTAAATAACACACTGCCTTTTCCTGGGTGGTTACTTAGATTTCCCCACTGCAGAAGGGCTAGTTTTAGGAGTTTAGATCAAGTGTTAAGTGTTCACTTAAAGGGTTAAGTGTTATAAAGTTAAGTGCTACTGTTTGGGGGGGGGGGTAGATTATGCATTATGGATGGGGTGGACATTTAAGTGTTCAGGGCTTAGTTGAGGGATTAGGTGTTGGCAGCACAAGGTCACATTAGGTGGTAGGCAGGTGGGGGTATTAAATAATCTATTATTTTGGTTGGTATGGGGGGTGGGTTTAACATTCAGGGCTCATTTTAAAGCATGATAAATTCTTTAGGCTGCTTTGACCGTCGTTTTTGTGTCTCTTTTCGGCCACTAGCGGGGCGCTTTTAACCCCCGCTATCGGCCAAAAAAAGGTTAAAGGCACCCGCAAACGGTTCTTGATTCCAATAGGCAGGGGCACTTTAGGAGCGGTGTATTTGCAATACACCACTCCTAATGCACTTGCAAGGAAGCTACTGGCAGGACTTTTTCTGACGCTCTGCCAGGGCACCGCTCCAGTGTGAAAGCCCTCGGGCTTTCACACTGGAGTTAAAGGAACCGCTCTTTCAGTCGCTTTTTTTTCTTTCTTTGCAGGCACTATTTTTAGCGCTATAACGCCTGCAAAGTGCCTCAGTGTGAAAAGGGTCTTAATGTAGGGTAAAGACTGCTGACCAGATATACTATTCAGGCTGGTTTTCTGTACTGTGAGACTTTCACTGAAAAATACCAGCACATCTCCAAATGTATAAGCAATGTTTCAGCACCATGGAGAGCTCCTGTCAGCAAACATGCCTGTAGGCTAAAAACTGTTTTACAACTACTGTACGTTTGACAGTTGACACCTGTTCACTTGCTGCTTCTTCACCTGGTGCATATCCATCCTATTGTAAAAAGGGTGCATGTGACCGTGGCATGCTAGGTGCAGGCTGCCTAAGGAAATAACAGTAAAGCATTTCCTCAGGCAGATTTTCTGGTGAATCGTTTATACTTCTTTTGTTACCTATATTGCATGTATGTATTAAATTAGGAAAGGTCTTTATTGGTGTATTTAGGTGTATATTTTCCCACTCATTTTCATTATGTTCTCAACGAAGGTGAAACATTTTGTAGCATTAATTTTCTAGATAGAGTTTCAATGGAAAATTACACTGATAATACACACTGTCCTTAACTTGGTCTAATTCATTATTTTCAAAGCAGAAAAGCTAGAGAGAAAAAATAAATAAAAAATCTTCATTAACCAGTTAAGCCCCGGACCAATATGCAGCCTAAAGACCCAAGGTGTTTTTACAGTTCGGGACTGCGTCGCTTTAACAGACAATTGCGCGGTCGTGCGACGTGGCTCCCAAACAAAATTGGCGTCCTTTTTCCCCCCACAAATAGAGCTTTCTTTTGGTGGTATTTGATCACATCTGCGGTTTTTAGTTTTTGCGCTATAAACAAAAATAGAGCGACAATTTTGAAAAAAATGCAATATTTTTTACTTTTTGCTGTAATAAATATCCCCCAAAAACATATATAAAAACATTTTTTTTCCTCAGTTTAGGCCGATACGTATTCTTCTACCTATTTTTAGTAAAAAAAATCGCAATAAGCGTTTATCGATTGGTTTGCGCAAAATGTATAGTGTTTACAAAATAGTGGATAGTTTTATTGCATTTTTATAAATTTTTTTTTTTTACTACTAATGGCGGCGATCAGCAATTTTTTTCGTGACTGCGACATTATGGCGGACACTTCGGACAATTTTGACACATTTTTGGGACCATTGTCATTTTCACAGCAAAAAATGCATTTAAATTGCATTCTTTATTGTGAAAATGACAGTTGCAGTTTGGGAGTTAACCACAGGTGGCGCTGTAGGAGTTAGGGTGCACCTAGTATGTGTTTACAACTGTAGGGGGGTGTGGCTGTAGGAATGACGTCATCGATCGTGTCTTCCCTATAAAGGGAATGACGCGATCGATGCGCCGCCATAGTGAAGGACGGGAAAGCCGTGTTTACATACGGCTCTCCCCGTTCTTCAGCTCCGGGGAGCGATCGCGACGGAGCGGCTATAAACAAATAGCCGCGCCGTGGTCCCGGATCGCTCCCCGAGCGGACCCGACCTCCGCATGTAGCGGGGGGGGGGGTCCCGATCGGACCCCCCACCCGCTAATAGGCGAGGACGTACGTGTACGCCCATGTGCCTGTACGTGCCATATTGTGGACGTATATGTACATGCGGGGGTCGGGAACTGGTTAAGTAAACATATTTTTCTTTAATTACACAGCACTTCATTTTTTTTCAAATTCCTGTCAACTTAATTTTTCGCTTTTAGGCCGCGTACACACGATCGGTTAAACCGATGAGAACGGTCTGATGGACCGTTTTCATCGGTCCAAACCGATCGTGTGTGGGCACCATCGGTTATTTATCCATCGGTTAAAAAAAAGCCAACTTGTTTTAAATTTAACCAATGGATTCCTAACCGATAGAAAAAAAAAACGATCGTTAGTAGGCACAACCATCGGTTAAAAATCCATGCATGCTCAGAATCAAGTCGACGCATGCTTGGAAGCATTGAACTTCATTTTTTTTCAGCACGTCCTTGTGTTTTACGCCCCCGCGTTCTGACACGATCGTTTTTTTAACCGATGGTGTGTAGGCACGACTGACCATCAGTCAGCTTCATCGGTTAACCGATGAAAACGGTCCATCAGACCGTTCTCATCGGATGAACCGATCGTGTGTACAGGGCTTTACACTGCTATTCAAAAATCATGATTGTATAGCCTGTTGAAACTAAAAGAAAAGCATGACATTTTTATGAAAGGTAGCAGGAAATACAGAAAACTAAAATCAAGTATGTAAAAAAAATATATATATTATACACACACACACACATTATATATATATAGATAGCAACACATATCAGAGAGGAAATGGGCCCGGTGTGCAGCCAATACTGTATATATAAGCCCAACAGTTTTATGCACAACCACGAAGATACTGTCTACTCTGCTATGTTTGTCATGTTTTATAACGGTTTATTTTTACAGGATTAGGATGCTACAGCATGATGTGCAGCTTGATCATTGGTCTGCAAAACAAATTTGTTCTTGAATCTGAAATCAAAACTACGGACACGTTTTTTTCTATCATAAGAAATAGCATTATCTATGTTGACTAGATAAAGTCACTTGGAAAATGTTTGACACAATCTCTAAATACTAAAGCCGTGTACACACGGTCGGTCAAAACCGATGAAAACGGACTGAAGGTCCGTTTCATCGGTCCAAACTGACTGTGTGAGGGCCCCATCGGTCAGTTATCCTTCGGTCCAAAAATGTAGAACTTAAAAAAATTCGATCGATGGACGCCTAACCGATAGGTCAAAACCCGACGTTAGTATGCAAAAGCATCGGTTAAAAACCCTTGCATGTTTAGAATCAAGTCGACGCATGCTTGGAAGCTTTTAAGTTCATTTTTCTCTGCACGTCGTTGTGTTTTACGTCACCACGTTGGACTCGATCGTTTTTTTTAACTGATGGTGTGTAGGTACATCAGACCATCAGTCAGCTTCATCGCTTCGGACCGTTCTCATCGGATGGACTGATCGTGTGTACAGGGCTTTAGACTTTGTTAACAACATAATTTAGTGTTCACTGTTTTCCTACACAAATAGACCAAGAATCAATAAATTTTCACTTAATGCTAAACCAAAACTAAATGCAAATTGCTGCATTAATGCAAAATTGTATATTATGCAGCAAATTACCAATCTATAATGCTACACATTTCATTTACTAAAAATTCTTTAGGTTTATTTGTAGGATAAATTTAATTAAAAAAAGGGAGTATTTCTAAAGTTTTGGCTCACTGCCAAATCTAATGAAATAGAACTGTTTGAAACTACGCAGTTATTTTTTGGTAGCAAATAAAAAAATATATATACACCCATCTGTTAAGTGGAAATTAAAAACACACAGTTAGTGCATGGTGTTATAGATTTGCACTGTTGGAATCCAGAGCAGATAGATCACTTTCAGTGGGAGGGATGATGATTGCAATATGGTAAATGAGAAGCTTTTGCAATTTCAGCAAACCAGGAGTAAAAACTGTTTTTTTTTAAGTATTTGTGTACATCCTGCTATTCTACCTGTTGTTAATAATAATGAAAAAGGCAATCTGATTCATCAGTTTCAGCAGCAATCCATTAAAATTTGGTGCGCTTACCGATAGACAGAATTGTAAAAACATCAGATATGTTTAATGAAAAGAAAATATGAGACCCAAATAATAAACACATTATGTAAGTGATTTGCTTTAAGGGCCAGTTCACACCATGCTTTTCTTTATGTGCATTTTTAATGCGTTCCAGTGCATCATTTCCCTCTTTTTTTTCTTAAATTTAAATAAAAACATGCATTTTCCAGTGCATTTAGGTATGTTCCAGGGCATTTTTTTTATACGTTTTACAGTGTTCCAGTACAGTTCATTGCAGGAAAAATGCAGCATGTTCTACTTTTTTTTATCTGGAACGGGAACGCACTGGAACTGCAAGCACTGGTGTGAACTATGTCATTGAATACCATATAACCTGCTTTTCATGCGTTTTTGATGCAGAAAAAAATGCACTGGACTGCATGTGGTGTGAACTGGCCATAAAAGCAGACTCAATTTAATTCTAGCACCAGCATTAGTAGTGCACATTTAAAAAACACAAAATATCAAAAAGCAAAAGGTAAAGTTAACATAGGATACAAAGACAGACACACCTCCACAACTCACAGTTACAACAGAAATGCCACAAATAAGACAAGAAACTATATTTTGCTGTGAAGTCCTAAAACATACATACACACACACACACACACACACACACATACATATACAGACACTCCTGAGATGTCTTTAAACCAAACAGAATACAAGCCTGTAAAATTAACAAAATTAGCAGCCATGTGGTCTCATGCTAATGGTAAAACAAACCCATACTTTGCAGTAAAGCCATTTATTGCAGGAAAATAAAAATGGTGAAAATGTAATTAACTGAATGATTTTCACCATGTGGGCTGTGTACTTTATATTTTTATTCTTTATTAGGGTTGCACCCATAATGAAGCTCTTAATTTATTGCGTGAAACATTGTTGTGTCTTTTTTTGGGGAGCATTTTTTTGAATTTATTTTGGGAACACATGGTTTATTTTTGGGGCAGGCTGTTTTTGTTATTTTTGGTGGTCTTCATTGTGCAGCGTAATGGAGGGGATGTGGACAGCAAGGAGGGATGATTGATGTTTACCTTTGAGATCGCTGTATACAACTCCCCTGATATCTCCAATTGTAATTAACCAGAGTGGTAGTTGCCAGTCTGCAGGGCATTTGGTGAAAATAGAGTAGTTCTGGCTTGGTACCCTTTTTTTTCATACATGGTATTCCTAATATTTATTTTTCAAATTTGGGTCAGACAGGGATATAGATACAGTATCTGTCTTCTGATCCTCTGTATGTTCTAAACTAGATCCCTCTCTGCAGTGTCTATTTTCCAGTCAGTTGGAACAATATGGATTTACCACCATTATTTTCAGGTATTTTGGACTCATTTTACAGATGCCCCCTAAAACACACAGACCTTGATATATGTACAGACATCCCTTGATTAACAAACTTCATTTTTGAAAGGACTCTGGTTGCAAAACAAATTGGTTGTGAACCAAGGCAAATTTTCCTATAGGGTTCAATGCAAATCTGGTTAATCCGTTCTGAACTGTTTTTTGTTTATATAAAATTCTGAAATGTATGTACAAAAAAAAAAAAAAAGGATTTTAAACATATAGTACCTTTTTTTTACATTACACAGTCTTTTACATTAGGCTGACCTCTTTCATGTGTTTTTTTTAAGATGAAAAGCTCCTCTTTAATCCTCATTTGAAACAATCCCAAACCCCAATTTAAATGACTAGTCTAGGGGCCAGAAAACAGCACTGTGCATCCAAGATCATCTAAAGGGGCATGGTAAAGTTGTTGAATTGATATGAACAGTTTTTCCATGATTCACAATCAAGTCAGCCCATTCTTATGGTAGTCAGGGGGCAGGACCCCTATCTGGGTGGACTGGTTCTCCTAAGACTCATCTTGCACTGCTCTTCTCAATATGAACATGTCAGAGGAGGGAAGATGGCCGTGACTCATATTCGTGAGCATAAGCAAAGTTTGCGAATCAAAAGAAAATTTCTGTGAACTCTTTTGTTCGCGAACAAAGTTGCTCGTGAACAGAAACGGTCATAAACCGAGGTATCACTGTATTAACAAAATCCTAATAAAAGGTTATATTTTACTCTAGTGGTCATATGTGCGTGGTTTGCCACACCATCTTGTTAGAAAATAATTTGCCACATTGGAGGAAGTGTATTTCATATAGTAAAGGCTTTTGTTATACTTGGTCACCAAACCTGCCCTACTTGCAGGCCTTTTTAACCACTTCAATCTTGGACACTTTCACCCCCTTCCTGCCCAGGCCAATTTTTAGCTTTTAGTGCTGTCGCACTTTTAATGACAATTGTGCGGTCATGCAACTATACCCATATGAAACTTATAATTTTTTTTACACAAATAGAGCTTTCTTTTGGTGATATTTAATCGCCACCAAGTTTTTTCTGCTTAAAAAATTTGAAAAAAAATTATCTTAGGTTCTGTCACAACATTTTGCAACCAAGTCATTTTTCTACTTCACTGATGTGCACTAATGAGACTGCATGGATGGGCACTGATGAAGCTGCACTGATGAGGTTGCACTGATGGGTACTGATAGGCGGTACTGATAGGCAGCACTGATAGGCACTGAAAAGCTGCACTGATTGGGGAAAGGGATGCCAATAACTGTCAAGTTTGTTTATGTGTGTTCAGATGTGATTAGACACAGCTGATCCCATGGTAAAGGGCTGCTGTGATTGGTCCTTTATCTTGATCTGTGTCTGAAGGAAACAGCAATCACAGAGCATGCTCAATGCGTGCCCTGGGAGGATGTACTTGGATGCCCTCCCAGAACAACAGAGTCGTGCTCTAGTTATCTTTTGGCCATGGTGAAGTATATAAGTGGTTAAGCTAGTTAGACAGTAGTTAGACAGCATTTAAACAAATAAACATTATTTTACTGAAGTGAGCTAAAGACCTGTATTGGTTTGGATCAGGTAAAAAGTTTATAAATTGAAGTGGCTAATGTTCATATGCAAACATTTTCAGAATGTTTCTAGTTTTCCTATTTGTTTTCATCTTTGTAAATTTTTTAATGAACTGATCCAAAAATGTGATTTGCAGCAATTCTAAATGCTCACTTTTAAATTTTTTATATACATATCAAACATGTCATACTTAAAGCGGAGGTTCCGCGATTTCTGGAATTTTTGTTACTATGTGCAATGCTTAGTAATATAGATAGCAATGTACCACTCACTTGCTACCCACTTGTACGTTTATCGGTTCGGTTTACGTCATAAATATGAACTTTAAAAAAATAATCCTGGGTTTTTCCATCTTGCTTGTGGGCATTGTGAAGCCCACAAGCAAAGACTTCCTGGATTCTGTGATGCGATGCGAGTCATGTGACCCTCGAGATAGTAATGCGTGTATTCTCGCTCTATTTCAGATGGTCTCCTGTGAGTCTTGCAATGTCACTCCTAGGAGACATTGCTCCCATAACGCACTGAGGCGTCGGGGAAAAGGAGCGACACGCCCACTCCCGCGGGGAACAAGACCCGGAAGTGAGGCTAAATCCATCGTATTCAAGGTAATCGTAGACACCTTGAAAAAAAAAACAGTGGCTTATACATTTATTAAGGCTGCAGGTCTGATTAATACAAAGTTCAGTTTGAGGGTGAACCTCCGCTTTAACTGCTCGGTGGTGCTTCTGGCCCCTCCCTCTATTGTCACGTACCCCCATAGCAAATGGTTTGCTATGGGGGCACATATGCATGCTTGCTCCTGAGCCAGCTTCTGTGTATATCTTGCTATATCTCTACCAAACAAACAAGCCTTATGTGAAAACCCTTATATGGTAAAACCTTGGATTGCGAGCATAAGTAGTTGGAAACGTGCGTGTAATCCAAAGCACTCGTATAGCAAAGTTTCCCTGTAAGAAATAATTGAAACTCAGATGATTCATTCCACAATCAATTATTCATAAGTCCTTAATAGAGTTGAGCAGACACCTGGATGTTCGGGTTCGGGTCCGAACCCGATTTTAAAAAAAATGTTCGGGTTCGAGAACCCGAACTCCGAACCCCATTGTAGTCAATGGGACACGGACGTTTAGAAAAAAAAATGCGCGGAGGTCCCCGCAAATTCAATTAGGTCTGGTATGGATATTAAGGGGAACCCCGCCGTCAATTTAAAACAAAAATGACGTGCGGTTCCCCCTAAATATATATAACCAGACCCGTTATCCGAGCACGTTGACCTGGCCGGCCGCAGAAAAGAGGGGGGGACAGAGTGCGCCCCCCCCTCTCCTGAACCGCACCAGGCCACATGCCCTCAACATGGGGAGGATGTCCCCATGGTGATGGGGACAAGGGTCTCATCCCCACAACCCTTGCCCGGTGGTTGTGGGGGTATGCGGGCGGGAGGCTTATCAGAATCTGTAAGACCCCTTTAACAAAGTGGACCCCCAGATCCTGACCCCCCCCCTGTGTGAAATGGTAATGGAGTACACTGTACCCCTACCATTTCACGAAGGAAGTGTAAAGTCTCATCGCTGGACACAGCCCAGCGAATGACACGCTGAAGCTGTGACATTACTTATATAGAGGAGGCAGGGCCACCCGTCACGTGACCCCGCACCCTCCGACGTACCCTCTGCTACGTCACTGGGTAAGCCCCGGCTTCCCTCTTCCTGGGCTTCCCCAGTGACGTAGCAGAGGGTATGTCAGAGGATGCGGGGTGACGTGACGGGTGGCCCTGCCTCCTCTATATAAGTAAAGTCACAGCTCCAGCGCATCATTCGCTGGGCTGTGTCCAGCGGTGAGAGGAGGTCCAGGATGCTGCGCTCCGGATGAATGGATCTTCTCATCGCTGGAGCGGAGATCACCCGTCGCAAGATCTTCTCATCGCTGGAGATCACCCGCAGTCATCGCATGATCAGGACAACGTTGAAGCAGGAAGCCGGGAACGAGTGGATTATCACCGCTGGAGTTTTTTTCTTTTTTTTTTTTTATTAATAAAGGACTTTATTCTACGGTGTGTGTGTGTGTGTGTTTTTTACAAGACTTTACACTTCCTTCGTGAAATGGTAGGGGTACAGTGTACCCCATTACCATTTCACACAGGGGGGTCAGGATCTGGGGGTCCCCTTTGTTAAAGGGGTCTTCCAGATTCTGATAAGCCTCCCGCCCGCATACCCCCACAACCACCGGGCAAGGGTTGTGGGGATGAGACCCTTGTCCCCATCAACATGGGGACATCCTCCCCATGTTGAGGGCATGTGGCCTGGTGCGGTTCAGGAGAGGGGGGCCGCACTCTGTCCCCCACAATTTTCTGCGGCCAGCCAGGTCAATGTGCTCGGATAACGGGTCTAGTTATGGATATTTAGGGGGAACCGCACGTAATTTTTGTTTTAAATTGACAGCGGGGTTCCCCTTAATATCCATACCAGACCTGAAGGGTCTGGTTATGGATATTTAGGGGGAACCGCACGTCATTTTTTTGTAAATTGACGGCGGGGTTCCCCTTAATATCCATACCAGACCTAAAGGGTCTGGTTATTGAATTTTCGGGGACCTCTGCGAATTTTTTTTCCCGAACTCCGATCCCAAACTTTTTCCAATTATTCGGGTTCGGGTCCGGGTTTGGGAAAAACCCAAAGTCCGTACCGAACCCGAACTTTACAGTTCGGGTTCGCATAACCCTAGTCCTTAGCTATAATCTTTTTATATAGACTTATGTGACTTCAGGGCAACTTCGAGGCAACTTCAATTAAAGTCTATGGGCAGAAGTCAGATAGAAGTCTCATTAAAGTAGTACAGGCATCTTTTCTAAAGTAAGAGCAAATTTAGCAGTGCTAATTAAGACAGCTCTCTGACTAAAATGGGATTTTACATGTCACACGACTTGGAGTCTCACAAGTCGGATCCCAAGTCACGGCAGTGTTAACCGAGCCTAAAGCAACCTTCATTAAAAGGGATTGTAAACCATCATGGTTTTTCACCTTAATGCATTCTGTGCATTAAATTGAAAAACCTTTTGTACTGCAGCAGCCCCCCAGACCCCCCCAGACCCCCCTTTTTTCTTACCTGAACCTTGTTCCAGCAATGGGGACAAGCACAGCAGCTCCAGCCGCTGTCTCGGTTCCTCATTGGATAGATTCATAGCCACAGGAGCCATTGGCACCTGCAGCTGTCAATCAAATCTAGTGACTTGGGTGCCAGGGTGGGGCCGAGTATGGCTGTCTGTTAATGGACACAGCAGCAGGACTCGGGAATGCTCCTGCCTGAGATGGCAAAAGTGGCTCTCCATAGGGGCACTGGAGAAGAGGTGGAGCCAAGAGCACCGCCAGGGGACCCCAGAAAAGGATGATTGGGGCCACTCTGTGCAAAGACCTTACACAGAGGAGGCAAGCATAACATGTTTATTATTTTGTTTTTTTTAACTAAGCTTTACAATCACTTTAAATATAACCATATTGCTACACTTACAGTAGAGGCACCTCTCTTCTCTTTTAGACTCATACAGACATGACTCTACGCGTATTGCAAGACCTCTCTCGTTTATCAAGTTAAAATTGATAAAAATACTTTGTCCATCTTGTAAAACACTCACTGACCAAGTTAGTCGCAAGGTTTTACTGTATTTAGTATTTGGTGGAACCTGTTGTTGAAACTTCTCAAACATTTTCTGTATCTGTTGATCAGTTCTGTCCAGCAGTTGGAATGTACCATTTCTGCATGCAAAACATTTTCGGTTGATGGCTATTTCTTAGTTGTCCATCTTAAAAAGCTAGCTGCAGATTAAAGAACAGCATTTTAAAGATACTGAGATAAGGATTCTGACAAGGCTAAGTTACTCTTGTGTTTGTTGCTTGAACAGGTTTTTTGAGTTTAGATCACAAACCAATTGCCTGATATTCTTCTACAAAATATCTTAATACAAGTTGGAATCTTCTAGACCTTCATAGCCATTTCGGGCATCAGGTGAGCCAAGGCACCAGGGAAGCTCTGTATTGTCTAAGCCCCATTTACTATGTTTGGTTGAGGTTTCAGCATATTACAGTACCCCAAACGCTACACTTGTTAGGGTCCATGCAAACTAGGCAGCAGAGAAGGCCAGAACTGCTGGCAGAAAAAAAAGCAGCAGAAAAAAAATGCTTCTATGGAGTATATATGCAATACTTTATTAATCCCAAAGGGAATTTGGGAAATTGTTGCGACACAGACACACTTAACAAAGACAACACAAGGTTACAACAATAATCTAAACAAGAAAAACAGAAATGGAAGGCGCGCACACCTAGCGCATTACCAGAGATAATTTAATAATAAAAAAAAAATTGTGTGAAAGTGGGTACTCACAAAATGCAATGGACAAAATGCCATAAACACAGTGCATGGACATGCACAGAGCCCCTTCCTCAGAGCTAGGCTTGAGCACATAGGGGTTGATTTAAAACTGGGAAGTGCAAAATGTGCTGCAGCTGCGTTTGGTAGCCAATCAGCTTCCAACTTCAGCTTGTTCAATTAAGCTTTGACAAAAATCTGGAAGCTGATTGTTTTTGTTTTGCAGAGCTGCACCAGATTTTGCACTTAGTAAATCAATCCCATAGGCCAACAGAGTTGCTTCTACAGGCTGAATGAAAAAAATACCATAAACCTAAATTAGCAGCAATTGTAATGCCCAGTGTGCATGGCACTTTCCATGTGCCAAAAATATTACTTAGCTATCCAAAAAAAAAAAAAAATGTTCTAGAAGTGCTGTGGGAGAACAAACTGACCTTTAACAAACTTAAGATGGGCCGAGAACAGGCACTTCATCCTTGATACCCCCCTCCCATCTTATTAGTAAGACTTATTTTGAATATGTTTCTCAGGAGTTATGATAAACCCTTAGATTTCACGCTATGGTTTCCTGTCATCTTTTTATTAGGGAGGTTTATGTTTTTGGACATTTTTTGTGATCTATTCCACTGTTATGAGCTTCAAAAACACTTCTTCTAAAGTCCTCTAGGCAACCTAGATTTTTTTTTTAGCCATTTGTTCAATAAAGTCATAGAAATATAAAATGGTTGTGTTTGTTAGGATTTGACTATAATATAGATAAAGAACCAATCATATTTCAGCAATCATGTATGTAAAAATCCAGTAACCACCATAAGGATGCACAAACCATTTCTCACAGCTGGATTTTCTATGGCGCACATATAGTACTCTATGCAAGGGGATCTCTCTAGGTTTCAAAAGGAAAATATATCCCTATATTTTTGGACAGACACTTTTGCTAATTGGACAATACCGTACACATTACTATTTAACTAGAAGCTTATTAAAACTGCATGGGTGTCATGGCCTTCAAGGGTGAAACTCTGCAGCTTTGCTCCTTGTCAAGTATCTATAACTGTAAAGTTACTTTAAATAAAGAGACCTATCAGCATTGCTGTCTGCTTTGAGTGCTGTTTAGAACACTTGTCATGAAAGCCAAGATACATTTTATGTACCCCTGAAAGATATAGGGCTTTGGTAATACTGTATCTTTCCTTATGGTGGATTGGTAATAAATCATGCACAGCATTCTACAAAAATGTAGGTGTTTTATATTAGTAAAGATTTTTCACATTAACTGTCAACAAGATTTGTCTCCAGCAGAGATAATCACTGAAGTGTACAGGTTCTGAGAGCATAGACTGACACTTTTTGTATGAGATGAATAGGTCTATATTGATTTGTAGGTGTGTTTATTCAGGCAAGGTGCTTTGAAAATTTACTGTGTACAGTCAGTTGTAGTATTCCGAGAGGTGGGTAATGTTTAGGAAAGTCTTAAATAAAGCCAACCAAAAGGACATATCACATAGTAACCCCTATTCTGTTCTGCTAAATACATCTTTCCATATCATACTTTTAACTATTTTATGAACAATGATTTGTTGCCTGAATTGGACAAACTCAGATGTTACTCCATGTTGGCATATTTTTTTTTTGCTAATTAGGCATTATCTATTGTTTTCCATTTTTTTTTTCAATAAGGCTTTATTTTCTTTTATTGATTAAAATGAGTCCTAAAGAACATGACTGCTGCTGTGTTGCATAAAGGACCACAGTCATAATAGCTGCAGGAATATTAACTACCCGGTTTGCTGTGTCACATAAAGAAAAGTCACAAACCTTATCATGTAAAATAACATTTAGTGGGTGCGTGGCCAGCCGGAGCCTAAGATGGAAACTGTGCACTGAGGCTCTGAGCATCGGATCGGCATGTATATATATATATATATATATATATATATATATATATATACACACATATATATATATATATATATATATATATATATATATATATACACATATATACACACATATATATATATATATATATATATATATATATATATATATATATATATATATATATCCATCTACACACACACACACACATATAATAGTGCATTGAAGTGGTTAAGGGGAACCCTTTGACAGAATTAAGGAAAAAAACAGCAATGTGCCCCCCTCAAAATCCAAAGGCACGATATTTAAAGGAATATTTCATTTTTATTGTTTCACTTTAAGAATTATTAAAATCACTGCTCCTGAAAAAAAATGTTTTAATAAAAACTTTGTTTGCATTGATACCTATCCCCTGGGGTAGTACCCAGGTCCCCATACACTTTTTATGGTAATAAGTTGCGTAGAAGCCTTTAAAATGGACACTTTGATGTTCTTGTCCCATAGACTTTAATAGGGTTCAAATGTTCGCTCAAACTTTTTGCCTGTTCACATGTTCTGGTGCGAACCAAACCGGGGGGGGGGGGGGGTTTACAAGTCATCCCTAGTCGCAAGCTACATTGCCCACCCTGATGTTATATAGCCCTCAGCTATATAAGAACTCTTTACCCCACTGTTCTTCCTGGGCACGTCCGTGTCTGTTTGTCAGGAAGCTATCAAAATGTTTCCATTATAATACTGCAATCGTTCAAAGCTTATCCTCTGTTGTCTATTTTTGCTTTTTGTTTTTACGTTGTCTTCAAACACATTACTTCACAATCTACCACCTACAACCATCAACAGGTCCACCTAATTACTAGGAGTAGTATAACCTCTCCGCTGCTCAAGTACCAGCGTACCTCTGATATTATCAATACCAAACCACCTCGCCAAAAGATCCTCCCTCTGAAAACTAGCCCTGTCAACCCAATGTGACATTATATGTGCACAGCAAATGCACTTTCACGCAAACCACCAACCCAATTGCTCCCACAAACAATTCCCACATATTTTCACTGCAAGCCCACCTGCCAAAAAGAGGTGTTCTGTTAGCTGTCAAACTTTCCAGCTCATCTCTAGCATTTCCAACAAAAATGGCCACTATCTCATATTTATTTGCAAACTGACTCCCTTTTCACCGTTGTGAATGTTTATGCCCCAACACCCATCATATCCGCTTCTTAAGGAAATTCCTATTCCTGCATAGACCTTTTTTTACAGACCAATGGCTCCAACAAAAAACCTCCACATCGGTCATCATGACAACTACTCTTATCTGCTTCAATCAACTACTTATGCCAAAACACTAGAAGAGCATCTGGAAGAATTATTTGCCATCAATACGGACACAGTGTCTCCGAACCAGGCGTCCTGTGGGTTGTGCATAAAGCAAATAAAAAGGACCCCTCTCTATGCCAACCTACCCCAGCCAATATCCAGTCCTTTCTAGATGTAATTAAACTGCCCAGCCTAACAGCAAACCAACTGGAAATTCTTAAACCTTTCAGTTGGAAGCACAGCCATTGACTCTCTCCTGAACAATAAATCCCTGGGCCCAGATGGCTTTACTGGGGAATACTTTGAAAACATTGTAAACATATATTGCTATTCCCCATCTCAAAGTTGTTCAGTGCTGCGGTCTGCTCATTATCAATAAAATACACCTACAAATCTACCCGATCTGCAAATTTCTGGGAACTACACCTTAAAATCACCCTCAGATGGGATGTGACCCCAACTCAATTGCACAGTATTGACCCATCTGCGCCATCTACCTGCTGAAGATGGTGAGGCGACCTGTGTTCCCCATTACACATCCTTTGGGGGTGCCCCAAGCTCGACAACTACTGACTGCCCTTAAAAACTACCCATGCCATTCCCAGAAAGTGATCACCCACATCCTCCTTGCAGCTAGGTTGGCTATTACATGCAACTGGCTCACAAACCATTCCTGATAGACGTAATTATCTCCATAGTGCACACTCACATTACATTTGACTGAATGTTCACCTCGAGCTTTAGCAACCCCCAACAAGTGGACCCGGATTGAAGCTCCTGGTTTAATTGGTACAGTACGGTTTTTAAACCTGCTCTGCAACTGTTATTATGTCCAACAACAAACAGATAGACATTATTAGACATGTGCACACTGAAATATTTTGTTTCAGAATTTCAGTTTCGTCCGAAAAATAAATTCATTTAGTTACTCCCGAAATTTGTTTTAACCTATTTTGTTTCATTAAAAAATGCATTTGTCAGAAAATCCGAATTAAGGTTGAAACTGTCAATTGAAGGCTTATGGTGTCTGTCGAATGTTGTAAGCAGCTAAACCGTACGATGCCGCAATCGTACATATCTGGTCAAATGCTCCACCCACAAGCTATAGTAGAATTCTAATGTTGTATGAATAGTAATAATTAAGATTAGTAATCAACCAACATTAGAATTCTACTATAACATATGGGTGGAGCATTTGACCATATGTTGATCGTATATTTTTAGCTGCTTCGTCGAATCTTCATGTTTCTATAATGTCTAATCTTTCTCTCTATGTTGAATCTTATTTCTCTATGTTTAATAATCTTGGACTAATAGAGTTAGGTTAGGCACATTCAACCGCAGGTTCGATCGACAGATTGCTATTGTCACCATGAGGCCCCATACACACCATAGAATCTATCCGCAGATAAATCCGTGCAAACGGGTTTCAGCGGATAGATTCTATGGTGTGTACACTCCGTGGGATATTTATCCGCAGATAAATCTCCCCTGGGATGGATTTCCAGCAGATGGATATTTGCTGACATGCTCAACAAATCCATCTGCTGGAATCCATTCCAACGGATGGATCCGCTCGTCTGTACAGACTTACCGGATCCATCCGTCTAAAGGGATTCCCCGCACGCGTCGTAATGACTTGACGCATGCGTGGAATTCCTTATATGACAGCGTCGCGCCCGTCGCCGCGTCATAATAGCGGCGACGGCGCGACACGTCATCGGCAGAGGATTTCAGCGCGGATTTCAATGCGATGGTGTGTACACGCCATCGCATAGAAATCCTCTGAAATCTTTGAGAGGATTTATCCGCGGATACGGTCCGCTGGACCGTATCTGCGGATAAATCCTCTCGTGTGTATGGGGCCTTAGGGTTGTCCCAATACCACTTTAAGACCGAGTACACGTACCAATACTTTTTTCAAGTACTCACCGATTACCGATACTTTTATTTAATCTCATGTGACAGTGGCACATATGTGTCAGTATTTTTATTTATGTTTTACATTTTTTTTTACAATGCTTTCTTTTTTTAAGGGGGGGGGGGGTGGGTACAGTGTCAGTGTGTTTTTTTTATTATTATTAAAACAATATATATATATTATTTATTGCAATTATATTTATTGCAATTATTTTTATTTTTTTATCAGCCCTGTTGGGGGGGCTATGGTGAGATATTAGGGGTCTTAACAGACCTTAACAGACCTCTGACATCTCCCCTTTGAGACAGGGAGAAGGAATAGGAACACATATTCCCCAGTCCCTTTCTCGGCAGCCTCTGCTGCACTGATAATGAATGGAGAGAAGACAGCGGCTCCTCTTCATTTATTAACTGAGACATTGTAATCACAAGGCTACAATGTTTCAGTTATGTGAATGGACAGAGTCAGTAATCACTGACTCTGTCCATTCAGAAAACGAATGAGCCGGGTTTACCGGCTCCTACCTCTGCTCTCCATCCTGAGATATCAAGGGGGACGGCAGCACGGAGGGGTAGAAGAGAGGGGGACAGATGGACAGATGCATGGAGGGGGAGAAGAGAGGGGGACAGATGCACAGAGGGGGAGAAGAGAGGGGGAGAGATGCATGGAGGGGGAGAAGAGAGGGGGACAGATGCACGGAGGGGGAGAAGAGAGGGGGACAGATGCACGGAGGAGGAGAAGAGATGGGGACAGATGCACGGAGGAGGAGAAGAGATGGGGACAGATGCACAGAGGGGGAGAAGAGAAGGGGACAGATGCACGGAGAAGAGATGGGACAGATGCACGGAGGAGAAGAGTGGGGGACAGATGCACCGAGGGGGAGAAGAGAGGGGGGAAAGATGCACAGAGGGGGAGAAGAGAGGGGGGACAGATGCACGGAGGGTGAGAAGAGAGGGGGGACAGATGCACGGAGGGTGAGAAGAGAGGGGGGACAGATGCACGGAGGGGGAGAAGAGAGGGGGGACAGATGCATGGAGGGGTAGAAGAGAGGGGGAACAGATGCATGGAGGGGGAGAAGAGAGGGGGACAGATGCATCGAGGGGGACACGGAGAAGAGAGGGGGACACAAAGCAGCATGGAGGGGGACACTGAAGAGAACGGAGAGGGACACAGAGAAGAGAGGGGGACACGGAGCAGCATTGAGGGGAACAACAGCATGGAGAAGGACACAGCAGAATGGATGGGGACTACACGAGGATAGGGGACAGTCAGCGGTGATCGTGTGGGAGAGAAGCACCGATCACCACTGAAAGCCGCGGGGGGGGCTGAGAAAGGACCGGCTGTCAGACTTTTAAATATATACAGGGTGATCAGTGCTTGTAACTGCCCCACCGCACTGATCACCCTGACTGCCCAGGTATCGGGTGAAGCATCGGAGCATTTCCCCCCAAGTACTGGGGCAAATGCGATACTAGTATTGGTATCGGGAAAACCCTTGTCACCATCATGTCGAATATTTTATCTATATCGAACTGTTGTCGAAACGAAAATAAATAATTTTTTATGCCGGATCTTTTGGATTCTGCATGTTTGTTATCGTTTGTTAAAACGAGCGTGAAAATCCACGAAATTCGAACGAAAACGAATGCACATGTCTAGACATTATTACCAACTGTAACACACCGTCTTTCTCAACGCATCTCCGATTATAGTAAAGAGCCTCTGAAGGAGGCTCTTTACTATGTGATCAGCTATGACCAATCACAGCATGAACCAGGATGTGCCAGTAATTGGCTTTCCTTGGTTCACGCTGACAGGGAGAGCCAATCGGCAGCTCTCCTGTCAGAGGGGGGTGTGCTCCAATTATCAGCACATTGATTATCCGCACAGCCCCCCATCAGAGGTGTTCAGCACAATGCTAATGAGTGTCCACCCAAATCGCCAATCAATACCTATCAAAGTGCCAAGCAGTGCCCATCAGTTACGCCTGTCAATGCCCTTCACAGATGCCAATCAGTGCCCATCAGTAATGCCTGTCAGTACCTTCTCATCAGCGGTGCCTATCAGTGCCAACCATCAGTGCTGCCTTTCAGTGCCTGACAGTGCTGCCTATCAGTGCTGCCCATCAGTGCCCAGTGCCGCCCATCAGTGCTGCATATCAGTGTAGCCTACCAGTGCCCATCAGTGCCAATCAATTCTATATATTAGTTCCTCCTCATCAGTGCTGCCTCATCAGTGCCCATCAGTGAAGGAGAAAACTACATTTTATAACAGAAACAAAAAGGAAAACTTTTTTTTTTCAAAAATTTCTGTATTTTTTAGTGGTTTAGCAAAAAACAAAAACCCCAGTGGTGATCAAATACCACCAAAAGAAAGCTTTATTTGTGGGAATAAAACTGTAAAAATGTAGTTTGGGTACAATGTGGTATGACCACGCAATTGTCATTCAAAGTGAGACAGCGCTGAAAATTGTCCTGGGCAGGAAGGGGGGAAATTGCCTTGTATTGAAGTTGTTAAATACCACCAAAAGAAAGCTCTAAAAAACTTTCTAAAAAAGCGCTGTCTATTTCATTTGGGTACAGTGTTGCCTGACATGTAATTGGCATTCAAAGTGTGACAACGCTGACATCGGAAAACTGGCCCGGGCAGGAAGGGGGTGAAAGTGTCCGGTATTGACATGGTTAAAAATTAACTATTGTGCGGAGATTTATGTGTATTAGTGAAACTGTTGATTGTGGACCAGTATTTAAGAAATATTTTGTGAGTATAACTGTTGCATACATGCACAGGGTATACTGAAAGTAAGCTTAGGGTCGGTTTTACATAGGCTCCTTTAGATGACATCCAATATGTTGTAAGATTTAGCCTTAGCCACTTTGTTGACTGTGGCAAAAAAAGTCTCTCTTTCTCATGTTCTAAAGATGGAAGGTATGTAAATACTGTTGTGGCTAATTAAAGAGCTGTGTAAACTGTTGGCACTATATAAATCCTGTATAATAATAATAATATTATTATTATTATTATTATTAATTCTTGGAAATTGAGAAAATGCGGGCAGGCAATTCAATCAAGGTCAACTAAACAATTTTGAGTGACAGTGGCCTTCAAATTTACTTAGCAGGTATTAATTCATTGAACTGTCAGTTAAAACATTAAATAAAAAATACAACACAGTATGTGACATATATTCCCTTTTCTACACAAAGGGCAAAAAAAAAACATTAATGAAAGTGTATTTATGGAAAACAATCTGTTATTAGTGAATGGAGGGAACATTTTTTACTAAAAATAGTAGCAATATACCAGTTCTCTAACAATTGGTGGCTTATGGAAATGATACTATGGTTAGTTCTAATAATCAAAATACTTCCCACTGTATTTATAATCCCCATGATAATAAACAGCACAAAGTGCTTCTTACAAAAAATCTGCAACCAGGTCATTATTGCAACATCACTCTATTGTTAGTGCACTCCATGTCTGATACAGTTAATACAACATCTTGGTCACATCTATCAGTTATCAGTAACATGCAGGCTTTAGGTATTTGTGGTGCACAATAGGGTGTGAATTACAATTCTGTTGCTGTTGGGCTTAACAGCAGGAGTCTGAAATTTGTAGCAATTTACAGATTCCTTGTTGCCCTGGTAACTTGGTATGCTTTAAGAGAGATTAGAGAATCCCCACAAATCCTGGATCCCTCTTGGGTGATTATTAACACAACTTACTACCCAATACTAATGATGTTGCCCAAGAACCTATTTCCAAACATGGACATTTGAGCAATTCTTTTGGCAAAGGTTAACGTAAAGATAGGCATGAAATACATGAAATACTGTAAATTGTTCCTAAATCATATTAAAAAAATCATTGCTAACAGAAAAATATCTATTTGGTGTCTATTATATTTATTGGATGATAGGATATTCCACAAATTACCAAATCACAAATTTAGCAATTCTGAAATATAAGTTAATGTTATATAATGTTTTCGTTATAAATAACTGAATTTGCTATTACCTGGTTCCAAAAATTAAATTTTGACCCCATTTACCCCTGTAGTGGAGAATGATGAGATCTTTCTTACCTTAACCTTATCTAAACTACAACCAAGATCTCAAAAAATCTACGCAAAGTCTCAAATCTCAGTTAGAATGCAATACTGTATGTGCATAAGAAACACCATCACAAGTGATGCAATATTCTCCAGGTCTGTGATATTTAGAATATCCCCAGTACTTCTCACCAGTGTTGTGCAAAATGTATGAACATTTTAAATGTGGTATAACTTCAAATTTCAGAAAAACTAAAACAGAGAGGCCATTGCTTGCATTGCTATTCAAGCTGTGACTGCTTTCTAAACAAAACAAGCTATAAGACGCTGCACATCTTTTGTTTTGATGCACATGCACTGTATTTAACGGATTTAAGCCAAACTCCAGTTTGGCTTTAAAAGGGTATCTATCGGAATAAAAATAAGGATGCTGTCATTATAGGCTTATGTTTAAAGGTGCTTCCTCCATGCCTGACATTCTAATTCTTCATTATATATTGAGCCAATGACCCAGAACAAGCATGTGCCTATTGGATGTCCTGACACCTGTTAGACACATGGTTGTTCCAGATCAGCAGCAGGTCATCATGAGGGTAGACTAAAGATGACAGCTCTAGTTCTTACATCTATAAAAACAGTCAGCAATCGCAGCATTCATATTTCTACCCTGACAGCATCATTTTACAGCCGTGTAAAATGAGAGATACTTGTGCAATTTTTACATTTACGAACCGCAATTAAAATGTTATATTTACAATCTGTAGTTCCCCATCAGTTTAATGCCAATATTAAGAGAGCATGTAGTCTGCTATTGTTGACCCCTAGACATACTAATTTTCTTGCTTACATACTCATTTTATTGGTCTAAAAAACACAGCTTACTTTACTGAGCTGAGACTATGCAAAGAAGGAGATCTCACTTAAAGGCCTCGTACACACGGGCAAGAATCTCGTCAGGAAAAAAAACTTTGTTTTTCCAGATGAGATTCTTGGCAAGAATCTCTTACCGCCGAGTGTACACACTGACCTTTTCAAAAGAACCGCGGTTCTCTTGAAAGGCAAGAACGCAGTGATGTCATCGCGTGCGACGAGCATGCGCTCGTCACATTCGATGCCGCCATCTTGCTTCACCCTACCTATGCCGTGGAAGGTACCGCGCATGCGTCAAAGTCATTTCGAGCATGCACAGGTTTCCACAGCGACAGGCAAGTATATACACTCTCAGGTTTCTCGTTGGGAAACAGGCCGACAAAAATCTCGACGGGAAAAAAAAGGAGAGCAGGTTCTCTTTTTCTTGTCGAGATTCTGGCCAGATTTCCTGACGAGAAACCTGAAAGCCTCGTACACACGAACGGTTTTCTCGGCAAGAAAGCTCTGCCAGCAGTTTTCTTGCTGGTTTTTGCCAAGAAAAACGGTCGTGTGTACGAGGCCAAAGAGTTTCTATCCCAACATTTCATATTCCTAGTATGTCCCTGCTGTACCATGTACTTGTATTAAAAAGTATTCTGTTCTCTTTGTATTGCTTCCTTTATGTGAAATCCCTGGTGTTCCTGCCAGTCCCTCTGCTTTCCTATTAAAAATTAACCACACTAAGCAGGAGAATACACCATGGTCAGTTCATTAGCTATGCTGGGAACTCAGCCTGCTCTCCTCCAATGATCAGACTTGTCCTGACACGCCTCCGCTGTACAGCCATTCACAGGCAAGCTTAGTGTACTGAAGCCTCTCCTACCCTGAGCTCTAATGCAGCTAAGAACAGAGCGAATGTGATAATTTATAAAAAAAAAGTGGAAAGGGGCATTTATAACTTTTTTTATATCTATACAAAAATGTTTTGCCTTGCATTACCATTTTAAACTAAATGGGATGTTTTACAAGGTGATCATTTACAGTCACTTTAACTCATACTTCATCTACTCCAATACGTGATCTGGGTCAGCGACTCAAGGAAATTAACCTCCCTGGCGGTATGATTATTTCAGAAAAAAGGTGCTGAAAGCGGTACCATTATTTGCAAGGAAATTTGGCGTTTTATACTGTAGGCCTGTAATTCTTAGGAATAACTCATTTAAATCTGACCAAACAAGAGTCTAGTAGGCATCCCGGGTATGACATTTTTTTTAAAAACAAAATTATAAAAATTATAATATAATAAATAATTATAACAAATAATATAATTATAATAAAAATTATTCGATAATGCAATCAACTCAAAATCACTGAAATTTGCTCAGTTGCAGAATTGTCGCTGTCATTACTTTTATTTTTTTATGACGAATTTCCCCACAAATCGCTATCGCACAATTCTGCAAGTGATTATAATCTATTATCGCTGTTTTCTAGCTGCTCTAAAACCATTTTTGACATAAAGGGACACTTTTGGTTGCTATGGACAATCTACAGTTTGCAGGCAGAAAGAACAGTTTTTATTATACAAAAGAACCTGTAGGACACTGGGCAGACCACTAGGGACAAGGGGTGTGTGTATTTTTTACATACAGTACTGTAATCTATAAGATTACAGTATACTGTATGTATTGTGTTTGTTTACCTTTTTGAATTTGGCGCCGTTCTCCGCTCCCGTACGTCGCAGGGAACGGAGATCGGCGGCACAGGAGGACACTGTGTGAATCAAGCGAGGTCCTGCTCGCTCACACAGCGCGTGGCATCGCTGGATCCAGGGACAAGGTAAGTAAACCCTGCCTATGGATGCTGCGAGGCTAGCCCGAGTCTGACTCGGGGTTACCGATCGTAGCCAAAAAATCTCACCCCGAGTCAGACTCAGGAATACCGCCAGGGGGGTTAAAAAAAAAAACAGAGGTAACTAACATTTTCATAAGGTGGGTGGTCACAATGGCGGTCATTTTATTCTCAGTGCAGTTATGCTGTTTAGAAGTTAGTTGCAGAATGTTGAGGACTTCATTAAAGGAGTTGTAAAGGAAAACATTTTTTGGGCTAAAATTAATGTCTGCAAGGTAGACAGACAGAATAGTGTAATGATTCTGTTAAAAAAATAGTAAATACCTATTAAATTCCTTCATCTATATCACCTCCGGAGTTCTAGTTTCTGTTCTCTCATTCACTTCCTGGTTTGCGGCGCTCATTCATGTAAGAACTACATTTACCAGTGTGCATTGCGGCACGCCCAGTAGTTCACACCTCCTTGAAGTCTCTAACACGTAGAGAGCGTCCTGCCGCACAGATGTAGTTCCCAGGAGGGGGCGAGCACGTCACTGACCACCGCAGTAAAGCCTCCCGTCACGGTGGTGAGTAACAATCAGACAAGCAGGAAGTGAACAGAACAGAGAAGAAATAGAGCAATTTCTGAGCAAAAACGAACAATGAGGACGTGAAAAGAAGAATGTCTGCAGGTAAAGGATGCTTATTATGAAAAAAAAAAATTCCTTTACAACCCCTTTAATTCACTCTTTATAATCAGATTTTGTTTCCAGCAAACCCACATGCCAAAATGATAAATGGAGATATAGTTAGCTAAAATAATTTGCTCTCAACACTGTATTTAAAAATTGAATGTACCCTTTCAAAACAATGCTTTCAAATCTTCTCAATTTTTTAATGAAGCTGTCAAAAATATAAGTTTCAATGGGAAGGTTAGAAGGTGGGGGACAGGGCTAGGGTCCATCTTTTACAGCAAAAATCAAGATTTGTATAACTCTACATGCCTATGATGGTGCATGGGTGCACCGATTGTTTCACCCAAGTTTTTCACCTAAAACAGAATTAAAAGCTTAACACTTACCTCTGTTACAATGATCCAACGCCTGAAAGGTCCCTAGTGATACCTTCTCCCCCGGTTCTACCAGCTGCTGATCTTTGCCCATCTTGACTGGTTTTGTTTTTATAGGCTTTACCTCCCCTAGTGATCTAGTTAGTAACACACCGTCTCTCAAGCCGTGTACATACAATTGGTTTGTCCGATGAAAAAAGACTGATGGACTGTTTTCATCGGACAAACCAATCGTGTGTGGGCCCCATCCATCTTTTTTCCCCATCGGTGTAAAAAAATAGAACATGTTTTAAATGTTTCCTATGGATAAAAAAACGATAGGAAATTCCGATCGTCTGTGTGGAACTCCATGGGAAAAAAATCCATTCATGCTCAGAATCAAGTCGACCCATGCTCGGAAGCATTGAACTTCATTTTTTTTGGCTCATTGTAGTGTTTTACATCACCGCGTTTTGGCACAGTGGAATTTAGTCCGATAGTGTGTATGCAAGACTGATTAAAGTCAGCTTCATCGGATATCCAACAAAAAAATCCATCGTATTTGATACCATCAGAAATCCGATCGTGCGTACACAGATTTAGTCTACATTCACTTCTGTGCAGGTAGTTCTCACTGCAGGTCCACAACTGTCCCTGCACTTGCAGTTCTCATACAGGCTGTGATTTCTAAGATGTTGCAGGGACATTTTCTTGAATTTCAGGAGGCATAGCAGCCCATTCAAATGAATGGGCTGCCATGCCCGTGCAAAACGCGGTTCACAGAGCTGTATATGTGTGAACCTAGCCTTAAGCCCTGTTCACACGATCGGTTTGTCTGATGAAAACAGACCGATGGACCATTTTCATCAGAAAAACTGATCGTGTGCGGGCCCTATCGGTTTGTTTTCCATCGGTGAAAAAAAAATAGAACACGTTTTAAGTCCATCTGTCAAAAATCCACACATGCTCAGAATCAAGTCGACGCATGCTCGGAAGCATTGAACTTCATATTTCTCAGCACATCGTAGTGTTTTACGTCACCGCGTTGGACACGGTCGGATGTTTGACGAAAGGTGTGTAGGAAAGACTGATGAAAGTTAGCTTCATCGGATATCCGACAAAAAAATCCATCGGATTAGATTCCATCAGATATCTGATCGTGTGTACAGGGCTTTAGAGTGTGTGCATTCTAAATGAAGTAGTAAAGCTGTCACCTCTGGACAACAAAAATGACAGTCTGGAGAGAGGGTAATGTTAGACTAGCAGATTTAGATGGATTTGACGAACAAATTGTAGCTGAATTCCAGTTGCCCCTTTATAAGCAGTTACAGCAAAGAGGTTTTTTTTTTCTTCTGGGATAAAGTTTTTGCATGAATGAATAAAAGCCGACTATTGTATGCACCTCTGTCAGTGGTATACAGTTTCAACCCTTTATATGCTGCTTTATCCGAACAACTTGTTTAAGGAAATTTAAAAAAAATGACTTATTGGCTGGATCAAACAGGTGAAAATATAGAAAAAAAATTATAATATATATATATATATATATATATATATATATATATATATATATATATATATATATATTCATATCCAAGGACTGTTAAGCTGCATTTTCATAAAAAAAAAAAAATGTAGGTTTAATACCACTTTTAGCTGTTTATGTTTTTTTTTCATTATGTGCTCAGTTTGAATTGTCTGGGCTAGTGACAGGTTTATGTGAAGAATCCTTAGGGTTTGGAAGGAGTGTTGCATGCCAAGGATGCTAGTGTCTATAAAAAAACATACAGAACTGAGGAATTTGGCTTTCCCTGTTGTGCTTCAGAGAAATTTAAAATATATCTCAGCATACCATTCAGTTAATGACTACTGACATCTTAAAGTGAACCGATAGGAAATAGTGTTTAGTGGAGCTGCAAAGCAAGAAAATAGCTCTGGCTACAGGTGACAACAGCTGGACATTTTGTTATCCCCTACAGCTTTTGATGATTCCTGAGAAAATGCAATAGTAAAAGGAGAAAAGTTTGGGCTGTTTTAGGAACCAGATCCTTAAAATGGTCTAGTTGTTCAGTGACTACATTTCAAAATGAATAGGAGATGTGAAAGAAAACCTCCTTTAACCACTAGCCGACCGCGCACCGTCATTATACGGCGGCAGGTCGGCTCTCCTGGGCGAGAGCCCGTAGCTATACGGCGGCTCTTTGAGCCGCCACTAGGGGGCGCGTGCGTGCCGCCGGAGGTGCGCTCGCCCCCGACTCCCGTGCGTGTGCCCGGCGGGCGCGACCCCCGCCGGGCACACGCGATCGCTCGTTACAGAGCGGGGACCGGGAGCTGTGTGTGTAAACACACAGCTCTCGGTCCTTTCAGCAGGGGAAATGCTGATCTTCTGTTCATACAATGTATGAACAGAGGATCAGTGTTTCCCATAGTGGGGCCACCGCCCCCCACAGTAATAACACACCCAGGGAACATACTTAACCCCTTCCCCGCCCCCTGGTGTTAATCCCTTCACTGCCAGTGGCATTTTTATAGTAATCCAATGCATTTTTATAGCACGGATCGCTATAAAAATGCCAATGGTCCCAAAAATGTGTCAAAAGTGTCCGAAGTGTCCGCCATAATGTCGCAGTACCGAAAAAAAAACGCTGATCGCCGCCATTACTAGTAAAAAAATATATTAATAAAAATACCATAAAAATACCCCCTATTTTGTAAACGCTATAACTTTTGCGCAAACCAATCAATAAACGCTTATTGCGATATTTTTTTACGGAAAATATGTAGACGAATACGTATCGGCCTAAACTGAGGAAAAAAAATGTTTTTTTATATATTTTTGGGGGATATTTATTATAGCAAAAAGTAAAAAATATTCATTTTTTTAAAAAGTGTCGCTCTATTTTTGTTTATAGCGCAAAAAATAAAAAACGCAGAGGTGATCAAATACCATCAAAAGAAAGCTCTATTTGTGGGAAAAAAAGGACGCCAATTTTGTTTGGGAGCCACGTCGCACGACCGCGCAATTGTCAGTTAAAGCGGCGCAGTCCCGAATCGCAAAAAGTCCTCTGGTCTTTGGGCAGCAATATGGTCCGGGGGTTAAGTGGATAAACACACAGTTGCCCTGTTGTCAATATTTACTGGGTAGAAGTATACAGATCAAAACTTCTGACTTTACTCCAGCTTTAAGGTCCCCACACTGGTACTAAGTCAAGCAATAAAAGCCAGGCAACTAGAATTTTTAGGATGAGATCAACAATGACAGACACGTATTTGTCTTTAAAAGTTGGTTGTATAATGGTATTTCCAAGAAAACACTTTTATTTCCAAGAAGAATCACTTCTTGCACATATTACAGAGACTCAACCTACATCTTCCCAGTAGTAAAGATGTGAAATGTGAACTCTCATTTTTTAGAGAGAGTGTATAGTAGGAACAATAATTATGTCATGTTATAATATGGTGGTGATTTGAAGCAATATGAAATGTCACTTCTTATTTTCCTTTTGTAGTTTCCTATTTTTCTAAGCTATTTTAGTGTAAGATAGACAACTGATGTAGGTTAGTTATTGCGTAGCTCTATGCAGAGGGTTAATGTTGTGTGTGAAATCACTACAGGCTTTTTATCCAGCAGTTATGGTTTTCACCAAAGGTTATAAATCCTGTCATTTTCAATGGCTAAGTGTAAGTCACCAGGTCAACATTGTGTGTGCCTACCTGTGAAGCGTCAAGTGTTGGGTAATTAAACATACGCAGAAGCCAATGCTACAGTATGGAGATGCCATTCTGCATTTTATAAAAACAACAAGTCACACCATAACAGCTCAAAATTATATTATGATAAAAAAAAAAAACATATGTCATGAATCAAGCCAGGCACCTATATTTATTCCCATGCATCATGACAATATCACACATAATTGCTTATTGATTAGGAACAGAAAGACAGAATTTCATTGTTTTTACAAAGCAATTCTTTTTATTGAGTTTATTTTATTAAAGTCTGAATAAGACTTCAGATTTCAATTGTGAAAAGGCCACAAAATCCGCAAGAAATAATTTGTAACCATATCATGCTATAAGAACAAAATATACGAAGACACATAATATTTCAATATTGATATTTTTTCAGATCCCACAAGTTTACATGTTTGTACCAGCAATCCAGAGAGCACAATGTCAGGGTTAGGTATATTTTAGGTTTATTTCTATTAAAAAGAGGAATTGAAGTTCCATTGTAAGAAACAGTAAGTAGGCGGGCTTTTATTGAAGAAGAGACATGCACTGCCTCTTCTGCAATAAAATGTCCCTACCTGCCTGCTCGCTGTCTTCTCTGATGCTGTAAACTGAGATGCCCATGTGCAACTCAGATTACAGTGTCGGGGCAGTTTGAGTGCCAGGATGACTAGCTCCCGTGCATTCGCAGGAGCCCCACTGGCTAATAAAAAGGCTTGAAGTCTGGCACTCAGAGGAAAATGCTGGCACCAGCAAGGGACTGTTGGACAGGTAAGTATCCACGCTTTAGTTCCATTTTAAGTGTTTAGGGTAGAAATAAGATTAAACACTGGATTTCGATTTTTCAAAAAAATATTTGATACAAGACAAATAATTCCCAGAGTACTGTGATGTAGCTAAATAAATAGAACAGAAGCCACCAAGTGCTTTGAAGTACCGTTTATTTTTAAGTTTCTGGCGTAAACTTTGGATTGAGCCATTCAACAAAGGAATGAGTCACAGGGATGACTCACTACTGATATGTTGTTGGTGTTACGTAGTGAAGCATGTTCACTTTGTAAAATTAATTTTCACATTGCATGGGAATTTACATTTCACTTTTTGAATGTACTGACAATTCACTTTGCAAAGCATATCTCGATTGCAAGGATTTTTTTTTTTTTTTTAAACAGGATTTTTCCTTGCACATGATGGAGGATTTAGGTCAGCAGAGCAGTTGTTTACTAAGCCAAGGGTGGACAAACCCTTAGTGACCGGGTCATCATTGTGATAATAAAAAAGTTCCCAGGTGACCAGGTATTTATATGTCTGACAACTGCCACTAGATGACACCTACTAGAAATGGGATTTCCTCATTGACTTTAGTTACTTCAACAGCCAGGGATCCTAGAAGAACTAGGATCTCCCCAATCGCTAAACATTTCGAAAACAATAAATCTGTATTATACACACATATCAAACTATGCAACAAATAAATACATTAATAAAAAAAAAAGCTGTGTTTCTAAAGAAAGATTATTTATTTGTAAATAACTGCATATGGGTCAGTACTGTGGAAGTGAAAGCACATGTGGGTCGGTACTGCAAGAGTGAGAGTATATGGGCCAGTACTGTGAAATTAAGTGATAATGTAGGACAGTTCTGTGAGACCAAGAGAAAATATGGGACAGTAGTAATGTGTGTGTGCACAGGGGTCAGTACTGTGCGTATGGCCTCGAACACACGACCGAGAAACTCGTTGTAAAAGAAACATTGTTTTCCTCAACAAGTTCCTTGTCAGGCTTGTCGAGACCCACCAGTAAGGAAAAGTATGTGCTGGCAACTAACAGGGTTATATTCTTGTAGGAAATTTAGTTCCTGTGTATTAGTCAATAACCCTATCAGAGGTCTGTCAGAATTTGTATCCATAGGAAACAAAAAAGCCTGTAAGATTACTGAATTTATTACGTGTAACACTACGCATGTCGTGTATGTGCTACAATGCCCATGCAATCTCATGTACGTAGGCCGCACTAAAAGAAAATTGAGAATTTGTATTGCAGAGCACCTACATAATATTGAAATAGGATTCAAATATCATAGTGTTTCCTTACACTTCAAGAAATATCACAACCAAGACCCCTAATGTTTGAAGTTTTGGGGAATAGATTAGATCCCCTCCAATTAGGATGAATACAATTTAATAAGAGAGATATCGAAGAGATAAACACAATGGATATATTTTATGGATACACTGACTCCGAAGGGTATGAATGTGGAGTTGGACGTAAACTGCTTCATCAGTGATTATTAGTGTTCATATTAATATAGATATACAAGTGTATATATAAATTTTGATAATGACATGTAATAATGATTTGCTGTAGGTAAAGGTCTATTATTATCATTAGCCATCTTATAGATTCTTATTTAATTTAATTTATGATGTACAAGTGATTTTGCATTGCAATGATTATATATGGGTGTTTACTTATACACATATATTTTATAGATGTAGGGCTTTTTAGTTTGTATATTATTCACTCATTTTAAACTTAATGTTTTAATGACATTGCAAAACATAGGTGTATTCATAGTTAGTCATCTTGTCATTTTTAGCCCTGTTTTAAATGGACAATAAGCAGTGTCTATAGGTTCCGATAGGAGGCCGCGAACGAGTGCTTATACTACTACCTAGGCTATAGGCTAATCAGTGATGGGCTATCAGGGCGGGCATCAAGCTAAACCCGCTTTGTATTATACCAATCAGCTGTAAGGAGGAGTAGTATATAAATGAGATATGTGTAGTCGTATACCCACACCCACAAATGATGTCAATTGTATGACGAAACGCGTCTGGGTTGGCTAGAGCGACTGTCGATCAGAGTGACGTCATCACGCCGATCGGTACTGGCGTGCGCTAGTGCATTGGGGTTTACAAACAGAGGGAAGCGGTGGACGCCGTCTTGGGAGCCCGAGATCTGAGATTGTGATGAGCCACTATTGCCTGTTTTAACTGAAAGATTGTAAGTGCATTTACAATCTTTTCTGGGATTTTAATATTAAAAATCAAACAGAATTATGCTATGTGCGACTATTTATGTTTTTCCTTACATGGGAGCTTTGGCTTAAGAGGATTGAATTCCAAGCATTTGAGATATATATTGCTGTGATTATACAACGCTTATATTCCAGCGCTGTCTGGTAAGAGTTTTCCCTGTCAATCTCACGAGTGATGGTGTTGGTAACAGAAGCATAGTACTGGTGTTGACCTGCAATAACTACTTTCCTTTTCTTTAATCACGGACTATCTTTGGGAGTTTTCTCTGAATACTTTGGACTTTTGTATGCCACATATCATTTAACTGTATTTAGGAGCGCTGCTTAAAATATATATTGTTTTATAATATGTATTGTGTTTTCTATGTTTAACCACTTCCTTACTGGGCACATATACCCCTTCCTGACCAGGTGAAATTTCAGCTTGTGGCACTGCGTCACTTTAACTGACAATTGCGCGGTCGTGCGACGTGGCTCCCAAAAAAAAATGTCCCCACAAATAGAGCTTTCTTTTGGTGGAATTTGATCGCCTCTGCGGTTTTTATTTTCTGCGCTATAATAAACAAAATAAACAAAAATAGAGCGACAATTTTGAAAAAAAAACAATATTTTTTACTTGTTGCTATAATAAATAGCCCAATTTTTTTTAAAAAACATTTTTTTCTCTCAGTCTAGGCGATACGTATTCTTCTACATATTTTTGGGAAAAAATAAAAACAAAAAAAAAAGCAAGAAGCGTCTGGTTTGCGTAAAAGTTATTGCGCTTACAAAATAGGGGACAGAATTATTATTATTTTTTATTATTTTTTTTTACTACTAATGGCGGCGATCAGCATTTTTTTTGTGACTGCGACATTATGGCGGACACATCGGACACTTTTGACACATTTTTGGCGCCATTCACATTTATACAGTGATCAGTGCTATAAATATGCACTAATTACTGTATAAATGTGACTGGCATTGAGGGGGTTAACACTAGGGGGTGAGGAAGGGGTTAAATGTGTACCCTAAATTGTGTTCTAACTGTAGGTGGAGGGGGGGTGACTGGGGGAGGTGACCGATCTATGTACAAGGGACACTCTCCTGACAGGACATGGATCTCTGTGTTTACACACAGAGCTCCATGTCTTGTCCCTGTAGCCGCCGATCCCGAGTCCCTGGCGGACATCACGGCCGCCAGGCACTCGCATCGGGATCTCAGCAATGCGGCGAGCGCACGCGCCGCTGGATGCGCACGCAGGCCATAAAAAAACGGCCAGTTAGAGATTCAGAACCACCCCGCGGCCGTATAAAGTCGTACGGCCATCGGGTAGTGGTTGAGCCTGTTTATGGATAGGATATAGTAGCAGCTCCAGCTGTCACCAGCAATTTTGACAATAGAGGGAGGTGTATTGTAGATCCACACACTTATCTCTCTATTCTATCTGACTCCATAAGCGCTGAGTTTTTAGGAAGGGCCGCTCATATTATTGTCAAGAATCTTGTCAAGCTTTCTTTGCGTACACACTGTCAAGACAAAAACTCGTCGATGGCACTATAAAGGGGAAGTTTGATTCCACTGGCGCCACCCTTGGGGCTGTTTTTACTAATCTCATGTTACTGCGTGTTAAGTAAAAGTTTGGTGATAGACGATTCACACTTTTCAGTCTGGTACAGCGTGACGAATGTGCTATCTCCATTACGAACTCTACTTTTACCGAAGGTGCGCTCTCGTCTGATACTTTATTCCGAGTATGCGCGGGTTTCTAAGCATGCACACAAACGTGTTTCTCGTCGTAAACCAGCCCGACGAGAAACACGAGGAAATTGAGACTCCCGACGAGAAAAAAAGAGAACTCGTTCTCTTTTCGCATTGAGATCCACGACAGTTTTCTTGACGTAAAATAGATTTTGTCGAGGAAAGCGGTCGTGTGTACGAGGCCTAAGTGATATTTTTTGTGAATTTGTGTGTTTATGCCAGTAAAATAAGTTTTGAAAATTCTAGTATGGTTACCATCTGTAATTTAC